>NW_009648876.1:8489034-8497246 GCF_000708025.1 Charadrius vociferus | reverse complement strand
TCCACAGGCTGGGCTGCAGTCAGGAGGGGCAGGTACTCCACAGAGTGAGTCGGTACGCTAGCACGGACATCTGTCCTCGACCAGGGTGAGCCACTGCCTGGAAACGTCTGCTTCTCTTCACTGAGAAGAAAGGGATCCTGGGCAACCAGTTTAGACTAGACGTGTAATTTTGGCAAGGCAAAAGCCAGATGTAACGAACCCTACCCCACGTAAAAATCATAATGAACTCACAGCGAAACCTGCCACTAAGCTGAGAGCATTTAGATATTGTCTTATTACATCGACACGCTGTTGAATGGAGCTATAATATATATTCTTGAGAATAGCACTTCAGTTTAGGACAGATTAAAACAGAAGATTAAGTATCCAAGGATCTGAGTTTCACTTTCAGATCTACCACTTGTGATGTTATCCTCAGCAAGCCCCTTAACTTCAATTCCCTGTTGCTAAACCGTTATCTGCTCTTAAGGCTTCATTCATGATTCTTGAAAGCTGTTCGGAGTTCTTTAGGTCATGTAAGGTGCTACAAAAAGACAAAGGGAAATAATAAGAATTGCTTGGAACTGGACAGAATTTGCAGTTATTTCTTTGACAGCCCCAACTGACTTTTACTAACAGAACTGCATTTAAAAAGCTGGCAACTACATTCTGCCCTTCGATATTTTGTATGTAAAACCAAAATAAAATGTGTCTTTACATTAGTTCCTCCTCAACCAGATACAGAGCTGTGTGTCAGTGATTTCCAGGCCATTATGGCACAGCCTGAAGCACCTCTAATGAGATTTACGAGTGCAGACTGTCTGCTTTGTTGGATTGTTTTTAAATACGTTTTTCTAATTACTTTCTAAAATGTCAGTTTCTCATGCAAATGAAACACCACGCTGGAAAATCCAAAGGCTGGTTTGTGGGGGTGGAAAGGAAGGAGAGCTGGGAAGCAAATCAGTCCCTGAACCACTTGCATCACTTGTGCAGGGTTGAGAGAGAAGGAGTAATTTAACAAAAGTACAGAGGAATCAAAGTACTTCTTGACATAGCACATACTTCTCAACAAGCACGTACATTTAGGCCCTCAGTGACAACTGGAAAACACAAAAAGCAGCACTATAATGACACACGCAGCAGGGAGGTTTGTCTGATATGCGATGTGCACGTGTGTGTATGAATAAGTCTATATCGTCTCCTCCTCTCCATGTGACTTTCAAGATGTGTAGGTAAGATCACGAAAACGGATGCTAAATCTGTTTATTATGAAAAAGATAATAAAAATAAATTTGTTTTAATCTTGACAGGAGTTTGCCTTTTTTCCTTTAAAGCTAAAAAACAGGTCACTCTGTCCTAAGAATCTCTAAATTACAGGAAACACTAGAAGCTAATGTATTTGCAGTTTGCAATCTTCATTTTCAAAAAGTTTGCTTTTTCACTGCTTTATACAGAATCCACTCCATGGAAGTAAAAGTACTTCAAAAGGCAGTGCCTTTTCAGAAATAATTCATTTTAAAGCCCAAAGAGCAGATTTTAATGGCACTTAGGCATATTTTTTGCTTTAATGGGAACCAGATGCATAAATGTCTTTGCAAATATAGCTGCAGATTTTTACTTTTTTACTTTGGAACTGACAACACTTTTAGTGGACTCACTACAATGATACCAGTTTACGTTTACACGAAGAATCTCACCTCCTTCCTGTAACTTTAAATCAAAAAATGCAGACTCATTTTATGAACTTTTCTTGCCCTTTTAAATGTTTCAGTTTGTTGCCAGCGTGTATGGTACCGCATTGTAATCAGAAAAATCTGCTAAAGCCAGTTTGGTGATGCTCTATCTTGTCATTGCATGAGACTGATCAAGACTATCGTTGCACAGTATAATTTTCAAAATGGACATGAGACAGGGATGCTTGAGAGCTCTTGTGCTTGTAGTAGCTGGAGAAGAAGCACGAGATTAGACACCTTCCACTGTACATGCATTTTTTTCCTTAGAACGTGTAGCTTTACAATTTCATTATTGAAATAGGAACTTGCATCCAGAAAAAAGTCAATATTGCTCAGTAGAGGCTGGAGATGACAACTAGTAGTGCTGACACTTCTCGTTTTCTACTTTTGGCAGCATTAGGAATTCAGCATGGACAAAATGTTGATGCATTTTATGCCTCTTCTATATGATCCAATCTAATGTAGTTAACATTTATTGTTTGTGTAGCAAACACAACCACGTGTTTTTCAGCTATACTGTTATCACAGGACTGGTGAGAACATAACGAAACATTGAAGGCACAGATCCAGATAAGGACCTAGAGCATTACCTACTTCCTTCTATCTCACTTGAAACTTGGTATGTAAAATATTTTGGTATCCAGCATACAGACACACACAGAAATTAAAGTAGAGCTGACTACGCAAGGTGCCAGCTTTCAGTCAACCATACGCATAAATCCTTTGAAACAGATCTTATGCCTGGGTCTGAAAGCCCTGCTTGCTTTTGCACGGAGTAACAGGGAGAATCCTTGGCTGAGTTAAAGGGAAGTGTTATGTACGTAAGCACTTAAGACCGGTGCATACAAGATGAAAGTTTTATTGCAGCCCCTCAGGCATTAAACTACCTGCTACCTGCCATACTTGGAAAGATCAGCACTGGCTTAAGTGTCTTCTGAGTCATTGTGCTGAAGGATACTGTTCTCTTCCCTGAGTACTCCTTTCTTCTTCACATCTTTCACATCTTCCTTTCTCAGATTCTACAACATGCACTTCCACCTTTCTCACCCCTTCTGGCTTCTGTCCACAGTTACTCAAATCACAAATCCTTAGGCTCTTTCTGGTACAGGCACAGCTGCTTTCTCTGTCCATGCAGAAAAACGTAAATTTCTTAACCTCCCTACGGCAAAAGGAAGACATAAAGACTCCAAAAGTGCTGCAGCCATTAAGGAGAAGGAAATATCCAAGCAGTGAGAAGGAAAACAGGACCCCTGCACTGAGGCCAAGACTATGGTAAGGGTAGAAGAGGTAAGGAGTCTGTGGTAAAACTGAAACCTAGTATCGTGAGTTTTCCTTACCATTAACCTGTGATTATCAAGGTGCATGAATGTTTCTCTTTGCTTTTTCAATTTCTTTTCTTACTCTCTACACAAAACTAACATTCATGTGCTATAGGACTTAATAAATGAAGAATAAAGTCAAATGTAAATAAAGTGATTCCCCCTTACTTGTTATGCATCTCCATTATCTGTAGATTTATTGAATGCATTGTCAACTCCTCATTTGTTATTTATCACCTGAATCTTTCCTAGGAAGTAGGCAAGAAGATGAATACACTTATATTCTAAATAGACTTCATAGCTTTAAAATCAGGTGAAGTAGATTAAAGAGAGACTAAGAATGTATGAAGGCACATTTCAATGTCATCAGAAAGCAGTGCTAAGCTCACATTCACTTTTCCTTCAAGGCAATATGTTAGCAGCAACTCTGCCAAAGACCAGTATTTGTTAACTTTTCACTACTAGCAATACACTGCTTAAAGGGAGAGGCAGGTATCTCATATATCTTAAAAATGTGAAAATATCTTCCCAAAAGAATGATTGTCTCTGGAGTTAGGTATTTCAGATTAGATAAATCTGAAATCTGCCTACCCTGCCAGATTCGTAGGTGTGTGAGTGCCTGGCATTGCTTTCCAAGACATATTTATGTCCAGCAGGTACCATATGACCATGTCATAAGCCTAATCCAACCATCTGGGAAAGAACTTACTACAACTCCTAACTAATATGCTAGGAAGTGTTTAAATCTATTGAGCACAGTACATTTGTTGTGGGTGACGTGTCAGCTGCATTTATTTTCTCAGTGCATTGTTACGACACATTTAGGTTGTCACTCAATTTGTCTCCTCTCCAGAACAGCAACAGAAAGTCAATGGATATGTATTTATCACCACTACATTTCCTCTCATCAGCAGCATGATTGATTCCATTTGTATTTTTAATATGACCCAGGGACATAAGCGCTGATTGAGATAGAAAGAGGAAGCACTTTCGTTTTGTGTACATAAAGGAAATGTGTGGCTCCAGATACACAATTACTAACATAAAAGTAAAACATCTTATATCTGCAGAACACCTACATGGCTGAAAAAAGTCAACACTTCACCAGATGTTAAAAATCATGTTGCTCAATGCAGTTTCTCTCTAGTAAACACACTCTATTTTAAGGGCTGCATGTTCCTTTTACACATATTTCCATTCAAAGGTTAGTTTACTTGATGTGACCATAATGCAATCATTATACAGTTTTCAGGAGTACCTCAACAGAGGATAAAAGGGATGGATGTCAAATATTTGGGTTTGTCATTGGTACTGGGGATTTTAAAATTTATTCCAGCTGAAGATTCATAGAGAATTAAGTTATCTGGGCTTCTAAATAATGGGCAATGTTTAATCTAGTTAAGTTATATTTAAATAACATGCTAACATATCATAAGAGTTACTCAGAAAAAAATTGGAAATAGGGTCTCAATCTCCAAAGCACTTTACATCCAAAGTTTAAGCATAGAACTCTCTACTCATACCATACAAAACTCTTAGCAAAAGGGCAAGCAAGGTGAAACTAATTAACTTGTGTTGAAGATGGAGTGTGGAAAGAAACAAACAGAATAAGGAGACAGAGACTATTCTTTTACTTTCATTTTAATTTGAAAGCTCAACAGCATATGCTTCATGTGATGAAACAAGCATGCAAGATATTTGAAGCATTTATTATTTATAATTCAAGCAACCTTTTAGCCTTCCTTAATTTATTAGTACTTAGAAACGTCTGCAGGAGAGACTGAGATTCATCTAGTGTACAGTCATGATTTTTCCTCCAAACTCTCATTTTAACCAGACCCTAAAAAATGTATCTCAGATTTGATAGGGATATACAAAGTCCCTAGGCCTCAATGTCATAAGGTTGCCTTTCTTGCTGCAGCTGACTGGAAGCTTCATTCAAATTTCAATAGCATTTTTAAGGCAGATTCTGCTTTTGATTTTTACATCTAAACTCAACCTTTTGTAAAAGGGAATCAATAGCTTGCTGAAAGAAATGACAGATAAAACATGAATGTTTACCTTGTTCACTCCTTCTTGCTGTGGTCTCACATGTGCAGACTTCAGGGCATGTTCCTTCTTCATGTCAGGCTTTCAGGAGAGACAATTTGGGTGGTTTTTACTTTTCTACTAATTGCCGTTGGGAGTGCTCTCCGAAGTGAATCCTAAAGCTTTCCAAACAAACAGATTAACCTGTAGCATTTAAAAGTAATAGGTTAGACAAGTGCCAGCAGCTTGTCACTTCACATAAATCCTTCTTTCAAGTGTATTAGCGGGGTGTCACCACCCCAAGAAAGAGAATTAAGGCATTTGTTTTTCACAGCTTGATTCCCACCAGTGTAAGAGGGGTTTGCCTACAAGTACTGCTCACTGAGATCCAGGTGGCAAGCTCAGTCTTCAGACAACTAGTAAATTCTAAAAAATCATCCCCATGGGGGAGTGAGGCAGTACGTACCTGCAGCACGGCCGTGGCTGCTCCGAGGCAGGAGCACAAACACACCATGTGCCACAGCACTAGCAGCGAAGCAGTGCTTGTGCTTGAGCAACTCTTCTGTAAACTGTGAGCTCTCACATTCGTGCCTACTTCATGACAATTCAGCCTCCAAATCTCCCCATTTTAGTTCAGCACAGCTTGTCCTGCTAAAAGAGCTCATAAAAGTTATTCAAGATTATAGTATTGCGCTTGACCCTAACACAGATTTCCTTTCTTTCGGGGCCTACAGGAGAGCTGGGGAAGGACTTTTTACTAGGACATGTAGTGACAGGACGAGGGGGAATGGCTTTAACTGGAAGAGGGCAAGTTTAGATTAATCATTAGGAAGAAGTTTTTCAATTTAAGGGTGGTAAGGCACTGGAACAGATTGCCCAGAAAGGCTGTTGAGGCCCCATCCCTGGAGGTGTTCAAGGCCAGGCTGGACGTGGCCTTGGGCAACCTGGTCTAGTGGGAGGTGTCCCTGCCCATGGCAGGGGGGTTGGAACTCGATGATCTTCAAGGTCCTTTCCAACCTAAACCATTCTATGATTCTATGATTCTTTTCTAAATACAATACTTCCTGTAAACCATCCAGAAGTCCATCATTTTTCCACATACAAATTATCTACCATTCCTTTCTCCCCTGTTAGTACTGTAGGTAGATGGTATAGTACAGATACAGACATATAGCTCTGCAGCTTCTACTGTATAGCTGAATCTGGTTCCAGTCCTCACAGTATCAATCTATGCATTAAGTCCAAAAAGCCTGCAGTGGTAAATGCAGCCACTTGGGTCATACTTTAAAAAGGAAATCAGAAATCTCTAAATCTTTTTCTAGCAGAGCAAACTTCATTTTTATTAATAGCTTCCCAACACTGCCATTTAGCAACTGATTTGCACATACAGAATTTTCCAGAGGTTAAAATATTACTTCTTGATCATTGTGTTTGGACATAAACAAAATAAATCTTCATATAGTGTAACAAATTCCTCTCTACTTACTAGGTTGTTTTGCTTCATCTGTTAGTAAGAAGATTGTGCCATTTTCCAGCAAAAAAAGACACCTCCTGGCTAGAGGGTATGGAGAGGAGAACATTGTGTGCTTTGCGCTGGCCATGAGCGCCTGGAACAGCAAACCTAGAGCTGCGGTGTAAGGTTTCTGGCTCTTGCATGCCACCATTGCAGTCCTTCTCTGGCCAGGTGCCTTTGTCTAGGAAAACACGTCACAACTGAGCATAAACATGCATCATTTACTGTTGTGTTAATTTGATAGCAAATAGTAGGAAACTTTTTAACTAAGACAGTACAGTAGCCCATGCAGTTTCCCATTAACCACAGGAATTACACCCTTTTACTCCAAAAAAAGCATCAACTTTATATACATGCATACTGGACAGAAGATTGCAAAATCCAACAGGATTTGCCTGTAACCAGGTGCATACACAGAATTCCAGAGCTCCATCCATCAGGAGCAACACAGGTTGGTGGGAAACAAAAACTGGGTTCTAGATGTGCCACATTAACAGGGAAGTTTGTAATGAAACCATGGAACTGTTCAAGCTATGGAACACTAGGGAACTGTCTGCATATCCCAGCACCTTCAAAATAAATTTAAAAAAAAAGAAATTTTTGAGGGAAATAGACATGACTATAAAGAGAAAATAAAGAATAGTGCAACTGAGGATAAGAGAAAGTGACTGGGTCTGAGAGAGTGAAGTCAAAGCCAAAACATTTCAGATTTTATTATTCTTCGTGACTTTTTGTGTTCACAGATTCTGGTAACGAGAACTCCAGAAACATGAACTGGACCTATACAGGATTATAAACCTGTACAAGACAAAATATTAACCATAGAAACAGAACTCGTAGCATTTGGGTCGGCAAGCCCCCAGTTCTGCATTTTAAAAAAAAAAAAGCACTCACTTATATGCAAAATGCTGGAAGTTTTTAACAAAATTTTGAGCTAAAAAAAAAAAAAAAGTTTTGTATAAATGTCACTCTTAAACCTGCTTTAGAAAAAGATTGCTTCATGTGGCTCTGGGTGTGCCTACCAGCATATGGAGCGTATTCATTTTCCAGCATAGCTTTTGGCTTAATACAGTGAAGACAGCATTAGTGATTGTTGTCATGACATTTCCCTCTGCAGGATTAAAGTGTTTCCACTCTAGCATCCACAGCTATTATTGAAATAACATAATTTGCGAGTTATATGAACTTGCCCCTTGCCTAGGATAATGAGTTGATGAGGCATTTGTATGAAGAACAATGTTTTGTTATTAGCAGTAAAAATATGAAGGTCTGCACAATGGGCTTCTCTGCAACTTGTGCATGACTGTCTGCTTTATTTTCATGTTCAGATGTTGATGAGAAGAAACAGCAGTTGTGCTGTGGCAGCCTAGCACTAAACAAATTTCACGCTCATAACAGCTTCTGCACTGCTTGGCCATCAGAGAGTAGTATCAAACCCCAGCAGAGCCGTCTGAAACACTCATCCAGTGACTCTTCTCTGCTTGGCAACCGCCTGTGTTCTCAGTGCCTACTGTCTGCACCCCTTGCAGGGTTTCTGTAGGACACCAGCTGATTCCAAGGCAAATTTACTTTCTTAATAAAAGTGAAATTCACAGCCAGCGTAACAGAGAAGGCACTGGATTGCTCTGAAGCAACACATG
>NW_009648876.1:8461934-8488998 GCF_000708025.1 Charadrius vociferus | reverse complement strand
AATGCTCTGTCTTTCTCTGTTGAGAAGGTGTCTATGATGATCACATTCTTGTATTAGATGCCTCAGATAAATGCCTGAAGCCTTCATACCGTGTTTGCCATAGGTGCCTGTGCCATGTTGTTCTACTCCAGTCAGGGATGTTAGTGGCACACCACACTTTGGTAATTTAAGACCTTAAAAAGCCTCTTAGAGCAAAAGATGAAAAAAGGGCAGTTTTGCATTACACCTGGGAAAGATATTCCAGGAAAACAATTAAATTTTAAATTATTGAATGATTGTTACAAGCCCTTCTGTGGTGACCAAAGGGTGTTTGCTAGTTTGCTCTTCTGAAAAAAAGCCTGAAGTTAAAGCGAGTAAAAACCTGTATCGAATAGACCACAAAAAGCAGACGTAATTTGCTGATCCATAGTTTGCCATGCATATCAAATCATGTTTCTGATCTTTATTTTTTATCAGAAGCCTGGATGTGTAATGTTGTCTGTGTTTACTTTTGGTAATTCTGACTATAGTCTGCCAGATTGTTCTGTTCCCCATATTAAAGATCTAATTAAAAGGCAAAAGATATTCCCAGTGTAAAACTTAGTGGCCAATAAATTCAACTTGACAAAGAAAGGGCATTAAATCTCAGGTATTGCATGTTAATCAACCCCGAAACTTACTTCTGCATGGAGATGCAATATTGCACAAAAATGGCTTGGGGAACATTGATTCAAATAAAAATCAAACATCCTCTGAAGGCATTTCTGACTAATATTTTTCACCCTTAAGGGGAACACTCACATAAATAAGGTTTTCAACATAAGAACATTTTTTGAGGGAAAAAAAAGTGGTAAATGCACACAAGTATGTATTTGCCTGATTATTCACTTGTACAGGCTGATCAGCTAACTCAGAAGTTGTGAATTTAAAGGGAAAAACAATGCCTTGTGTTTTAGGTGATGAAACGTAAAGTACAATTAGTGATTTAGAAGTAGTAAACATTTGCTCTAGTGAGCCGACAATGTGTGCTCGCAGCCCAAAAGGCCAACTGTATCCTGGGCTGCATCAAAAGAAGTGCGGCCAGCAGGTGGAGAGAGGTGATTCTGCCTCTCTACTCCACTCTGGTGAGACCCCACCTGGAGTACTGCATCCAGCTCTGAAGCCCTCAGCACAGAAAAGACACGGACCTGTTGGAGGTCCTCCAGAGGACAGCCACAAAAATTATCAGAGGGCTGGAGCACCTCTCCTATGAGGACAGGCTAAGAGAGTTGGGATTGTTCAGCCGGGAGAAGAGAAGGCTCCGCAAAGACCTTATAGGAGCCTTTCAATAATTAAAGGGGGCTTATAAGAAAGATGGGGACAGACTTTTTAGTACAGCCTGTTGGGATAGGACAAGGGGTAATGGTTTTGAACTAAAAGATGGTAGGTTCAGGCTAGACATAAGGAAGAAATTTTTTACAATGAGGGTGGTGAAACACTGGGACAGGTTGCTCAGAGAGGTGGTAGATGCCCCATCCCTAGGAACATTCCAGGTCAGGTTGAATGGTGCTCTGAGCAACCTGATCTAGTGGAAGGTGTCCCTGCTTATGACAGGGGGGTTGGACTAGGTGACCTTTGAAGGTCCCTTCCAATCGAAATTTTCCATGATTCTGTGATTTTCTCCTCCTTTTCCTCACCTTCAGTGCATCCTGGGTAGAGCATTTCTTTCCCACAACACATGCAGAGGCATGTTGTGAACCACCATTTGGTTTGAAGATATCTGCAATGAATTACAGGATTTTTTTTTTTTTTTTCTGGGACCTCTGTTTAGAGGAGAGACTGGGAATTTGAAAAAACCCTTCCACAGGGAAAGGAGATACCAGTCAAATGCAGCTAGGTGCTTTAAACTGAGTTGCTGTGACATGTTTAATTTTAAATTAAAAAAAAAAATAAATAATCTCCTCATTCATATTAGATCAGTTTGATCTAAAATATTCCAAATTTTACAACCTGAACAATCAGAGAATATAAAAAGACTACATTACAACTAGAAAAGACTGAGAGGTATTGTTATTAAATGTTGTAAATATCTCAAGGTTTAAACAACAGGAAGAGAGAACAGCTACTGAGCTAGCAAAAACAAACCAGAATTGAAACTAGAGCAAATAAATACAAACTGCCCAAATAAATGAAAGCCGTAAATCAGAGGAAAGTGTGAGATGTTACTTCCAATAGGTACAGCAGGTGTAAGAAACCCAGCTTTTTAAAAGATGGAGTGGAATACATATTTATGAAAAAAGTTTCTTTTTTATCATAGAATCACAGAACAGCTCAAGTTGGAAGGGACCTCGAAATACCATCTGGTCCAACCATTTGTTGGAAAGGGAGCCTAGATGAGATTATGTAGCACCCTGTCCAATCACAACTTAAAATCCTCCAGTGATGGGGACTCTACCAAGTCCCTGGGGAGGTTGTTCCAGTGAATGATCATTCTCATTGTAAAAAACCTCTTTCTTGTATCAAGATGAAATGGCACCAAAGAACTTTGTGACATGAAAGAACTTCATAAATCAAGATCCCTGTGTATCAACTGCCAAAGCTGGCTCGCTGTCTTCCTTTCCTAATGAAAAAAGAAGTCGGGGGCGTAAAATTGGTTTCCCAAGAAAACTATATTTCTGTGAAAGCTGAATTTCCTATTGGGAAGCCATTCTGATATGCCATCACCCACACACCATACGTCTAAGTCTTTGAGGTAGCTTCAAAACAGACAGCACAACCTTGAGCTCTCTGTCTCTAATCCTTTTCAGCAAAATGCAGCTAACGAATCTTTCTTTCTGCTCCCCTAACCTTTTCACATAACTTGTTAAGGTGGATAAAGATATATTTTAGGTATCTATTACCTCTTGTGTTCAGTCTGAGTAAAATGTCAAAGTACACCTGGAACACTGGTCTGTGTTCTTACAGCTGTCTCTTACTGTGTATTTTTACAGTAACTAGTACAATGAAACTAACTTTGCTGAGATCTCTGGTTTATAATGAATAAATAGTCTGAGGTTCCCAGAAAAATACCTCTTTCATAATTAAAATTGGAATCATCTATACATTAGAAAAAATTTCCAAATAGCTGAAATGAGTGGACAGACCTATGCCCCGATCCCTTAAAAAAAATAAAGGTGAAAAATAAGATTATATTTGCCATTTGACATCACAAATTTCATAAACTTCCTAGATGTAATGCTGCTGAATAGAACCCTAGTGTGACCACTTTGTCAGAGGTCCTTTATACTGCAAATCTTGGACAGGAACTGTGGCTATCACTTGTAAAGAAACAATGCTTATTAACAGTCATTCATGATTACTTTAGCATCAGTTCTTACAGCTGCTTTCTGGATCTTGTACCTTTGCATTTGTCTGTTGCAACTTCTTTGCCTTAAATACTCTGCACAAACTCACAGAACTGAGAAAACTGGAATTCTGGTAATACCTAGTAAACTGTTACTGGTTTTGCTAAGCAAGTGTTTTTGTCCTGCAGAGGTAAACATACTTGTGTATGTCTGATGTTTCTCTTAGAACAAGCTGCTCAGATAATGTCACTGCTACTGAAAAATGTCAAGGACACACTTACGTCTAAGTTGAAATTCTCTTTATTAAAATGAATGATTGGCTCATCTTCGAGCAAACTGCATAATTGACTGTCTCTGTGTAAAGCCTTCACACTCCTCTTTTAAGAAAGAAGCACGTTTCTCTTAGTGCCCAAAACATAGATCCCAACCACTGTGAAGGTGACTTTAATACTTCAGACAAACTAATATTGGCTAACCCTGACTTTGTGCTGGCAGGTTTCCATCTCCATAATAAAGTTCACTAGTCAAGGACTTGTGAGCATTTCATTTTGAACTGTATGTTCCACTATTAAAAACAGAAAAAAAGAACAGCCCTACAGGGTAGGACAATTCAATTATACCTTTAACCTCAGGTGAAGAAAACTTCTGAAGTTTTCTCTCCAGCCCCAGAGAAAAAATGCTGCAAATTTGATTTTGAATCTCTTGACATCAGAATAAGTCAAAGCATTTTTGTTGTCCTGAAGAGGATGGAGCATGAAAGCGATATGACAAGCAACATGAAATCAGCACGTAGGATGCGTGTCCCACACTTAAAGACAACACGTGCTTGATTAAAATGCAGCCCTGGAGACACAGACAACGGCAGTGATTCCTAGATTCCACGCAAGCCAGTCTAGGACACTGATTAGTGTCACCAAGAGGGGACCTCGGTACCCTGGAGACAGCCCTTACACACTATCTTACAGCCAAGTCTGAGGCTGAATTCTCTTTTCAGTGCCCCGTAACGCAGAGGGCCCGGACACAGCCTGTGCAATGCAGCAGCAACCAACGTGCTGAAAAATTCACTGTGTGCCCTGAAGGACTGTGTTTAGTAAAACTGTGCCACAGCTTGTGGTTTATAGCAATCACATAGAAAGGCCCCATCCTTCTCCGAAAGGCTGAGAGATCCCTTCCAGAGGGCGGTCTAATGCCTCAAAAGTCCACCGCTAGGAGCGGGTTCCTGTCCCTCACCATGCAGTACGCTTCAAAAGCAGTTCACCAACAAACTCAAACTTCAGAAATGACAAAGAACAGCATACCCAATTAACATTCCCATGAATCATTAAGAACTTGCTTTAGTTGGGTTTCAAAAGGCTTCTAGAACAAAGGAAATTTTTTTTCAGGGTGTTCATCTTTATTTTTCTTATAAATTTCCAGCTGAAATCTAGCTCTTTAAGACACAGCTCTTAATGATGTCAGAAGTAATGCACTGTGCTCTGCCACCATGGAAAGAGAAGCTTCTTAAGAAGAGCAGATAGCTATTCAGCTCTTAGCTGATCAGCTATTAATTCTAGATGAATAACGTCCAGTGACGTGTGGACTGTCCAAATGTTTCCCAAACCTTTTGACTGTTGGACATTGAGGTGAATTCTGCCAATTTACTACTGAGCAATTGCGTTTCCCAGCTGACGTTTTTTCAGCCCTTGCTTGACTGCTCATTCACCTGCAGGACACAGAGCTGGACATTTGTGGAGTCTGGGCTTTATTTGCACAGTGTCCAGTAAAACGAAATCTTCCCCTGTGATTGTGAGCAATAAACACCGACAAAAAAGGAAGGGTAAGTCTCAGGTTGTGTTGCTGAGTAACTATTTAGCTACATAAAAATCACAGTGCATCCACACAGAATCCCTTCCAGAGGTGGAGAATCACACAAAACCCCTCTGTTATCCCCTTTAGAAAACCAATTGATTTTCAGACTTCAGCATTTCAAAAAGCACAAGCATCTTGTGGGAATAGACAGTATGATTCCTGACACAACTTGACTTCACTGAGTAGCAATATTGACAGCTTAGAACAAAAGAAAAATGAGAGAATATTTAAATCAGGAAGGGCCCAGTGAGGCATGTAATTGGGCGAAAAGCTCTGGTGAATGTCCACTGCATCAGTGGCAGGAAAGGGCATTGTTTTAATGATTTACATGAATGAGAAAGGACAACTTCATAATTGTCAGAAGTACACTGGGGTAAAAAGCTGAAAAGAAATTGTTAGAAAAGCACAGAAGTCAACTCAAATTTAAAATAGCGAATAGAGGAATACCATTTCTATCTCATTTCTTGGAATATATAAAGGAAAGTGGGAAATAATTTACGGGAAAATTTAAGATGTTCACATTTGTTTTTTAAAAGCAAAGCCCATGCACGCAGTCACAATTTATGCTAGGATCTGGGAATACAGAAAGCTCTAACTAGTGCCATAGATTTCCAAATAGTGCCACAGCACATCAGCAATTTCAGTCAGGGGAACCTGAGTAATTCCTGAAAATCTAGCACATGATTAGTACCCTGTCTAACCCAGTGGTATCTTCAGAGCATATGGGAGGCGTCCTGCCTGTAAATGTACATTCTCAGCTGAAGGGCCTTTGCACTGAGGTCTCACAGAGACAACTGGCAAGATATTTAGCAAGACCTTCATGTTCCATAAACATACACACAGGTGTTTTAAATTGCAACAGTAGTGAGCCACACAGTACACCACAGTGACTCCACACAGTAGCTTTTCAATACTTCTTTCAAACCAATTATGAAAGAACAAGTCATCAGAGCCAAGCTTTTTAAAAGATACATATTTGTTCATAAATGGCACACTTTTAAATGTCTGCTAAATTAGTTACAAATAATTCTACCAAGTTTTCTGATTTCTGTCCTATTTTCAAGATATGAGAAAAGAAAGAAGTGCTTTTACCTACTGTGGGATTTTGCCTAGATTCCTGTGAATATCAGAATGAGAGAGTATTTATGTTAAAGCCAGGGTACCTTTGCTTGCGGGGGGGGCATTTGTTTTTTTCACTGGCCTGCCTAGTCTCCAAACTGCCCAATTTTTTCCTTAGTTAAGAACTTCAAAACCTGGCACGTGGCTGAAGTAGGCTATTTTGTCTACTAATTTTCAGATGTTACACTCCTGCACAGCAAGAGAATCAGTGACTACCCATCAGAATGAAATCAGGTAGGGTATAGTAATCTTACTCACAGACCCCTTCTGTGACCAGGAATTGCTCTTTCCATCTCCAGTCTCAGAGCAGCTTGAATTCGAGACGTCAGCAAAGGCTTAACACATTTCGTAGTATGTTCAGGTTTCCTGTTCATCCTCAGCCCCGCAGGCAAGGGAACATAATTTTATGAGAACACCTGGATAAGGAGAAGTCACAAAATTTTAAATCCCTTGCAAAAAGCTTTCTACATCCAGGGCATTCTAACATGGAAGTAATGGCATATTTGGGCCAGTCTAAGTACTTTCTGGACCGCCTTATTGTCTCTGACTTCTTTCCAAAACAGGATGAGGAGTAGTACCATCACTAATCACAGCAGGTCCATTCAGATAACACAGCCATAGCTACCTAGCAGACCCTGTTCTGCAAAGGTCACTCATTATGGGTTGCAGTTACTTCCCTGTCTCTATGTGTCTTTTAAAATCAGGCCCTCTTCTGTACCAGTATAGCAACCACACAGGAAAAATGCCAGAATACCGGTATTTTTTAACCTATTTTTTTGGAGTCAGAGGAAATGCCAAATACCTTATCATCAACAAAACTATTTTTCAGAGTCTGGCTATAGGGATCTCTCTTACACTTTACATAAGACAAAATGCCGGCTGCCGCGTACCTCTCGGAGGGAGGGTTTCATACACTGCGACATTCTCCTCTGAATCTACTGGCAGAGCTGGGTGGTGGAGGAGGCAAAGGCACTCTAAGCTTTCCACCATAGAGCATAAAAATGTTTTCTGTACCCATGAAGGCCTGGTGCAGTTTTTCCTCAACGTCCTCTGAAAATCTGAGTGGGAAAAGGGGGTGGAAAAAGGGAATTAGCCATTTCTCTGGAACCACCGACTCCTTTTTAGAGGCAAGCGAGCATCAGCGAAGCCAGCGGTTCCCACTAATAAGGAGAGATACAGCCCCAGGTTGCCCTCATTCACAAAGTGCACTTACTATTTGGGCAGCTCTTGGTAGGAGAAGACAAGTTCTGAAACATAAATACCAGACCACCCATCCCCACAGACGTCTCTCAGGCTGGTCAAACACTGCTGCTCCTGTCCCGGCTGGCCCTGGTATCTCCTGGGACCCTGAAAAGGAAAGTGGACAGCTTGAAGGCAGAGCCCTTCATTGATGCAGTGACTGGGAAATACCCATCATTTTGCAAAGGCAATGATGAGCAACCTTGCAGAAACTTGTTCTGTCACCCCAAACCATTCTGCAGACTTATACATGATGGTGTGAAGCAGATTTCAGCAAACAATTCTGCTTTAGTGTTCCTGTAGTATAGCGCAAAACATTATCTATCTTCTAAACATAGAAGAACCATTACAATTGCAAGGATTGACTTCAAGCCACTGTTACTGTACAAATACCACATATATTAATCATTGATTGTGTGTGGTGATCCCTTCTAGCACCATGGAAAGCCATAGCACACACCAGCTGTAAGTTAAAGAATTTGGAAAATTCTTTAAAATTGTTACGTAATTTGAAAATTGTTTGTACGTCTTTGAAAATTGTTACGTAATTTAAGCAGTTCGGAAATATTGTCTTTTCTAAAGCTGCAAAAGATGTCTCAAACCTTCAGGGTGAGCTATGAAAGTGACACCAAAAGAGGTCATGGAAGTTACAGAACACTGCTGTTGCTATGTATACTAGCAGGACTTCAGTTTGTACCTTGAAGCTGTCTAATTGACTATGCATAATATTCATCTATATGCCAGTTGCTCGCCTGTACTGTCCCTAGTTACAAATAACTCCTCTGACATGCACTAATAACCCACATATTGCTGTTG
Organism: Charadrius vociferus; assembly: GCF_000708025.1. Classification (NCBI taxonomy): domain Eukaryota; kingdom Metazoa; phylum Chordata; class Aves; order Charadriiformes; family Charadriidae; genus Charadrius; species Charadrius vociferus. Next base: position 8,480,674 of record NW_009648876.1, on the reverse strand, counting down.
CAAACAGATACACCCAGATTAGCACGGAACATGAAACACTACTTTTATATTGCACGACCCGCTTTCCCATTTCCTGGTGGGGTCTATTTATGGTTGATAGAAGCACTTTTTAATGGGACCATAAAGAACTGGATGTTACACTCTTGTTCTACAGCGTGTGTTCAGGACTTAACAGCAAGAAATTCTGGGGCTTATTGATTTGGAATGATGGAAAGTAAGCTTGTGTGTTTTACTTGGTTATAAGCCACCAATACGATGTTGTTGTGAAATTAGGGAAAAGCAATTTTGGAATACATCAGATGAAGTATTTCCATGACATGGGCAACTTCTGGTCAAGGTAGATGAATCTAGAGAAGAACAGCTGCAGAAATGGATTTGTAGGATAATCAAGAGAGTGCAGAGGCTTTTTTTACAGGAGGAAACCAGAAAAGATTTGGCTATTGAATTGAAGGAACGTCGTATGAAGCACCCATAGGTATAAATTATTTGTGAATAAACACAGTCTCAAAAATAGAGATTGATGACTACCAGCTATGAAAGACCCTGTTGGTAGGAGCTGTGAGAACAAAGATAACATTAGATCTAGATATTATCAAACATATATATATATATAAATAATACTTTGATCTGTTTAGGAAGTGATGTTATAACTTAGCTACAATAGCAGCGGATTTGATTCCCTTTCAATCCTAAAGCTATCACATTATGGCAGAGCAGTTGGTTTAGTTATACATCCTGTACTAGATAACAGAGCTTAGCACACAAGGACTAACTTCTAAAAACACCTCAGGGGAACTTCTACGTCTATACTGGCATTTTCGTGTAAGCCAAAGCTTATAAATTTGTGTACATGCAACATTTGCACATATAGCACAGAGCTGTCAAAGAGGACAAACAAAAAGAAAGTGAGACTCAGACATTGCTGTTGACAGCGTGACCAGTGGTCCTTCTCAGTGCAATTTGCAGTTATAAGCAGACAAACCCTGCAAGAGGAGCACTCCTCCTGAGAAGGGCAAGCCCTTGTCATGGCCATTCTGTCTTTGTCAAAGGCAGAATAAAGGGCTACATGAACTATTGGTCTAAGCCTGCAGGGGTCTTATGCCCGTAAACAAGAATTTTGCAGCCTTTTTACGAAGAACCGCTGTGCAGATTCTACAGTTCCAGTGTTTTGCAATGAAGAAATTTCCTCGCAAGATCAGCAAGAGTTATTATGCTTGATGAAGTACAGACAACTCCATAGAATCTTCAGTAAAACCAGGCTCCAGGGTTTTTAAATTCAGGATATCATAGTCCTGCAACGTATGAGAGGTGAGCTCCTTTATTGTTGCTCCGCCTTTCAAGTTCTTCCAAGACTGAAAGATTAAAAAGACAAAAGTAATCCCCCTCCCAAAAGGACTGTTCACCTATAGTGAATCTAAGACTGTTTCCAAGACACCTTTTGCAGAGTTAAAAGCTAGAAGCAGAAAAAGAGAGTTTTATTTGCCATAAGGGTGGTAGCTGGCTGATTGCCACACAGTCGACCATGCACCATTCGAGGAATGAGATTCCAAATTCTGAGAAAGACTCACCCTCTGTATCCACTTGTCTGGAAACAAGTGAACCTATGTTGCAGTTATGAAAATCCACCAAGAGCAAGGAAAAACAGGCGCTCAAAGTGCAGCATTCCATACAGGAAATGCACACTGAAAAACCTTTTACAACCCATAAGCTCTGCACAACTGCAGGTTCTTGGCTTCTACAAGAAGTTTTCTGTCTGGAAACAAATCCACTTCACTGCCTAATAAAACTGAGAAGAAATTGAAAAGCTAAGAGAATACTGAAGCATTTTTCTGAAGTTCTAAGCTAAGAAGCAGCATTCACAGCTGAAAAGTTTTATGAACAAAACTTTTGCCTGGTTATAGCATTTCTCATAGCTAATGCATCTGTTCTACTTCATACACTTCTCAGCATGGATGTATGTGGAATAATAAATGTGGTTTACACCTGTTCCTGAGAAACTTGGCTTATGAGGCATAAACAAAATCTACTTTAAATGAACAAGAAAAAAACTGAAGAGATGGAAAGAGTTGCTTTACTGTTTCCTTTTCTGCCTCTATCATTTGTTTGGAGTAGATTGTATTCATAGAAAATGGAGAACACACACACGGAAGCAAATTTACTTGTGTTGTTTACAACATTTAGATATCCTCATGCTGACTTGTTAGTGTATTATAGCTAGCTTATAAAGCCTAAGCAACACAAGAGCCAATATTGAGCTCTGCAGGGACAATAAAATGCTTCCCAGGTATCCTTGAAGATCCAAAAGAGATTGCTCACATTGTGAAAAAGTTTGACAGCAGAGATAAAACAGACACGGCTAGTAGCTGGAAACCTGAGGTCTATGCTAATGATATGTCAAAAGTAGTGTAAAGTTTTCCCTGCAGGTGGTCAAGCAGATGAAACATTATAAATTAGCATAAAAGAACTCTGGTATGAGTCTTTTTCTCATTCCTGTCCTAACGTCTCATGTGGAATTAATTTTCCGCAAGGAGAAATGTGCAGAAGCAAAGTCAGAATGTCACGCCTTAAAGCCTTTTTGACACCATCTGCACTTTATGCAAGAAATATTCCCTATTACAAACCTGACTAGCCTCTTTATGTCACTAATATTCTGGTATTCTCGCTGATTCCTTAATTAACTGACTTTTAATCCAGTTTTTAAAGCAAACTAGTCAAGTCTGAAGGAATTAAAAGGGCTTTTTTTTTTTTTTATATAGACACTTTCTAATCATTATACCTTCTTGCAACCCCTGGCCAAGTATGCATTTCTAGTGTTACTCTCTGTGCATCTCATGGGCTATTTAAAGGTGTTACTTTAGGTCAAGTTGAAAATAAGGCGACTCTTTTAAAAAAAGTTTAAAATGGACCTGCATGCTCTGATTAAGCATGACAACCTTTTCCTTTCACCTCCGTTTTACAGCTACTCAGATGTAGTTATTAATTTATCTCTTTCTCTGGCCTTTAATAAAACTTGGCTCTATTGTGTGCCTGGAAGAATAGTTCTTAGAATAATTTCCAATTGCTTTTCACTCTAAAACATGCTCTGATTAATTACCAGTTGCTTTACATAATTTGCTGGATGGTATTTTTGTTTTACAACAATTAACTTTTATTTAAACAGATGGATGCTAATATATAGCACAGCCTTGAAATCTTCTATTACGGTGGATCTACCTAAATGAAATCCAGCTTCATTTCAGTAACACTTGCCAGGTGGTGTAATGCTTTGATTATTTTGTATTGGGATTATAAATTTATCTTCTTTACAGGCTTAGAATTGTTCTGTGAAATTTCTACCCTAATGTTCAGTTTATGGCTAGGAACACTGAGCTTAGGAACAAGCCTCTTGTGCATTAACATAAAATATGAGAAATGTAGTCCGTTAACATATTTAATTGCTACTTATGTAAAAAACAAGATGGTTGTTTAATTTTTGTTCTTGTAAATACCTATTTGCTAAATTAAATACTTCAGTATGCTTTTCTAAAGCACATTGGCTAGAGTTACCTCAGACTTCCAAATGAAAATAGAAATATTATTCTTCATTCTTAAACTGAGCCAATAAATCTAAATTTACATCTGGGCAGTTGCCTTCTAGCTCTTATACAGTCACCACTGAAAAAAGGCAAATACTCTGAAGTCTTCACTATTCCAGAAGAGGGAAACCAGTGATGAGAAATTCTGACACTGTGGGCCCTTGGAAATACCTGGGCAATCCAGCAGAGAAAGTTGTAAGTCTCTCTGCACTGCGGTAGCCAAGAAAGTGTACCTCCGATTTCGCCTGACTCCAACCAGCTCTGAGTTATCTGAACCCACAGGTCCCCCAGCACTCTGCACCTGTGAGGACTCACTCTTTCAAAAGCAATCTCCGATCTGAGCTTATTCTGAGGATTTCTGTGGTTCCTAGACCTTCCTACATCTAGGTCTTTCTAGATGGTCCCAGTCCTGGGAACTAGGGGCAGAAATAACCCCAATGTTAGTCAAGGGTGAAGGGGTGTCCCCTTCATCTTCCTGAGCCTGAAGACAGAGGTTTGTCCCCATGGCAGGAGACATGCTGGAGGAGCTGAAGAGAAACTACGGTGCTGTGCTGAAGCTAGAGAGGATGTGAATTGCCACTGATTTGGGGCAAAAATCAAGAAACAAGAGCTGATGTCCTCTTTACCTCCACGAAATGCTTTCCCCAAGACATCAGTGCCTGACACAAGTCCTGGGTTGAGATTTACTCCGTAGTGAGAGCAAAGTACTTTGTGGATGGGCACTAGTATATCCTGCCATTCAGAGTGAGCCTCCATGGTGGCACAATGGCTCTTCACAGCACTGCGTCCTCAGTTAGTCCAAAGTCTAGCCAAATCTTCCAAGGTTAACAGCAGATGGGAACCCCTGTCATGGGCCAATACCTACTGAACTAAGTGCTAAAAAAAGTCAGAACAAATATGACCTGTTCCCCACTGGAAATCAGAGCAATGGCAGTGCAAGGAAAATAACATAAAGAGTAGAAATGCCCAGCTAAAATCACTTATTCACAGAAGCAATCATTCTCAGCAGCCTCAGAGACTACAGGAGAGAGGTACTAGTACATTCAGATCCATCATCTTCCCCATTTTCTGTATTTTCCAGGCTGGAAGCTTTGTGTGCAAATGAGGAGAGCAAGAAGAGCTGTACAGCTGGTGTGCTGCCGCGTCCCTGTGGACAGCTGGTATTCTCCTCATCTCCATGTACAGAACTGGTAGCGCTTGCTGTGACACATATAGAGCACTGCTATAAAACAGGGTTCCTGTAGGGGAAAGGCAGAACAGACACAATATTGGTTATTACTAAGTATCCATAACTGTACTGGAAAAATGTTTTGTTTTGCTGTTATGAAACTCATTCAGTGTTGGTGGAGACACTGTGGAGATTATATAAGATAATTTCTCTCAGCACTCAGGAAAAAAGGAACTGAATGTTCAGCATCTCATCCTATGAAAAATTCTGAGTCTGAATACAAAAATGCACAAAAGGATACTGGGAGTTCTTATATGGCCCATAAGGGCCAGCTGAACACCTGAATGTCAGCTGAATACCTGAAGGTCAGCTGTATGAGAGGAGTTACCCAAAGCAAAATGGCATCTGTAATTGTGAAAACTGGGGGTGAGTCACTGTGAATTCCCCAGGTGTTTCTGCATGGCTAAGTCAGTCACAGACACCGGTCTACCCCACACTTCACTGAGTCAGAGTCATCTGTTCTAAAACTGGAAGCATCAGTGGATGGCATGCTAACAATTTTTATATCTAACTCCAGGCCTTAATGGCTTGTGTCCTTCACTTCTCTGCTCAGTATTTCTATTCCAGTCCCACATGAACACCAGGATAAGCTGGTATTGAAGCTACAGGCCATTACGTGCTATCCAAGCCCCTGAACGCTCGTGTAGCAACAAGAACATTAGATACCCAAGAAGGGCAAAGTTAGTGCTCTTGTCCTGTCGATAGTGCTGTGCTGTGTCTCTGGGACGTCCCTGCAATCTCCAGGTAAATGTTTATGCTTGTAGCATCCTTGCTGCTTCTGACTAATCTACCAGTAAAGGAGGCATAATGAGGGTTCATCTACTCCGATTATAACTGCACGTGCCATTTTTACAGTATCCGAATCTACACAGCCACTAAAGAGGTGGCCCTTCCAGGCACTTCTGCTTGCAAAAGCCTGATAGGACAGGAAAAAACCACCAACAGATTTATGATAGAAACCAACAGGCATAGAGGCTATCGCTGGTAGCTCTCCTTCCGGCCATGAACACAAGAGCATCCTCACAGAGCGCTGGAAAAAAGGCTGAGCGTATGGATAAAAACACCCCTGCACTTCAGTGCTCTGATAAATTGAGCCTTGAAAAATGTCCTCAGACTCCCTGTACCTGCCTTTCAGTGCATCTGTTTGCTTTCAAGAATGCAGATGTAATAAAAGCCAAATCTGTCTTGTTCCACTGTGTCTTAAGCACTTTAGTGCCTTAGTCTTAGTAATGCTAAGAGCTTACTGTTTACAAGTCTGTAACCTTTTACCTAAGCCATTGAGGCAGCATTTCGAGGGTCTCTGTGTCAATATTTCCCTCCCCTTATTCTTCCCATCCTATTGTATTCTTATTGTTTCTCTCACAGCTCAGCACTTGCAAATCCTGATGGTGGTGTTATGGCAGGTTCTCATGTTCAAGTACCATGGCATGAGAATCCCCTCTCTTGGGGCTCCCTGCTTTGATTCCCTTTTTTAGATTTTTTTGTATATATATTAGAAAAATCCAAAGCACGGTGCACAAGGAAGTAGTTAACAGCCATTTAAATCCGCAACAAATATTATCCAATAATTTATGTGCACAGAAGCATAACGACCAATCAGTGTGCAACACTGGTACCTAATCAGCATACACCAATCAGCACTAATAACATTCTAATTGTATACAACCCAGAGGGAGTTTGGGCGTGTCCTAATGAGAAATATATATACCATTAGGGGAACAATGTCAATAGCTCATCAGAATCACCACCATCATCGCAGCCTGCTGCACTGGAGAGAACCCCCAGAGGAGGACACTTGTCTGGGACCCTGTCCCTGCTATTCCCGGCTGGACACTGGGGGCAGTTTTCCCTTTCCCTTTTTTATCTTCTATGTTTCTCTTTTTTTATTTATTTATTTGTCCCCAAGATGAATTTTAACCAGAAGATCTATCAACTGTAGACCGACCTCACTCATGAACCTGTCTCAACACCCTTCATGTAACAGTCTCCTGGGCTGCTCCCAGGTACCCCTGCTGCACGTAGCATAAACATTCTTGCTCTCCAGCAGCAGTGGTATCTCTGTACACATGCAGGTATGTATAAATGCATAGATATTTATTCATGCTTGCAGGCACATTATGCAAAATGGCAAAAGAAAATCCTTACACTCTTTTGGGGTACTCATCTGTTTCAGTGTGTCAGCGCTGAAGTTTCAAAAAGAAATCCTTCTTTGACCTATTTTGACTTTTGTAGTATCCTCTTTTATCCCTCCTAAGTTTATCTCAAACTTGTGAAGTGGTTGACACCAGATGGTTATGCAAACACTCTTTGTTTGCCCTGATACACTTGTGAGAGACCTAAGTCTAAGGCTCGAAGTGTATCTTAAGATACACTTAAGAGACCTAAGTCGAAGGCTCAAAATTGGGCTGAAACCACAGTGAGGAGTCTCCTAACATGTAGACAGTACCAGGAATAATGAAGTGGTCTTAATGTAGCAATAATATTTCTGGCAATCATAGGAGCAATCTACTATATGAACCTGGAAAGGGCCATTACAGCATCCAACTTACAAGCTTTTTTCCTCCTCAAATGCTTTTTAAAAATAACTTAGATCTAAATCAAATTGGCCTAAAAGTCTGGTAGTATCTTGCCACTTCAATGGTTTTGCGTTTCTGCTCCCCCAGTGAGAAAGAGCACTTCTTCCTCAGCTGCTCCAGGAAAAGCTAATGCCATGGTCACATAAAGCTAACTATTTGGTTAACTAGGCACAGAGGAACTGACTATCTACAAGGTCTTTCAGAAAAAGACCAGCTGACAAATAGAGCAGAGGGTAGGATTTCTACTTGAAGTCTTGGTTTAATTTAGTAGAGTCCAAAGTAACCAGTCATATATGAAGCATATAGGATTTTTTCAGGTTTTCCCTGTGGTTTCTCTGGGGAAAAGCGGAGTCCAGACACTTGCTGCAGGTAAATGAGGTGTGCTTCATTTTAGATGCCTATAAAGGTGAAGCAATTTTAGGTTAGATTTCTGTAAGATCCCTCTCTGTGGGAAAGGCCATATTGTAATGCATCCTTCCCTGCCCCCTGTAGCATTTCATAAATCCTTCTCTGCAGGGAACGGTATGTTTCAGCTGTCATGTTCCAAAACCTCTCAACTGCTATAAATTTTAACTCAATCATGATATACCCACTCATCACTATTCCTTTCACTAAAGCATGTTTTCTTACTCTCATATCTAAACCCAAGATTTCTAAATGTCATGTTTCAACAAGAGAAGTAACTTTATAATTACAATCCTGTTATGAAAATTATTTTATAGTTTTGTTTCCTAAGGAAGGGGATGGAAAACCAAGCCAAATAACATGATACAGAAGGCAGTTACACAGAAAAAGCACTCTCCATATGAACCCTGAGGTTCATAGCACCTCCTATTCTTTACTAATATATTAAGACTTGCTGACAAAAGTATTGCTATACAATAACAAAAATTCAGGTATATGTCTACTGTAGATTATACTTGAAAATATACATCCACAAATTCAAGTAAGCCACCCTTTAGTAAAATAGCAGAGATGCATAAAACTATCTTTTCAGGACCTTCGAGTCTTTGAAACCTATTACCTAAATCGGAGTTCGCATTGAAGACCCCATTCTGTTCCAAGGAAAACAAATAAAGATGAAACATTTCTACATTTCTGTACCTGAGGATTAATTTCCTCCCCTTCTTGGCCTTGGGTATAACCTAGTCCTGTAAGTCCATCTATATTTGAGGAATGTTCCAATTTAAAATTGACTTGGGTCATGGACACACAGAGCAGGAATCAAAGAAATTTCCTGGCTGCCCAAAACAGAGAAGAACAACGCACAGGAGACAGTACCGCTCCCTTCAGGCTGTTACCTCTGCCCTAACCTGGCTCATTTTACCTCTGTTGCAGTGCTCAGATTTTCCTCGGCATGTTGCTTTTTTCCAGGGCTACCTGATCGTTTGCGCTTGGCAGGCAGCAGGAGCAGCAACCTCTATGCTTCAATCCAGGAGTTCCTTGTCTTATGGCTTCTTCATTCATTTCAGTCACAGCTTTAGTCAAAATGTGTCCACAACAGAAATGCAAACCTCCTGCCTGCCAACAGCAGAGGAAGCTGTACCGCAAGACCCCACTGCTGCCTGGCATACAGTCACTGAAACTGTTGGCAAAAAAACCTTCTGAAGGCTGCAGTCTCAAAGGACTTTAGTGCCTTAGTCCTCTTTGGTTTTCCCCTCCTCAAAAAAAAACCAAAAAAAAAACCTAAAAAAAACCCAACAAACAAACAAAAAACTGACACAAAAAAAAAAAGCACAAAAACTCAAAACAAACAAAAAAACCCTTCTAACTGAGCTGGTGTTTCTGTGAAGGGGACATTGACCGCTGATGGAATAGACACTGCTGAGAGAATAGACACTGTCACCTCACCTCCATTCCTGTCTCATAGTCTGAAATCCTATTCATCACCTTCTCACAATTTAACCTTCATCCCGTAAATCAAATACAGGGACATAAAAAATATTCATCTCACTAGTAATGCTCTGAATTGGGTTATGATCCTTGCCTATGCAGAGGTGATGGATTATTGCACTTTTGATTAAATGATTGTTTTTGAAAGACAGCAGTATGACACGCTACATTTCCTCTGACGGACTGCATTGAAAGTGCAGGATGTGACCACATGTTTATGTCAGGCTATTCTGAGGGCTCTGAACCTCATTTAAAAGCAAACTGGTGATTAAAAACTTTTTTTTTTTTAAAGTACCTACCATCCTGTCAAACATATTAACACATCTTTTGTAACAACGTTCCCCTCATAGACAAATGCATGGGTGGATGGCTGAGAAAATCCTCTGCAAGAACTTGGCTTTCAAAAAACTTTCAAGAAGTCATATCCTTTTGGTTTCCTTTTCTTTTCGTCTTTTTAGTTTTCCTTTGCCTTTTCCCAATCTGTACAATTCCCATGTATTTAAAAGAGATACCTTCTACACAAGCACAGTCTGCATAGGATTCCAGAAAGTAGCCCATGGTGCATTGTCACCTATATTTCTAGGTCCTCTAACCTGCCTGTGAGTCTTTCCCAAATTCACCAAACTCAGGGGACAGCTTTACAAAGGAGTGCTATAATTACAATTTACCTCAGAATATCAGTTAATTTTTGTTTCATGTGTGGAGAACAGTTTATTATCCATCTTCACTCTTAGCACATTTCCTTAATTTGCTGAGGCAAACCAGCCAAGTGTAAAATCAAATTATTTAAGGACGATTATAGGATAATAAGGTAGTCAGCATTAGTATAATAATCATTGTAATGTGCAGAATACTGCAAAATCTGTGTTTTATTGTGGATAATACAGCAATATGCTAGTGAGTAAACTGACTAGAATTTTCTAGTGGCAGAAATATGCTGGTCGTACATTTCTCTTTCTTAAGTAAGTTTCTCTTTTAAACCTCATTCAGAGAAGGAAAGTTCCAACAGTTGATTGTATCAAAGGCATCGATTTACAGAACAAAGTTTACATGACTATCTTCTGTGATTCATTCTGAACACAGTAAAAATCAACACATGTCAATGGAAATAATTCCCACTGCATTTTGTATGCATCATTATCTGTAGATCCCAATAGGTAGAGAGTCTAATCTTGGAGTGACCCTCAGTGAGCCGTCATCACCAACGATGAAGTGAAAGGCTAAGCTTTAAAACTTTGCTCCACTGAAATATTCAGATTAAGGCCTTTTATAGTATGAAATGATTTTCTGAACCCATCTGCCTACTACATGACAGTAACTCACTAAGGAATGGGCAGTGACAGTATCATAGAAACAAGATTACCTGTGTAAATCATTGAGAGGCATTATATCTCTCTGTGGAATGGCCTTACTTCAAACAAACAGCTTTAAAAGTGTTCATAGGAAAGTAATTAATAAAATTAAATATATAAGAGGGTTTAAAACACAACTCTTACTTAAATTGACCTTGTAAGGTTGAACACATATAAAATAATCCTGGATGAGAGTTATAAATTCAATTCTCGCATAGATGTCTTTTTTTTTCAAGTGACTGATGTGTCACTTTCAATTTTTCTATTTTAAAAGGAGGCAAAAAAAGCACATAGAAAGAAGCAAAAATTACCACTAAGTACATCGAGAGAAAATTCCCATTCCAGCAATTTGTTCCCCTGGAGATATCAAGAGATGTCTCTTCTCAGGGCTTGCAGAAGTGCTTCAGGATATACACATTCATATTCACACTGCTCCAGTTAGGAGTTTTTAATGTAGAGGAATTTTCAGTTAGATTTGAAAGCCATGTGAAAGTTACTTTATCCTTCTACCTGGAGTCTTCTATGCAGAGTTATGGCAAAAGGGTCAGTTTTCAGCCACGGATGCCTTTGTTGGTGGAATTCTCCAGACCAAACCATTCACCTCCGGAACGCCTCTGTTTGTAGTACTGAACAGAAAACTTGTACATGCACATAACATCCTTCTGTTTTCACTTAATTGATCCCTCTGTTCATGTAGATATGTCCATGCTGACGTGCTCTGTATCTTTCTACTACTTATTGCTAGGTCAATTTTCTTAATTTTGAACACAAAACTGGAACAAATGTTAGAAATTTTTTCACAATGTGCATTAAGGCTTCAGGAAATGTTATTGAATAACTACGTTTTAGTTAATCGTGGATTTGATGAGTAATATTCATTAGTGTTTCTGATAGTCTTCAAACGTATTTAAATTAGGAAGCTTCCTCTCCACAGCACAATGCTGAATTTCACTGTGTTTATTTTGTGCTATAATATAGTCAGAAACTGCATCATCATTATCAGACAGATCTCACAGACTTCACAGGGACTTAGGCACAGAATCAAAGCTTTCCTGAGAGGGACAGGATTACTTGTGCTAAAATACTTTGCTTTTTTTTTTGCTCATGGTTTAATTTCCTGATCCTACACATGGAAAGATCTGTGTGTCACTATCTAATCCTAATGGGTTAACCTACAGTGTTTCCTCCCTTTGGAAAATTTTCAGAACCTGAGAAATGTTTGACCTAATAAGATTTTTAAAAAACAGAGAGTACATGACCTGATCATCTTTATCATTATCCCTTATTGCAAATACTTTATGAATATAGATATATAATTACATACACACACATACATGTTTTATTTATACATTTATTTGATATATGTATTTTACATATATGTATATATATTTCCATATATATGTACATATATCCATGTTCTATGCCTTTCTTAAATTTGGCTCATCTGCATATCTGGAATTTTCTTTTACATACTTCCCATGCCTTAACTACTGGGCAATTTCCCTCTTTTTCATCCCAATACTGCAAGAAAAGTCTATGCTGAAATATCTAGAACAGTGCCTTCGTTATTGTGTTCCTCTCCTCCTCTCCCCTGCCTGAGCTGTGTGTGAAACACACAGGGATGCCATGCTTTATATTTCCTTATCTTCTGTAGAAAAATACAACAAAAACCCAGGGTGGATGCAGTGTAGCAACAACATAGAAACTACTTAAGCCTCTCAGAAGCATCATACCTGCCACATAGCCCAAAACAATTAGGGGATGAGAGATGGGAAGAGCCAACCCTGATTTTTAATAACATGCTGTGATTCACTGGGCTACAGAAGATGTAAAGTACATTGCCCAGACAGTCAATAAGTAGAGCTAGACAAAGTACAGCACAAAGCTAATTTCTAAATAGAATTTTAAGCAATCATAGTTTATCATTTTGCCAGGCACAGACTCTAATGTCTTTGGGGCCTGTCTGGAACAACTCGAGGGATCAATCAACAGCTATCCATTAAAAATTATTTGCCTTTTATTTATAAATAAAATTTACATAGATGATTCACAAGTAACAGAAAACCAGTCAATATCAGAAATTAGGTCCTGTCCTTGCCTCATGCCAGATCTTCCCAAATAACAGACTTGCTCTTTCTTGTCCTCATCTGCTTCCTGGTTGGTTGTATTTTTTTAAGGCTATATCCTTAGTGTTTGACCTCCAAACAAACATAAACTAAGCCAATCAGGAAGCCCTAGTGACAGGAAACTTGAATCTATCAAAATATGATCCAGTTCCATCTCTAAATTAACAAATCGGTTGCTCTTGGTTTCATAACATGTTCAATTAGTCCCAGAAGCAGCTATTACCATCCTGGCACTTCCCCTGCATGCTCACAGTTGCACAGCAGTTAAACCCTGCCTGCCTTTCCTCACCAGTTGTCCATGCACACTCCAAATTTGGATACTTATTACTGAAATAATTCAGTGATTCGTTTTCAAAGTCAGCAGCAAACATGAAACCAAAAGAAATTAAATTACCCATATTTCTATTGACTGTAACATAGAAAGGAAATGCCTAACTGAAAATTCTTCCTGGAGGCAAAAATAATCTCCAGTAGTACACATGAAAACACTCCTTCCATAATAAACAGGTTATCAAAACTTTACGGGGTTCCCAACTACATCATTCATTGAACTGGAAAAATAAAAGATCATGAATGTTACCCAGAAGTACTTCAGATGTACACAGATGTTTCTGCTAAAATTCCTTCTTAATCCAATGACAGGAATTATACTGATACAGAGAAATCAAAGTGATATATGTAGGTCCCTGAAACTCTCCTGAAACAAGAAACAGCATCACCCCAATGAGACTGTTGCAACAGTATCTATATCAGGAAATAACAGCATACGACACCAAAAATTAGGTCCTTTGGTTCTTTTCATGTAACTTAAACTCTCAGATGATTTTGTATTTGATTTTTAATGAAATTGTAGCACTTGGAAATTAAAAAAAAATTACTTGAAATCACTAATGTCATCACAAGGGGATGGAGATTTTTGGACCATGTCTCTTGCATAAAATTAAATATTATTCTGTGCCAAAAATAGTTATTCCCCTTAAAAGAAAGGTAGACAAACTGCTGTGATCAAAGTTTCACTATATACTACATAACTGGTCCTTGTACATTGCAGGTTAAATCATCAAACTATTGACACTGAACTTCAGATCAAAGCATGGACACTGGCATGGAGAACTGTTCCCTCAGAGACTATGTTTCTCAAAAGATATCACAGAGCTTCAGAAAGCCTTGCAGAACATATGACGACAGATTTATTTTACAGTGAACCAGGAACAGTTTATCCATAGGAATGCAAACAAAAAAACAAAAAAAGGGAGAGGAGAGGAGAGGAGAGGAGAGGAGAGGAGAGGAGAGGAGAGGAGAGGAGAGAAGAGAAGAGAAGAGAAGAGAAGAGAAGAGAAGAGAAGAGAAGAGAAGAGAAGAGAAGAGAAGAGAAGAGAAGAGAAGAGAAGAGAAGAGAAGAGAAGAGAAGAGAAGAGAAGAGAAGAGAAGAGAAGAGAAGAGAAGAGAAGAGAAGAGAAGAGAAGAGAAGAGAAGAGAAGAGAAGAGAAGAGAAGAGAAGAGAAGAGAAGAGAAGAGAAGAGAAGAGAAGAGAAGAGAAGAGAAGAAGAGAAGAGAGAAGAGAAGAGAAGAGAAGAGAAGAGAAGAGAAGAGAAGAGAAGAGAAGAGAAGAGAAGAGAAGAGAAGAGAAGAGAAGAGAAGAGAAGAGAAGAGAAGAGAAGAGAAGAGAAGAGAAGAGAAGAGAAGAGAAGAGAAGAGAAGAGAAGAGAAGAGAAGAGAAGAGAAGAGAAGAGAAGAGAAGAGAAGAGAAGAGAAGAGAAGAGAAGAGAAGAAGATTAATAGGGAAAAAAAAAATCCCACACTTTCATCCTGCCACATAATCAATTAAAAAACATTTGTTAGCATCACAGCATGCAGCCGTGTCCCAGCCTGCAAAAAAGCCCGAGTCCCTTGGTCTCATTAGGAAACCAGGACATACTCAAACAGGTCCGGCCAAGTCTGCCAAAATGTGCAGCCTACAGCAACGCATAAAGGGCCAGTGCAGAGGTGTGTCAGAAGGATGGTTTTCCTTTTCTCACAAATAGGTTAGTCTGCAGCCAGGCTGAGGAATAAGGGGTACCATTTCATGAAACACTGAGGGGCTAAGAGGAAATAAAAGTATTCTAAAACAGCAATAGATTAATAGTAATAGCAATAGAGGAAATACAGTTCACTGTACCCAAGCACAGTGACAATGATATTGATAATTTGTGAAGTGTCCATTTCAGATTTCAGCATTGCATTTTATGTCATTACTGCTTCCAAAACTACATCATTTAAGCATTTAACAGAAATATTTCAGAAAACATAAAAAATTTATTTTAGCTTTCCATTTGCCTACATAGCTCAGGAGTTTTCTCACAAATTTTCTCCAAAATTATTCACTGTTTCAGAATTTGACCCTGTCAGGTAACACAACCAAACACTAGTGACAAATAATATTTGGAAACCCCAAGACACTGCTTACTTAGAATTGGGACTCTTTCTTCTAATGTCATGAGATAGCACTACTATGCCCTGTGCTTTTTCAGTAGAGGGATGGTGCACCTTGCAACTCTTTGCAACCATAAAAGATTTTAGCACAAGATTTTTGCAAGAGTAGATACGGTATACACCAATTCTCTTCTCCGCAAATTATTTCTCTTTAGCATCTTTAGAGGTCTTAGCCCTTGCTCTAAAATGTTCTTTTACCCAACAGTTGTACCTCTCAGAAGAAGAAGAAACGTCAGTTCATGGATAGCAGTGACTTTGTCTGACATTCCACCTTCTTTCTACATGGAGGATACAGTGCAAAGCCAAAATGGTTTTATTGTAACCAAGATGGTCTCACTTGAGACCCACAGAAAAACTGAATTCTTCAACAAGTCATTAGCAGAAAGCTATATACAGCTTAGGGAGAGTAGCTACAAGAATGTTTTGGAAAGGAAAGGGAAGAAATTACTATCAGCAGGCTGATGAGGCATTTGGTATTGCTTTGCTTCTCATGGCAAGTACCAGCACAGCCCATTTCTAAGGGCATCTG
Source organism: Charadrius vociferus (assembly GCF_000708025.1). Lineage (NCBI taxonomy): Eukaryota > Metazoa > Chordata > Aves > Charadriiformes > Charadriidae > Charadrius > Charadrius vociferus. The sequence goes on along the minus strand of NW_009648876.1, from coordinate 8,464,923 downwards.
TGCCTACCGTATGCTGTGTTCTAAGTAGGTTACATGCGGTGTGGGTATGCTCCATCTACAGCTTTCCAGTACCAGTTGTACGCTATGCTCCTACTTTCTTTCCAGTGTCACAGTAACCTGACAGAAAGCTCATCAAGCTGACCTGATTTTTCAGTGTGTGACAGACCTACCAGAAGTACTTCTGACTGCCAGGTCACCATTTAATTTATTGCCCATTCCAATGTGGAAAGAGCTTGGTAATACTTTTTGTTCACTGTTTCTATCTTATTTTCTTCCTGTAAGAAACATATGAAAAGGGAAAGGATTTATATTCTAGACTGACCAGGTAGAATAGGAGATGAACGGGTTTCAGTTATTTAAAAATATGTTTTGTAAGATCATTTAAAAATTGATGTCATTTTCTAAAGACATAAGTGTCTTGAAGGGTTAACACTATCCCCCCCAAAAAGGGGGGATTTGCTTGGATTGATCTGAAATTAAATTTGTTTCTTAAAAAACCAATCCATTTTGGACCTGTCATGGTTTGGCCTCAGCCAGCAACAAAGAACCACACAGCCGCTCACGCAACTCCCACAGTCGTGGAAAAAAAAAGAAATCGTCAGGGCAAAACTCATGGGTTAAAATAATGCAATTTAACAGAACAGCAAAAGGAAAGATGAAAACGCGATTACAGTACCGCCGCACAGCCCACGGACAAGACTCGTCCCACCGCAGCCCACCCCCCCAGCGGCGACTGCTCTCCTCGCCCCGGCTACCGCCTCTTATAGCCCGGGCGTGGGTCAGGTGGGATGGAATACCCGCCCCCTGCCGGCTCCGGGGGGGAAATTAACCCCATCCCTACCGCAACCAGGACAGAACCAAACCAAACACAATTTTTCCTCTTTTTTTTTTTTTTTTTATTGTGACCATTATGTCAAAACAGTTGTTGTTCCCCCCAACTCTACCCATCCTCCTTCTAAAAATAGGCTTCTTAGAGAACAGCAAACAAAACAACATTGCTGATATTTTAGAAAATGATCCCTAAAATAAAATAAAATAAAAGCGATTCTCTAAATCCCTCTACAAAAAAAAAAAAAAAAAGTCAAATGAATCCTTATTTATGAGTATTTAGGAGGCCTCAGTGACCTTCACAGTACCCTAGTACCTCATTCCAGAGGTGTTCCCATTTGAAATCCTGATCTGGTTTACCCACTTAGACAAAGTTAAGTTAGATGATTCAGCATTAAATTTGGATTACTACCTTTGTTAGTAACTTGGAAGACGTGACAAACTGCTTGTGAATTTAATCCATGGACCTGAAACATACTTCATATATTGGGAAATAGAAATGAATGATTGAAACCCGTCCTTTCAAGTCTTGAACACCGGCACTGATACCATCTTGCTTCTCTCCAGCCCCCAATTTTTCCTTTCTCTGTGATGTGGTATGCAGAGCACCAAAGCCCATTCCCAGCATGTGGCCCAACATGTATCCCATATATCAGCACTGCAGTGACATGACAGACTTATTTGGACTGTCTGTGAGAGATTATTACAGAGAAAAAAATGGTGACTAATTAGCAAAATACAGGACAGGGTGCAATGATGTGAATCTGACATCAGTCAGAAATAACTACTTAGGAAATGTCAGTGCAGGAAGGAGCAACTGCAGTATGGAAACTACAAGAATGGGAGGTGGGAATTTCAAGTTCACTTTTCAGCTCAGCCACAGACGTCCTGAATAGCTTTGGACAACTCAACTGGACCAACATTTTTGAATTCAGATGCCCATATTTGTGCATTAAATTTCACAGTTTCACCAAAGTTAATACTTCTGCATGACTAACAGTCACTGCGTTTGACACCTCAAATAGACACTTAAAAGTCTAAAGTTAAGCACCTCCACTTGAAAAGTAACTTTTTAATCTTAAAGTCTCCGCTTTCACACTGAACATCATGTAGTAGATGCTAAAAGATCTGTTGTGTCAGCAGAGAAACTGTTTGATTAGTGACGATAATGACAGTAATGATGACAAAAAGATAAAAACCCTAAAATGGAACAATGTACCAAAACATCAGTGTTATGGTAAGCTTCACACTGAGGCCCTGAGGAAAGATCATTCCATTTGACACAGCATTAATGTGGCCATTAGAGCGTAATTTAAATTGTTTGCAATACTGTATCTTCCGCTAAGTGTATTTCAAAGTGGAAAAAATACACCAATAGATATGATATTTTTTTTGATTAACAACTTCCATCTAGCCTTATTTGGAATGAATAAACAAAAGATGTGGTCAGTAGGACCCAGGCTGTGTTCTGATGCCTTCACACCTCACCCCAATCCAAGCATACCAGTGCATGCCCAATAGAAAATGACATAGTTGAGGTAACACATAAACAATCTCATTTTCTCACATCACCGTTGTCTATGGCACACTCTGTGGTCTCACCTGCGTTGTTCAGGAGGTCCCTTAGCCATGTCCAGTGCATTACCAGCAAAGATTGTCCCGGCTTCACGGCTGTTGTGATGGTGAGCCTTTACAGCATCATGAAAGAGAAGCATAAACTCAGCAACGGTTTTGCAAATAAACTTCAGACTAATTCCTCATGCCATTTTTTAACCTGAAGAGCTATTTCAGGTTTTCGTCTGTCATCTCAACAAACATCTGAAGTTCAAACAACCTTGCTGGCTATAGCAAAGGTCACAAACTAAAAGGTACTTTTCAGCAGGTTTTTTGCAAATGGAGAGAAGATGTAAAATCATGTAATGCTACAACTGAATATTGTTTATTTCTTCAATGTCTGGTTATGTTTTTGGAAACAAAAAGCGTATGTAAAAAGTAAGACTTCTACTCTACAGACAGATTCATGTGTATCATTTTCTCCTATTTCAATAATCTCAATCAATAACCAATAATCTTAATTCAATAATTTCAATAATCTCCAATTTATTTGCTATAATTAGATTTATTATGCCTGTTTCTCTGTGCTGCCTACGTGCCTGCTTAC
>NW_009648876.1:8372128-8461803 GCF_000708025.1 Charadrius vociferus | reverse complement strand
CAGGCAGCCGCATCCCTAGTCTAAACAGGTGAGAGAGAGGGGCTGCGGACAGGGGTGGAGCGCAGTATGATGAAAACAAACATCATGCTTGATGAAATCACTGTATTGGCTAAGGCAGTGGGAGCTAAATAGGAGCAAACAAAGGGATAGCCCAGGTATGCTCCAAAGCTTGAGAGGAAGAGACAGCAGAGGAAAAAAGGGCTGGAATAAACCGCCAGTCCACAAAAAGCAGGGCAAGTCCAGCCCAAACTGTTGTTTTTTCATTATCCTTTCATAGGTGGGTTCACTGCAGATGCTTCTGCTCACTAAAGTCCCTAGCAGTCCTCTGTCTGCAGACTTTTGCCCACAAAGTTCATTTTGGGAGACTTCGAGGGATTACAAATGCCAAATCATGACTCATAAAAAATAAAGTTTTTTACTAACTAGACTAAGAGCATAACTCCTCCCACATTTTCTGGGGTTTGACTCAAAATTTCATAGTATCCCCCATGTCCTAACTCAGGCACACTGCATTTGTAACGACAATACAGATATGAAGAATTGTAACTCAAGTAGTTATCAGACAGATTTGAAATGCAGACTAGATAAGGAAGAAGATTGCTTGAAGAAAGGTTTAGAAATAACACTTTGTGCTCATAGCAAGGGAACTGGGTACTTGGCTCCTTCTGCTTATCTCTACCAGGATTTCTCACACAGGTGGTATTGGAAATCATGCAGATGTTCCGTTCTGGCAATTTTCATTTGTAAAATGGCACTGTAATAGGTGTGCTGCCATCTATGATTTAGAGAAACTCCAGAGACGCCCCCAGATTATGGTGGAGACTGAACCAGCCTCTTGTAGTGTCAGCAGTCATGAAGACACATAGGGAACTAAGCTATCCTTGCATGTCCAGCCTCTCCTTTGGTTTTCCAGGCAGAATAGCAGTTAAGCAGAGCTGACCTAACCAGCTTGTTCAGAAGACACTAATGAAAGCATACTTCAGAAATCAAAATACCATGAAAAGAAATCCTGCGGAGAAGTTTCTAAGATCTTCAAGCAATTACCCTCAAATACTGCTATCTGCAGAAAATAAATTACTTGATTAGCTTCTGTTTTGAAAAGGCAGCTACTGGGTCATGTTGTCACTGTGGCAGATAACAGAGATGCTGTGCCTGCAGGCAGCAACATTTGGGCACAACGCAGAACAGGAGATAGCAAAGTTACCTCTTATAAATGCACCAGTTTTTGAATGAGAGCCTGGAGGTTTAGGCAAAATTCTGCTTCTACTGCAAAGAAGGTACTAATGGGTTTTAAAACCCTGAGAACGCTCACACGAATAGAACAGCACAGATGTGCACCAGCAAGAGATCCCAGTGCTTGCTTTCTTAGAGTCCTTGAGTTATAAAGAACGTAAGACAGAATTTGTCTTTACTTCTGCATTTTCCACAGTACACTGCTAATGCACACTCCAACTACTCAGCTTCTTTCTTTCACCTGTATTGACTGCCATAGCAATACACACATGCTTTGAAAACTTTTATTCATCTCTCTTTGAATCTGCCAGTTTATGCTTGGCCTTCCAAACACTTTGTCAGCCTGCACCTACTTGAAGTCTCCTTGCTGACCCTTTTCCAGCTTCTCCACTGTGAACTCTAATTTCTTTTTAAGATCGCTACGTCTCGCATGTTTATTTCTCAGGCGGGCATATTGCCAAGTGCTCCTATGTACCTACCGCTTCCTTTTGCTTCCATTGCTGCTTTGAAAACACTGCAGTTCTGGTGGGGCATGCAGATGATATCATGGCCATTCTCTAGATCAGGATTCTGTTGTCCCTATTCCCAGAATAATTTAGACATCCCACACACTGACTTAACACTTCTTCATAGATAAGTTTCCCCTTTTCCTAACCTCACTCAGGAGTCCAGTAGTTGAAATGTGTGCCACATTCATTTCTTCTAGCCAAATTCTTAAAAATTCTTTCCAATTTTTGAAAAACATTGATTGGGATATAAGCACAGTCTTATCAGAGGAGAATTTGGGTCTCTGATAATGCCCTTTATTAGAAAAACTGTTTTTTTTTATCATTTATATACTAACAACTCACTGCACATCACTAAATATGCATAAATTTATGGATGAGTGTTAGAAAAGACCCAATAATATTATATCAGGTAGGTCTTTTCCCTTGTCAGTGTAGGATATTTCCCTGTACTTCAGTCTCAAAACACCCACCCACAATAAAGTTTTTGGTTCAGAAAGTAGGAATTCCATCCATTACTTCTTAAGGGTGACTTGTCTTCGAGCAGCCATTACTGATACAATACTATTCATTAACACTTTGCCCAAATTTCTTTTAAGGATTGAGGGGGTTTTGTGGTTATTTTTAACTGTTATGTTCTCCTCCATTAATTTAGACAATGAATTTATGTTTATGTGCACCAACTTGGTTGTCATCACACAGAGAGGTAGTCACAAATGCTGGGGAAGATAGACATCTCTGGTGAATGAAGATAAACTTCCCTAGGCAAGTAGTCAGAGCATGAGTCTAATCTGTGGCTCTGCAAAAGCTCATCTCCTCCATTTGATGATAGTAAGGTCCTTAGGCTTCTTAAGTCAAACACATTCCATGAATATAGTCCATATTTCCTAGAGACCTCTAGAGTCACCTTATGTACAATTATATTTTTAAAGAATAATTTTCTATATAAATCAGTTCTGCCTGACCTTTGATCTTTTCCTGTTACTGTTCCACAGGTTTCAACTGTATCTAAAACCTACTTATTGCCAAGCAACACAGGTAATACTATTGATTCAGTATTTACATCTCAGATTTGCCACTGCTTTTCCCTTTTACTCATATTCACCATTAAATTATCAGGCATTATGAATTCTAGTTTTACTTTTAGCATAACTGCCTTCCAAGGTGCTGCTATTACAATGTGCATCCTGATATTTTTCAGTGGGTACTTTTTCCAAGAAGTACATACCTCCATTTGCCATTTCTATTTCCGTACAAGACTACATAATTGATTTAACTTGCTAGGTGGGGTTTTTTTGCATTAGGCATACCTGTGATTTAACCCTTAAAGGAAAAGACCGATGAGCATATCTAAAAATGACTCTGTAGAAACATGCCAACTTAGTTCTCAGATCCCCAGTCTATCTTTGAATTGCCCAGGACGTTTACAGGGCACAACACAGCCACAGTGAAAGGATAAATCTCACTAAGGTGGAGGCCATAAGACTGATCCAAGAGACAAGGAAGGTGGCACTTGATACTCAATGGGAAACTTGGGTCAAGTTGGGAAGATGGGAGCTGTACTGTGCAAAGGTGACTAACGAACACAATCATAGAATCATAGAATGGTTTAGGTTGGAAGGGATGTTAAAGATCACCTAGTTCCACCACCCCTGCCATGCGCAGGGACACTAGACTGGGTTGCTCAAAGCCCCATCCAACCTGGCCTTGAACTCTTCCAGGGATGGGGCATCCACAACTTCCCTGGGCAACGTGTGCCAGTGTCACCACCCTCAGAGTAAAGAATTGCTTCCTAATATCTAATCTAAACCTACCTTAATCTTTCAGTTTAAAACCATTACCCCTCCTCCTAACACTACACTCCCTGATAAAGAGTCCCCCTCCACCTTTCCTGTAGGCCCCATTTAGGTACTGGAAGGCTGCCATAAGGTCACCCCAGAGCCTTCTCTTCTCCAGGCTGAACCACCAACTGTCTCAGCTTGTCTTCATAGGAGAGGTGCTCCAGCCCTCTGATCCTCTTCATGGCCCTCCTCTGGACTTGCTCCAACATGTCCATGTCCTTCTTATGTTGGGGGCTCCAGAGCTGTCTTGAGCTCTGATGTAAAGCTTATGGAGAAACTTGTGAGCTGTCCATTAAAAAAGCTCCAGATGAAGAATGGGGTATCAGTAAGCATGCAGCTGCAATGAGGTTAATGTGTTATCACTTCTTGACTGGAGTGTTTCAGGAGAGATCAGCAAGTCGATGTGAGACTGCAGAGCAATTCAAACACTTGCTGTTCATTGCTGGTTATACACAATAGATTATCTCAAAGTAGTTCACATGCTAAGTTTATCTGATAGCTTATCTCCCAGTAAAGTATTAGTTTTTCACTACTCTGAGCTGGATTTGTTTACTGAGTTTCAAAATACCTGCTTACTTGTTTTCCCTCAATTTCTGCCTTTTTTTCCCAGCCAAAACCCTCTTTGATCTAGCCACACCTATTGAAGGCCCAATTGCTTTGCTACTCCATTATGTCAAACTTCTGTTCCATTAAAAGATGTTTGTGTGTTATGTTTTACTAAAAACACTTCTAAGGAGTAACTGTCAAAACAATTTGATCAGTTTAAATAATTAAGAACATGAGTAAAGGCAATTCTACTGCATCACTCCTCACTCTATTATGGGTAGATGATCACCAAGAAAAAGTGGTCGCTGAAAGCACAGTTCAGATCCCTGTTTTAGAAATGCAAATTAAATGGAAAAATTTTGTTAATTTGTATAGTACTGAGCCAGTCTAGCAACTCCGTAGCAACCCTTTTCCTAGGTCCTGTGCAGGGAAAAAGGATCTGTTGAGCATGACTCTGTACAAAGGAGTAAATCAGCCATTAGCTGGCCGCAACATGCTGGAGTCGAAGATCTGCCTGAGGTATGTTCCACACTTTCCAAAAGCCGCAGCTTTAGATGCGCAGTTACAACCACCCATGACTGCTTATAGTTTTTTATTGAATGTGTATAGCCTATGTTATAAAGGAGGTTAAACTAACTGACAGCGTGGCCAGTTTTGGTGTTATAATTGAAAAATCTATGTTAACAAACTAGCTTAGAAAAGACAGTTACTGGTCTCCCAAGAAGGATAACTGATTACATAAAATCAAGTAAAAGACAGGCTGCCTTATAGTGGGAGTTGTTTTAGTTATACCACTGGCAAATAGCCAATAATCAGAAGACACGGATGATATACAGAAGAAAAAATATTCATTCAATATCAAGTAAATCTGTTGCACTTAACTCTGAGGAATGTAAAACATTTTCCTGGAGAATTAACAAGTTTAATTTGAGACTACCATCATTCTTGTATTCTACATGACTATCTGAAGTATACTCATGGAACAGTAAGGCTTTAAAATTCTTGATTAAATCCTGTTTGTGTACTATTAGTTACTCCACATTTCTTGAGAAAGCCAAGTCAAAGGATGATTACTTTAACTTTTACTTATATATTAACTTGTTATTTATATTACCTCAATATCCTATTTGGATTCTGTACAAAGCCAGGAAAAACGGTAACAGTTTTAAATCTCAAGTGTAAAAATGGTTATAAAGTTGGCCATCTCCGTCTGCCTGTCTTAATCTCCTCGTTGAGTCAGAGACAGATATACATCATTAGTTTCCCTTTATAGCTCATAGTCATTCAGGATTGGGCAAATACAACCATTTCCAAACTTCATTATAAAATTGTTCAATAAGTTCTGATCCTGTGAGGACACCTAGTGAGCAATTCCATACAGAATCAGTATAGTAACTATTCCTACAACATTCACTAGGAGCAAACATTTTCATCAAATCTTTTATTGCAAACAGATATTATCATTACTGTTTGCCTTACAGCAGCTTCTAAAGCCAGGCAGCAGTTGCAACAGGCTCCCTATATGCTTTTCTATAAGCACACAGAAAAGAGAAATCTATGTCCCAAAAGCTCACACTCTAAGGGAAAATTAGCTCACACATTTTCGCAAGCACTTACACAGTCTCCGGTAACATAACTTTTACAGTCCCTTTTAAATATTTATCCTGATATTATTCCTGTGACTACCACGGGGCCGTGACTGTAGGCTTTCGCTGGAGCAGGAGCCTTGTGGAGGGGCTCTGTGCAGAGCCAGGCGTTCGGCAATGGCTCTCCTTCCCCAAGGCAGCTACCCCACGCTCTGCTCCGCCAGATGCAGCGAGACGGCTTCCAGCCAGGTGCATCTGGCACGGGCGGCACTGCAGAGACACTCTGGACCAGCAGGGAAGGCACCTGAGATGTAGGGGATGGGACAAGGAGCATGTCACACGTATTTCACACAGGCTGCACAAGACTTGTGGAGTCTGTATTTACAGAGGGGAAAAAAACAACACTGAGACCCAGAGCTTAATCCAGCAACCCTCTGGATGCAGTTAAGCTCAAGGCACAGTGTAAAGGCTTTCTCTCCCGTGTTGTCTCTTTTTTTTTTTTTTTTTTTTTTCCCCCTCTTCGAGGCAGAGTGATTCTCCAGGTCACTGCCATACTTTAATCTGCACATAGTATTTGAATGTGGTTGCAATCACTGCTTTGTTTATTAGACTGAAAAAGAGGTGCAAAAAAACCCTCTCAAAGTTTGCTGAGTTTTGACAAATCTCCTGATGTTTGATCCTCTCTAGCTATAATATATGCAAGCTTTGTATCAGCAACTATAATCAACAAATGATCAGCCATAGAGTACCTTAGCTACAAAATATGCCATAAAATCTTAATGGAATTTTAGAGGAAGGAAACAACATTTCAAAGAAAGTCTGTTACATTGTGGCTACTTGTAACATCTTAAAACTTGGAAGAGTTGGAAGAATACTGCATTCAGCCTCCAAAGACAAAATTTCATTTTGTACAGTACATAAATAACATGTTTATTTAATTGTGTATACTATTGCACTTCTGTAAGGTTCTTTTTGTTCTCTGCAAAGGCAGTTACTCTCTTATTGAAAGACTGGATATAAGATACTCTGACTCTTCTAAATTAGTAATGACCCAAACACTGTTTATGGCAGAAGTATTAATTAATAACACCTCCAATTTCCTTCTGATTAGTGCACTAGCCAATTTCTCCAAATCCTCGCTAATATTTAAGAAGTTGAGAGGTAATGCAACAAGTTTCATTAAAAATAGAAATTAGCTACAGAATGAATTTTTGCTACATCTCATGGCACGAGCATAGAGAATCCAAAATACCTGAAAATCCTCTGTAAGGAAGAGCACAAATAGGTAAATGCTTTGGCAAATTCATTAATTCTGACCTGTGCTAAGGTTTTGCGTGCCTGCCCTTTTTGAGTCATCCAGACACATCTACACTTCCAAGAAACTTCCAGTCTAGAAGTAGTAGCTCTGCCACTACACCGAAAATCACCCCCTTATGCTAGTGGAACTAGCAGAGAACAAAGGAATTAGTTTTGTGTATTTAAAAAAGCTAATTAGGTATTGTTGGAGAAAAAGCTTTCTTAATCTTTTGTGAAACCCATTCACAGAATAAACAGTAACACGTGTATGTGCAAATAATCAGGATTTAAGGATGGGTATGGAAATTCTGAAAACATACATTATTTTTTTTCTAGCACATAATCATTGAATATTAAATTGTACTTAGTGAAACGATTGTCTGAAAATATTTTTACAAACCAGAAAAAGACACTTGATGCTGATTTAATTTATGCAATTATGTTAAATATCTGAAGGACAATTGCCATTTTATGTTATTTGATGAGTTATTTTGTAAAGAGAAACCTAAAATAAGCTTATTAGAATCATAGAATCACCAAGGTTGGAAGGGACCTCTAAGATCATCAAGTCCAACCATCAACCTACCCTGACAAAACCACCTCTAAACCATGTCCCTAAGCACCACATCTACCCTTTTTTTAAACACCTCCAGGGATGGAGAATCCACCACCTCCCTGGGGAGCCTGTTCCAATGTCTAATAACCCTTTCAGTGAAAAAAATGTTTCCTAATATCCAATCTAAACCTGCCCTGACATAACTTGAATCCATTTTCTCTCATCCTATCACTTTTCACCAGGGAGAAGAGGTCAGCCCCCACCTCTCTACAACCTCCTTTCACGTAGTTGTAGAGGGTGATAAGGTCTCCCCTCAGACTCCTCTTCTCCAGGCTAAACAACCCCAGTTCCCTCAGTCGTTCCTCATAGGGCTTGTCCTCCAGACCCCTCACCAGCCTTGTAGCCCTTCTCTGGTCACACTCCAACACCTCAATGTCCTTTTTGTACTGAGGGGCCCAAAACTGAACACAGTACTCAAGGTGAGGCCTCACCAGTGCCGAGTTACAGGGGGATGATCACTTCCCTAGTCCTGCTCACCACATTATTCCTGATAGAGGCTAGGATGCCGTTGGCCTTCTTGGCCACCTGGGCACACTGCCGGCTCATATTCAGCCAGCTGTCCACCATCACCCCCAGGTCCTTTTCTGCTGGGCAGCTTTCGAGCCACTCTTCCCCAAGCCTGTAGCACTGTGTGGAGTTGTTGTGACCCAAGTGCAGGACCCGGCACTTGGCCTTGTTGAATGTCATACCATTTGCCTCAGCCCATCGGTCCAGCCTGTCCAGATCCCTCTGTAGAGCCATCCTACCCTCAAGCAGATCAACACGCCCCCCTAGCTTAGTGTCGTCTACAAATTTACTGAGGGTGCATTCGATCCCCTCATCCAGATCATTGATAAAGATATTAAAGAGAACTGGCCCCAGCACTGAGCCCTGGGGGACACCACTTGTGACCGGACACCAACTGGATTTAACTCCATTTACCACCACTCTCTGGGCACGGCCATCCAGCCAGTTTTTTACCCAGCGAAGAATATACCTGTCCAGGCCATGAACAGCCAGTTTCTCCAGGAGAATGCTGTGGGTAACGGTGTCAAAAGCTTTGCTAAAATCCAGGCAGATAACATCCACAGCTTTTCCCTCATCCACTAAGTGGGTCACCTTATTATAGAAGGAGATCAGGTTGGTCCGGCATGACCTGCCTTTTGTAAACCCATGCTGACTGGTCCTGATCACCCTGTTGTCCTGCATGTGCCGTGTAATGGCACTGAGGATGATCTGTTCCATAACCTTCACAGGTACTGAGGTCAGACTGACTGGCCTGTAGTTCCCTGGATCCTCCTTCTGGCCCTTCTTGTGAATGGGTGTCACATTTGCCAACCTCCAGTCAGTTGGGACCTCCCTGGTTAGCCAGGACTGCTCATAAATGATGCAAAGTGGCCGGGTTAGCACTTCTGCCAGCTCCTTCAGTACCCTCGGGTGGATCTCATCCGGTCTCACAGATTTGTGTACCTCCAGGCGCTGAAGCAGGTCCCTCACCTTTGGATTACAGGGGTTTCATTCTGCTCCCCATCCCTGTCTTCTAGCTCAGGGAACTGGGTACTCATCATTATCTGGTATTGTTTCCGCTCTGAGACTTTTTAAAGTTAACCACAGACATTCATAATTACTTGAAAAAATTAACACTTGGGAAATGAAAACATTTATAAAAATTGCTGCAGAAGTACTTTTGGCATGAATCTTCATGACAGTAGACATGAAGAGTCAGACCACGCAGAAATGGCAATATCATAAACCCATAATGAAGTGAAAAGTGAATGTTAGAAAGAATGGCAGTTATGAAAGTTAAATAATTCTGATATCAACTCCAACATCAGTGTCTGCACCCAGTTTACTAAAGGAAGAAAAATCCCTGTTGATCACCAAAGCATCATTGATTCTGCCTCTCACAAAGTCTATGGCATCTAAAAGGAACCTGACAGATCTGAACAGCTATCTAGGGCAAGAGCTACTCGCTCATCAAAATTAATGCCTCCTAAACGGCTTTGAAAAGCTCACCCTTGACAATCATTATACAGAATGCATAATATACATAGAGCTCCACATAAAAATTATAATGCCTTATTTTATTTGAAGGGAAAGGTTAAAACATGACCTCTCATTTTACATAACATCATTTACTAAACTGTTATTTGATTAAAAGACTACTTAACATCGTCTATGTCTAATTTAGTGTGTTTTAAATTTCCCAGAATAATAAATATGAAGATAAAATAAGATGAATAATCAAGGAGTACTTTCTGTCAGAACAGCCAAACCACCCTTACTGCATCGGCTGATGTAGCTCAGGCCCTCATTTTTCTTATTGTTTCTGATTTCATAGCATGGCCAGACATCCTCATCCAGACCCACTCAAGCTGGATTAAAGCATCACCAACATATCTCCTCAGCTCTGTTTGAAAAGGGGACATGCTGTGCCACCCTCAAGCTGTGCAAGTCAGAATGGTATAGCTGAAATGACTATGTTTACCTGAAGTGGTGGAGGAAGTGCTCCCACCCTTTACTTCTACAAGGAAAGGTATGAAAGCTTCCAATGCACCACACAGGGTGAGGAGGGATGGTATCATTTTTAAGCAGCATGCCACCTTGGAAATGAAGCAGTTTAGGTGAACGGAGCTTAGTTCAGGCACACTGCTGTGCAAATGCACCTTTGCTGCTTCCAGAGTAGGCTCAGATCCCCTTACATCAGGCAGAAACAGTGGGGATACCAGGGACCTTATGCAGACTTCTGCACCCTGTTCTTATAATCAACAGTGATCTATCATGAAATGATAAGTGTTTTTGATTCTTGGAGAAGCAAGGAAGGGGGTCAGCAGAATTGCCACCTTGGACTTCTGGAGGGTGGACTTTGGTCTTTTTAGGAGCCCGGTTGACAGAGTTCCTTGGGAGACAGTACAGAAGAGCAAAGGAGTCCAGGAAGGCTGGATGTTTTACAAGAAGGAAGTCTTAAAGGCACAGGGGCAGGCCATCCCCATGTGCCAAAAAACAAGCCGTCAGGTAAAAAGAGCAGCCTGGCCGAACAGAGAGTTATGGTTGCAACTAAGGGGAAAAAGGAGAATTTATGGCCTTTGGAAAAAGGAGCAGGCCAGTCATGAGGACTGCAAAGGTGTTGCGAGGCTATGTAGGGAGAAAATTAGAAGTGCCAATGCCCAACTCGAACTTAACCTGGCTTCTGATGTTAGGGACAATAAAAAAAGTTTTTATAAACACATTAGCAATACAAAGAGAACTAAGGATAATCTTAGTAGACAGAGACACAAACACAGTGACAAAGGATGAGGAAAAGGTTGAGGTACTTAATGTCTTCTTTGCCTCAGTTTAATATCTTTATGAATGACCTGGATGAGGAGATCAAATGAACCCTCAGTATGGTTATAGATGACATCAAGTTAGGCAGGAATGTCGACCTGTTTGAGGGTAGGATGGCTCTACAGAGAGATCTGGACAGGCTGTATCAATGGGCCAAGGCCAATGGTATGACGTTCAACAAGGCCAAGTGACAGGTCCTGCACTTCTGTCACACCAACCCCACACAGTGCTACAGGCTTGGGGAAGAGTGGCTTGAAAGCTGCCTGGCGGAAAAGGACCTGGGGTTGTGGGTAGACAGCTGGCTGAATATGAGCCGGCAGTGTGCCCAGGTGGCCAGGAAGGCCAATAGCATCCTGGCTTGTAACAGGAACAGTATGGCCAGCAGGACTAGGGAAGTGATCATCTCCCTGTAACTCGGCACTGGTGAGGCCCCACCTCAAGTACTGTGTTCAGTTTTGGGCTCCTCACTACAAGACAGACATTGAGATTCTGGAGTGTGTCCAGAAGGGCAACGAAGCTGGTGAGACGTCTGGAGCACATGTCTTACGAGGAACGACTGAGGGAACTGGGGTTGTTTAGTCTGGAGAAGAGGAGGCTGAGGGGAGACCTTATCACCCTCTACAACTGCCCAAAAAGAGGTTGTAGAGAGGTGAAGGTCAACCTATTCTCACTAGCAACAAGAATAGGATAACAGGAAATGGCCTCCAGTTACACCGGCTAGGTTTAGATTGGATATTAGGAAAAAATTATTCACCGAAAGGGTTATCAAACATTAGAACAGGCTGCCCAGGGAAGTGGTGGAATCGCCATCCCTGGAGGTATTTAAAAGATGGGTAGACATGGTGCCAAAAGACATGGTTTATCAGTGGATTTGGCAGCACTAGGTTGATGGTTGGACTCAATGGTCTTACAGGTCCCTTCCAACCTAGACAATTCTATGATTCTATAACACCACTGTTGTAGGAAGGTTTATTTGCTTGACTCACAGGTGGGCCTGAATTGGCCATTTGTGTTTGTTCCAGTAACTCTTCTAAGTAAATCCACACCCGGTTTTACAACAACTTTTATATTCACGGTCTTTGTCTGCATCAGTTTACCAAGCTACTCACTTCTGTATGGCCATTTTTACACATCTGACATCCTACTTCCATTTTGTTTGTCGTTTCCCCTATTTTCCCTACCACTGAAACACCGGAGTATTCACCATTACAGTACCATAGACAAATCACCCCCTTTTACAGCAACCATACATACAATAATGCCAATCATAGAAAGGGGAAGAATAAAGCAGCAACCCTTCCCTTGGCTGTTTCCAAATCTGAATGAATTATCTCCTCATTAGAAATCATACTAAATTATGACATAAAAAAAATTAGGATGCAAACACTAACCTACAGCATGCAATGACATTGGTTTTTTTCACAGTCATCATTTATGAATGTATTGATCTTAGACTTTCATTACTTTCAATGAAAATATCTTGCATTCAAGAAATGAAAGCTACATAAAAGCTTTAATTTGCTCAGTGCCCATGAACTTTATCAAATCTTAATACCAACTGCAGCTGAAAAAATGCATGCAAAATTCAATTATCAGGGAAAATAACCACGCTAGATTCTGAAGGAGTTTTATTTGCTAATGTCCATAAATAAACATATTTTCATCAACATAAAAATCCAATGTGTTTATCACAACTCAATTATTTTGTTCTCATACCCCTATATATCTTTCCCCCTATGAAGTAAGATTCTTACTGTTTTATTTATTCTTGTCACTAGATCTTTTTTTTTTTTCCAGATAAACTCAATTAGGAAATTTTTTTCCTACTCATTATAGTTAATTTTATTCGCTAGCTTAGAATTTGAGCTCACGCTTGAATTTGAGGAGAACTATCTGGATCACATGCCTGGAGAACTGGAGCGTGAGGATGAGAAGGGAAAAAGGAAGGAACTTTCTCAAACTTCAGGCAGAGTTTTGCTTTAATTTCTCTCTTCCACCACAGCTATGTTCTGTTGCAGTAAAACAAAGTACTCACAGGAAAACAGAAATGCTAAAATGATGTACTTCTAAAAATTACTAATAGACTCTAGCTGTAACTCCAAGCACACAAAAAAACATTCAGAATACTGAATCAGAAAAACTAAAGCATTCACTGCTTACAGAAAATATGGCACAAGAAAAATCACAAGTTTGAGTAAAATTTTCAAAAGAGCATAGTCCCACATTGATTGATAGGAGAACTGGACTTTTTGTTTTTACAGAGAATAAAATTAATCTGAAAGCTTTCTACAGTTCCGAGAGTAAAGAGGAATCTTAAACACCCTGGAGAAGTTATATTGCAAATGAAATTTTGTTTTTAATGGACTAAGATTTTATTTTAAAGTAATTAAAATGTTATTACTTCATTTCAACTCCTTTCAGCTTTTGGATTAAAGTAAAACACAACTTCTCAAAACAGAAAAGAGCTGTTTCAAAGCAAAGTCAAAGTATTGTGTTCTGTAAACATCAAAATAGAATGCAAATGAATTGTTTTATTTTGCTGGGCTTTTGCCTAAACAAGAATTCACTGACATGGGCATGCTTCCACAAAATGGCTGGGTTTAACAAAAACAACATTTTTGATAGAAAAACCTTCTGTCTGAAAGTTTCTGATTAACACTAATCATACTGTTTCTAAATGAAAGTAAATTAGCAAGCAGCTACATCCCAGATTTTCAGATTTATATAGACACCTAAATACACAGATAGTCCCCAGCTGGAATATTTTAAAGTACATAAATGTGTACATTGCTTTTCAAAATGAGAATTAGCCTTCTAATCCTTTGAGATACTTTTGAGAAATTAATTTAAATCTGATTTTGCTATCACATTTTGAACTATCCTTGTTTCCTTCTTTCTCAGAGAATGTGCAGAAAATTCTCATTTTAAGCTCAACAGTTTAATTTTTTAATTATATTTTGTTTAAAGAAAAATTGTTTGGGGAAATCTTGGCAACTGTTTCCCAGAACAGAAGGTAGGAAAGCTTCACCATTCATGTTGGACTGTGTTTTGTCATTCCTACTTGACAACACAGAGTCACATCACTAGCTGGACTAATGGATCATTAGGGAAGGACTGGGATATCAGCACAGTTGGCTCTGCTCTGCTCTTGGCTGCCTTGTTTGTTCTAAACAAGTAATCCATCTGTTGTTATTTTCCAAAACTTAGAGGAGGAACTAATAACCAGAGCTAGGGAGCTGCAGTTGCCACAAACCCCCTGGCTGGACAAAGCTGGCTGCTCTACATGTCATCCCAATTCCTGGCAACTGACAGAAAATACTGCCAGCGTTTCTAAAACAGCCATCTCTCGTCATCCATCGAGGTCTAGCTTTCATTTCTGCAATATTTCAGACCACCTCAATGCTGCTGAATGCAGCAAGAGTATGTTATTCTACACTTTGCTATAGTATAACCAATACCAGAGAAACTAAAACAGAACAGAAAAGCAGAGGAAAGAGAAAGAGGGTGTGTGTATATAACTATTATAGCCAACTTTCAGGGAGAGAGACCCACCTGCATCTGGCCAGGCCTGATTTACCTCACTGACCTGCATATTTTTGTACATAAATCAGCCACGGTGTTCACATTTCATTTTCGTTCTGCTAGTCCACCCAGTCCCACCATTCGGTGTTTCCAGTCTTGTTTCGGACAGCCAAATCAATACACCTAACATCTGCACCAGCTGTTGTTCAGCATTTCTGCATGCAGCTTCCACAATCTCCCCAGAGACATGTTATCACCTCTTCAAGACAACAAGCTACTTGTGTTCTTTCATTTGCATTCACTTGCCTTTCTCAAAATAAGAGTTATATGGTCACCAGCAACTGGACCAAATCTTGAGTTGGTTCTGTGCCTCCCTTCTACCTGGGGGAGAATCTCTGAGCTGCCACGTGGAGGATGCCATGCCAGAAGTGCTTTTGTTTACCAAGCTGATGGGTTAAGAGCACTCTTGCACATGGGCCAGATGTTCTCCCACAATATACTCCAAAAAGTTTCACAGAGAAGGGCTTCTAAGTGAAGTACGAAGGGCTCAGTGCTGAAATGGTGCCTAACTGCAGTTCCTTTATGAAGGCAACTACATGGGTATCGCTCAACATTGCAGATGCTCACACTCCTAAATCCCAGATAATGGCAGCAAAGAGAGAAAAAACAGAGTTTGCAGTTTGTCAGACAAAGATGGTAAGGTGTAACTTAGGTGTTAAAAGCCATCAATTCCACAGTAACCATTACGAGTAAGTGAGTGGCACGGTGCCACTTGGGATCTCAGCAGTGCTGCAGATCACAGCCTCTATGATGCTGTGATCACCTCCAGTCCTGTCTTAGCACAGCAGCTACACTGACTTGCAGTCCTTGTAGGCCTTCAGAAGATAGTTACCTGCTCTCCTCTACAACACCTACTGCAAAGATGGCCTCTCCCTAGAGGGCTGTTAAGTCCCCTTCACACTGACCCACCCCTTTTACCCAAAACTCTGCAAAGCCATGAGAGCCAGAACCCCATCCTGACATGGAGAGCAACAGCTGAAAAACATCGACTGCATAAATACAGCATAGTCATATCCACACTGCTTGGATTTATATCTCCACAAAAACGATCCTCTATCTCCTGCCATTTTCTTATATACATGTCCCATTTACTTTTTTTTTAAAATATATGCCCCAGAAGTTTCACATTTCCATTTTAAAATCTGACAGACTATTTGCAGTGTCCCTTGATACCAAAATAAACACTGTAATACTTAATGAGATTAGGCAAGTCAGCAAGTTTTCAATATTGCTGGAAAATAAAATGTACTTTTTCCCTGTGAGTTCATGAAAACAACCAGGAGAGCAGGATGCAGTATTAGATAATGCTATTATTAGAAAACAAGGCTAAGGTTCTCATACTAATTAGCTCCCTATTGAGACTACCTTAACACATTTGTTCTGCTTGACACACAGTTTAGTTACTAAAGAGCTAGGCTTCAGTGGTGCAGGTTTTCTTTCTTTACTTCATGGCTTCTGAATATCTCTAATCAGAATTAAAGTACTATTGGGAAAGCTCTAGCTAAATAATTTTCAGTTTTCTGAGATAACTTGTTATTTAGACTACTGTACGAATTTCTCATTAAATGAAAAATTTTGTAATTGATAACTGCAAGGACACCAAGCTTGTCAAGAGTCATCAACAGGTAAACTAGGGCCAGGCAAAACATTTAAAAAGCACAAATAAGATACCATTTGTGGTTTTTAAGTAAGTACAAATGGTTTCTTATTAATTCTTTTCATCTCTGTCCTGATGGAGACTGGCAGGACACAAAGATTATGCAGGACAACACCTCCTACAGCTGTGGTCAATATTACTTATTTGCTGCCATAATTCAACAAAATAAGGACAATGATGAGGTCATGGAAGAGTGTACTAGGAGTTTCATTTTTGCAAACAAGAAATTATATTTTTATCTCACAATGCACAAGCCAATCAGTAAGGGCAAAGTTCGATAGACAAAGCTGATCTTAGAAGAATTTTTCATCAAGCTTTATAAGGAAAAATTCAGTCACAAACTCTGGGAAAATGCAACCAAATGAGCTACACTAAACCTGTCTACTGTTTTCTATCTGGATTTTATAAGAAGCAGCATCAACCTGAAAGATAATTTTTTAAAAGCTTTATCACTTATGGTATCACTGTTTTATCCAGTTAGGATGGAGGAAGACCATTCCAAAAGGACCAGCGACTAGAGTCCTCGACTAGAGATGAGGAATGCATCCATTTCTTCCGTTGAGTAATTTTCCCCCTCTAATCAGGCTGCTGTTATGGCTACTTGCACCAGGAGGCCCTCAGGGCCAGCCAGGGGCAGTAAGACGTGGAGGTGTCCTCAAGGCCCTGACAATAGGAGCTCAAGAGACAGCTGGACTGGAAGGACCATGATCCAGTCTGGCACATCTCTTGGGCCATTCCCCTCTCCTTTAGGTGTGGTGGGAGGGAAAAAGGAGTCTTCGTACCAGGTATAAGGATATTAATGTGCACCATCTTGGGAAGAAGTGTCTCCTTGCACTAGGGACAGGCAAGAAGACTCATCCCCACCTGGAGAGTTTGTCCCTGCAGAAGAGAGTATAACAGTGTGAGCAGGACACATCCATGCAAGCTGGGAGAGGGAAGGGCCTCCTACCTGGATGCAGCCGCAGTGAAACCAGGCGTGATTACAGAAGGGGCAGACCACGGTGATTTAGGAGGTCCTATCCTCCACCAGCTCTGTGAAGATGATGCATGTGCTATCCTCCTGAAGCACCTCCACGGTCTGCAGCAGGTGGTGGTCCGAGCAGAACAAGCTGGGAGAAGAGATGGA
Source organism: Charadrius vociferus (assembly GCF_000708025.1). Lineage (NCBI taxonomy): Eukaryota > Metazoa > Chordata > Aves > Charadriiformes > Charadriidae > Charadrius > Charadrius vociferus. The sequence continues at coordinate 8,444,508 of NW_009648876.1, read as the reverse complement.
AAACATGAGCAAAGCCAAGGTCTGCAGGAGGCCATCCACAGCTCTGTACGAGGCTTCCCCAAACACTGTAGAGGCCACTGCCTCCCTGGGGCACTGGGAATATCATAGAATTGTTATGGCTGGAAAAGACCCTGAGACCTTTAAGATCATCAAGTCCAACCGTCATCTAACTCTACCAGGCCTAATTCTGAACCATGTCCCCAAGCACCATATCTAGATGGCTTTCAAACATATCCAAGGATGGCAATTCAACCACTTCCCTGGGCAACGTCTTCCAGTGTTTGACAACCCTTTCAGTGTAGAAGTTTTTCCTAATGTCTAACCTAAACCTCCCCTGGTACAACTTGATGCCATTTCCTCTTGTCCTGTCGACTATAACTTGCGAGCAGAGACCAATGCCCACCTCTCTACAACCTCCTTTCAGGTATTTGTAGAGAGCAATATGGTCTCCCCTCAGCCTCCTTTCCTTCAGGCTAAACAACCCCAAGTCCCTCAGCTGCTCCTTATAAGACTTATTCTCAAGATGCTTCACGAGCTTCATTGCCCTTTTCTGGACCCTCTCCAGCACCTCAGTGTCCTTCTTACGCTGCAGTGCCCAAACTTAAACACAGTACTTAAGGTGCAGCCCTCTTGTCACTCCTTTTCTTCCAGTGTGCCTCCCACCCAAACTGTCTCAGCATGGTCACAGCAGATGTTTCTATGAAAACACCAGGATTCCCCTACCAAGGCTCATGTTTAAATCCCCACAAGACCTGACTCTAAAAAACAACCCATCACCTCCCGCAACACCCACTTCAGCACGGGCCTGACATCTGCAGGAAGGAATGGGCAGGTTCCCTCCCCAGCAGCACCTCATTGGCACAGGCCCTTGGATGGATACTGGAAGACAGAAAAGCCCAGGAGCTCATCAGGGCACTGAGACAGGTGCCAGCACAAACTCTGCAGAAGCTAAACCTGCTGAGAGTTGAGACCGTGTGTGGGCAGGCAGTGCTGAACTGCAGGTTGGTTGAGCTGCAATAGTCTTCATCTCAGACCTGATCCTGAGCAAGGAGCACAAAGACTGAATGGAGCTGGGCAGAGCCCCAGCAGCCCTCTCCATGGCTTGGAGGAGCCCTTGGTCAGTGCCATCAGATCTGGGGCATCCCTCCTCCTCTGGAAGTTCAGTGCTCCCCTAGGAGAGCTCTGTCCCTCCCCTCAACACCCCCCCTTCAGCTCTTTGCAAGGCTTTCGGAGACCTGGGCAGACCCTGCCCAGGCATTCACCTCCACCAAGGATGTGGGGAATTGCTCCTTTGAAGACTTACCTCTCCTCTTCCCACTGCTCCCTGCCTCCCCAGTACAGGCACTGGCTGGATGAATGTTTGCTGTGGTGCTTCCTCCTCTTCCCAAGCTGGCTTTCTGCAAGAGAAGGAAGGAAAGGACATGAGCCTCCCCCAGCCCTGCCCTTGCCCAGAGCAAGCACCCCCTTCCTGGAGCTGGGACAGGGTTTGTGGCACCCCTGAAAGCAGGCCCCTCCCCTCCTCTCCTCCAGGCAGCCCCTCTCCTTGGGGACAACCTGGCTGCAGGGACCATGGGCCTTTGGGCCATTCCCCTCCCTTTTAGGTGTGGTGGGGGAGAAGAAAGGAACCGACATGTCAGGTACAAGCACCCCCATGTGCGTCATCTTAGGAAGAAATGTCTCCTGGCCTTTGCAGTGGGGACAAGCAAAAAGGTTCTTCCATGCCCAGAGAGCTTAGAGTGTCTCTCCAACATCCACAGCCGTCTGACATTTTTGGGGAAGAGGGACAACTGAGAGGAGCAGAACCCTGCTCTGGCATGCCCTTAAGACATGTTCCCCCCACCCCCACCCCCATATACCAGACATTTCTGTTTAAAAATAGTAGAGGCAACAACATCGAATAGAGATGAACCTCTGCAGATCAAGAGCTCGTCTACACCACACAGGTCTGTTTGGGGAAATTACTCTCAAGTAAAACAGCGTATGAGTCTCCAGTGAGCTTTTTTGTTTCATGTTATCTCCTCATGGGAACGGCCTTGGTAAATAGTACATTAACATACCACTAAATGAAGTTGCACATACTACTTGACAAAAACACTTCACTGCAAAGTTGGTCATGTGTTATAAATTTACATTTTAGGAATTGTAAATAAGCTCTTTGCCACACTGCATCACTGTCAAACAGATCGGGAAAAGCTGATAAATAGCACCATCTTTTCCAATAACAGGTCAGTCACACCACTCTAGTTTTCATAAACATGGGAAAAAGCAATGGCAAGGGAGCAAGTATTCACCATCCTTCTGTAGCTTGTAGCTTTGACTCAAAACTTAGTCAAGCTCCTTCCACTGAATTTAATGAATTCCGCATGAGGATTTTAATGACTGTTACATGCACGTATGGATCTAGTCACAAAAAAATAGAAGACTGCAATTCAATTAAGAGTCTCCAGAGCAGAGAGCGCAGGCTTGCAGCTCTGGTCATGCCTGGTGCCTGCTTTCCTTTTATGAGAGCTGACAAAGGCTTCTCTGGAAGGTCACAACCTCTGCTTGCTACTCTAAGATCAGCATATGGGATTTTATTTTTTTTTTTTTTTCCTCAGAATGACAGCACTTTACCTTTTTCACTCTCCGCAAACAAAGCATTGTGTCCATGTTGAGAATGGGGAAAAAAAAAAAGGGCAAGGAGGAGGAATGTCTCATGAAGTGAGGTGTGGCCCCTTTTTAGCTTCTCTCTTTGAACTCCACCAGATAGCAATGATAAGCCTTTTCCTTTTGCAATAAAAAGAATTTACTGACTCGGTAGAGGGAATAAAAAGAAATGTGCTGTAAAATGTAACTGCTGGGAGCAGTTAAAAAGTTCCACACACTTTTGCCTTCCTTTTCTGAATGCCTCATTTTGTAGAAAAGCACCTCAAAACCAGGAGACAAAAAAAAAAAAATCAGGACGGGAAAGGAGCTGTCATTCAGGGCTTGTGCTGCCTATTACCTGTATTATTGCATGTGTGTATGCATATATATGGGGGTGTGCTTGTGCGCGTGTTCATATACATGTATGTTTATATTATAATATCACAATTTTATGTTACATAAGTGCTTGTGAGGTACGATAATCTCAGTTATCATTTTATTATAAAAGAACTGTGTATAACCTAGCAAAAAAGGCGGTGAAAGAACAATACTATCCATTAAACCAGAGGCATTAGAAAACACCAGCATACGGTAATACCTCCTCACAACAGCTGTCAGAGCCAGAGGCTGCTGGTGTAGCTGGTTAGGAGTAGAGCCTTGAGTAGTTCCACTCGAGATTGCAGACTGCCATCTTCTGGTGATCTTACTTAAAGTCACACTTTGTAAAAGAGCTGTCTTTTGAATAAGGTTACTTAAAACATCCCCTTTATTCACACTGACTTTTTCAGAGCACATTTTGCAAGCACATTTATTCCAGTATAATTTTTTTCCTGATATCCCACGAAGTAGCTCAGGTTGCATCTATATTGCTTTTCAAGGTTTGGTCCGTTGCCAACTCAAATCCAAATTCAACTTGTGTCCACACAAGCCCATCCTCAAGCACTGACTTGAGGCTTGGGTTGGGGTGGGATGGAAGACATTACAGGTGACTTGAGGAAATGTTCTTTCTACCCAGGGATGCTCTTACCTTAAGCATAGTAGATGGCCCAGGTATACCATGGCTCACCAAAGGGCTCACTGTACCAGCCTAGACCATCTGGTGTTCCATCTGCCCTTGTGGCAATGCTACACAGACAGTGTTACACAATGAAGACAGCCAGAGTGTCCCATAGTAAGGAACATCTTTTGGGTTGAGTCATTGGCAGCCTTTGCTCAGTAACGTCTGTATAGCACAGTACGGGCATTATACCAGTCTTGCATTCTACTTCTCACAGCGTGCTCGTACAAAGTTCAGGCGGGTTTAAGGTTGGGCTGGAAATTGGTTTTGGTTCAGCCTTATAAAACGCAGTACAGGTGTGGCAGAGGCACAAGTAATGTGAAAAAGTTGGCGTATTTTTCATTGAAATTAGAAGCACATTACCCACAGTTTTCTTATTCCCTTCCACTAGGGTATATGGCATTTGGTTTATTTTGTTGAAAACGACAAATCTGCTATCCTTTGGCACAGTCTTCAAAGCAAAATACATTTCTGAGATATGTTTCATAGGGAAAAAGTTTTGAGATAAAGATAATACAGAAACTAAGATTTGATTCATCTCCCTAACCACTCAAAAAGAAAATTCACTTTCATATACACACCTGGAAAGGCAAGACTAAAACCTGATTGCTCTGCTCTAAAACTACTGTCTAGTGTGACTCCCATAGCAGCAGCCATAAAATTATTCTTTATGCAATAGAGTTGCCAGTCTTCCCCCACTTAAATGAACAACACTCATTAATGGAAAATAATGAAATTAAAATAATGAAAAAGTTCATTATAATTTACTGCATTCTTTCAGGCCAAAGAAAAGTAAACCGAAAACACTACAAGCTCAGATATAACCATAGACCACTTGCATTCACTGTATTTTGACAAAGAGGTTTCCCAAATTACCTTTTCAAACTCCCGGGTTCTCTTCTGAAGAGTAGCATCTTTCCTGCAAGGCTTCTCTTCTACTAGAGCAGTGCAGAGTTTGGTTCACTTTCACACATTTTTCACTTTCATTGTCATGGCAACCTTGTGCAGCAACCTTGCCAATCTGCTCTCAACCATACAGTCACCAGCTACAAATTTATTTTCTGAATTGACTGCATGTCTGGTATATGTGGCCAATTGGGAAGGACTTGTATTTTTTGTCAGGCATCCTCTCCCAAAGCCCCGCTTCTCAATTAAAAACAACACCACCCGTACACCCAAACTACCTGGAACCCAGAACAGCAGCTGACACTGGAGTTCAGCTGAAAACACAACTTTTTCATATGCTTTTGTTCCGTTTTATTTACTGTCATTGAAGTTTTCAGTTTGTCACTTTAATGTCAATTTTCTTTATTATTGCCCTTCTCTGTAAACTACAGCTACGTACATCTTGCACACACTAACTCCAAGCTGAGCCTAAGTATTTTTCAGCAATGGTTCTAAAAGATTATTTTAAAGCACATTTTAGCTATTTATGTTACAAAGGTGGAGATCTTAAAGACAAGGGAAAAATCAGTGACATTTGTCATTTATAATTTGTGAAATAACAAACTGCAAAATTTGAGCCCCTTACTTTTCTCTCACTGGCTACCCGCCTCGCTGCCACTGCTTTCATGTTCTTTCTTAGACTAGATTATTAAACAAGAGATATACTACTGCGATGCAAATGTTTTTCTGACCTGAGCTGTAAATAAATTAGATTGATCAGGCCTTAGTTTTTATCAGACAATAACTTTAGGCAAAGGTCTGCTGCAAAACAACTACAAAAACCAAAACAACTTTCCCAAACTTATAAACTACTTTCCCCGCTTTGTTTCAAAAACTACCGCTTTCCTTTGCTTTTCAATGGAGGTTACAAAAGATCTGCTTCATCATCATTTTGTTGGTGTATCCCATTCAAAAGGTCTCAATTACAAAATACTGAAATAAAATGCTTTAACATTCAGTTGATAGATGTATGTATGTAACTTACTATTCTGTGAAAGATTATTCATAACTTCCTGTTCCTTTATTGGGCTTCAAATGGAAATATTTGCTTCAGTCCTTTTTTTTTTTTTTATAACAAGTCATATATTGCATTGTCTATTAATCAAACAGTATTACCTGTTTCCCCCACAATGCGTGTATTATCAGTATTTTAAAGAGGGAGGAAAAACCTGAATGCAACTGCAGTTCCTTAATAACTCTGTTTTTTTTAAATACAGTCTATCAAAAGGATTTTCTAGAAAAAAAGAATGAAAGGAAATAAATGCAGAAGAAATGCAGCTCAGATTATCAGATTTTAAATCCAAAAAGAACTAATACCATCACACAGCAAGGGACAAGAGTTTCTCTTAAACTGCATTTGTGAAGCAAAATCACTTTAATAATCCCCAGCATGAAAATTTACTGCATCTATTATTAGCAATGGAAGTAACCTCAGAGTTTAACACCTGTCCCATACTGGGTTGGGCAAAATTCAGAATGCCACAAATCCACCATAGTCCCATTCCAACAGGGAAGTTCAAGTGCTACTGTTCAGCCTGCAAAATATAATCGCAATTTAGTAGTGGAACAGTGATTCTTAGAGTCACTAATGACTCTATTAATCTATTCCTTAAAAAAGACACAAAAGAAGTGCTATTATAAAAAATATTTTCGCTCACTTTTAAAAACCTTTAGAAAATATAAAATTTCTTTTAGGTCAGAAAGAAAATTGAAAAGAGATTTGAAGAAAAAAAAAAAAAGGAGCTTATAACCTATTTTTCAAAGAATGCAGAAAGTTTTGATCATGCAACTTGAAATTTTCATGTTCTATTGTGCAAATACATTCTCCATCCACTTCCCATTTTCTTTAAAAAGCATCTAACATGGTCCCTGAATTGTGAATGAGAGTGATGCTAAATGGCGAAATTGGAAATACAGTGAGACACCAGCCATTTCCTAAGCATTGTATAACAGATGAAAAGCTGTAAAAATTTATCTCCACGCAGCCAACCATAGAATTAATAACTGTTCAGTTTTTAAGGATCAAAAAAAATAGATCTACACCATCCAGAATAAAAAAAAAAAAATTATGGGCAGAAGAGAGATTACAATAGCCCATATTATTTAAGTCACTCTGTCAATGGTGAACCATAACTAATTGCATCTCATTTCAGGCTTTAAATGTGAAGATAAAAACCTTTTAAGTGTCCATTTCTGTTTGATGTTCAAGAGAGGTTAAACTAAAGAAAATCTACAGTGAATACGACAAGAAAAAGATCCAAGGGAAAGGTCTGACCTCTCTTCATTCTGATTTAAGTTTGATGATGCACTATACATGATAAGGGTACCACTATCTCACAACCCATCAGCAGGTAATTCATAAGGAGGTCAAAGAAAGGAAAAGGCCGTAGGATCATGCATAATTTAGCAATTTCATCAATAAACAATTCTTCAGATAATAAAAAAGAGCACTGAAAGAGGCATGTGGAGAGAAGAATGGGAACAAAAATACCACCAACACCGTCTTGCAAGCAAACTTTGACTTTGTGTGTATACAGGAAACTAGGTAAATAATTCCGCAATTTGCATCAACAACCATGATAATGATGCAAGGAAATAAGAGACACACGTATATTTATACTTTGTACATTACACTTGATCCACTTGGGTTGGTGATGACACCGCAAAAATAACTATAGTAAATAAATAAGAAAAAAGAATGAGGGAAAAAGCAGTAAATAATTATTCAGTCACCTTGGACTTCACAAACTTAGCTTTACTAACGCAACAGTCAATATTAAAGGCACAAAAGCAAAACCTCTGAAAACTCTTTACAGCCACAATGGTCTAATCAGACCTGACATAATTATTCTGATTCTTGAATTCTGTAACAGTCACAAAGAATTTCTCCCTATTTTGTGTTGCACTCTACTTGATTTTTATTTATTGTAGTGTGGTAAAATTCATACTTCTAAAAGTTACTGCTAGCAATTCATATTTCAAATTACTGGCAAACAGAAAAGCACAAATAGTTTTTTGATCATCCCATGGTCACATATTTTAATTTAATTTTAAGAAAAACTGTCAAACAGATTTCTACTAAGTAACCCTCCAATTTATAATACTAGAAAGAAATATTAATATGCAACATCCTATAACATATAGAAATATTTTAATGTATTGTTTATAAACATTCATTTTTAAACAGAGACACTAATAATGAATAAACAAAAATTAAATACAGAATTTTTTTAACTTGTTTTAACTTTTATACACGTTAACTATAATGCATCTATTCCAGTCAGCCTTATCACCACAGATCTTATAAGTGCAAAGTCCCATCCTGCTAGATATTAAACAAGATAAGGGAATAGTCAGGGAGAGTAGGGATGGAGTCAAACGCTTTACTGAGTTAACTGCTCTTAGCTGTGATACTCTGAATTTCCTTTCCACGGTACTTCTTTTTTCAACCCAAATATCATAAGGTGACAAGCATAGGAATTTTTACAATGGAAGGTGATATTAAAAATGCAAAAATTTAAGATAGCAGAACAAAGCTAAAATTCTAGTCACTGTCTATCACATCGGCTAAACATACACTGCGTAGGTATGCAAGAATAGATACAGAAGTAGTGTACAGCAATGTGTTAAGTCCTCAGAGAAAATAAAAAGCAATTCTTTGAGACAAAGCAATGACATTTTTTACTTTCATCTCAATAGCACGTAAACAAAAAAAATCACTAACTCTAGGAGTTACAAAAAAGGTCAGTTATAAAGTTAAATGGAACAATGTAACTCTCTAATGCTAATTTTATATAAATTAGATTATTTAGTTTTGATTTTATTCTGGATTATCCTCTACTATCCAGGGATTATTTCACATACAGAACATTAGGTAATTACAGGCGCCTATCAGCCCGTATTAGGTCTATTGTTTTGTGAAAATCCCTCTCGTCTTTTCCTTTTGCCCTTTTTCAAGAGGAAAAGTGATAGCATTTTACATCCAGGCCTAAATTGAAATTGCACATGCAATTCCTATACCGCTGAGATTACGCAATGAAGACATCTGCTTTGCTTTATCCTTTCACTATCTTCACCATACTATGCCAAACTTGCAGGTTTAATTTAGTACATGGGTAGGGCCTGACAACTTTTAAATTTTGGTCACATGCATTCACATTTCAATCTCCATGTTTAGGTGAGAGCCCATTCTTACAGCCTAGAACAGAAAAATGGGATCAATTATTTATGGATTTTTACCTGTCTCTTCAAGCTGGCACAGTGTAATATATTTAAGTAGAAGCAAGTAACCTCAACTTTTTAATCACAGACCGAATCACATCCTCCTCAAATTTCAGTTCTTGGCGTAGTTCTCACACACTGCAACAGATGGACCTTGCACAATGGGTTTCCCCTAACATGTGAGTGAGAGGGAATAGGAAATCTTATGAAGACATATAGAAGGAAGATCAGGAGGAAAATCAGACCTAGTCAACAGTCACAAATATTTGGTAGCCCTCTTAGAATTATTATTTCCCAGATGGTCCAGGTGACATATAATTAGCACCACTGTAAGGATTTATATTTGGGGGAGAAGGGGAAGCATAATGTAACCCATGTGCTTGAGGTCTTCTGCCTACAAATTCTTCTCCTCTGTCCTTCATTTTTCACACAACACAATCAACTACATATTGACACTAACAAATAAAGAACAGTCTATAACTCATAAAAATTAAATGCGGCACTCTATTCTTAAATAACTTTGGCTAATTTTGCACAATCAAGGTAATTATATTATTTAGGAGAATACAATGTGTGTAGAATATATAAAAATGAAAAATTACAAATTTTTCTTTTAATTAGAGGTCAGAAATCAGTAAATAGAACCCAAGTGGTATGAGAACCAGTATCTTTTCACATGAAATCAATCTGTTCTTGAATACTGATTGCTTGCTTGTAGTCTTCTACAGCCTCTTTATTGAAACCCAATTTACCACGAATATCAGCTCTAAATTTATACATCAAGGCATCATTAGGCTGAATTGACAATGCTGTAAAAACAAGAAATAGAATGTTAGGCACCTTTTTTTTTTTTTTTAATATTATCACATAATTATAAAGAAAAGCATCATCCAAAAACTTGTCAGTGCTCAGATTCTTCTCCAGACATGCTTTCCCAAAGAAAACATACTACATACATTAACTTTACATGAAAAGGTAGGCAACTTTGTTATGTTATTTTCACTTCAGATTTTTTTTTCTCTTTTTGATGACATTTATGAATCTCACTTTAATTTTCCCCTGACAGCAGAAACTATGCTTTCCTCTGAAACACAAGCAAAATCCCAGAGGAGAAAACTACCACCATCCAACTTCTGGAACATGGCAATGAACCCAATATCTTATTCTGTTTCTTCATTGTATAAAGAATTTAGGTGCTTGAAAAGCTTAATCTGCTGTTTTAAAATTCTGCTTTAGAGAGAAAAATTTTTTAAAATAAATCAGCTCCCTGGTCTAGTCAGTTTTCACCACCTATCACTATGGAAACATTAGTCATGAAAGCCATGAAGTAAAAACACTATTTTGACAAACTTCACTGTAAAAGAAAACTTATTATTAAAAAAAAACCCAACCAACCAAACAAAAAAAATCTAAAGAGAGTTATCCTTCCAGGAAAGATCATTACCTGTGCAATCAATTGTTGTCAAATCAAAGTCACATTACTAAATTTTCTTTCAATAACAAATACAAACTACACATAGCTTTAGTTACTGGAAGTTTGCCTGTGTATACAGAGTTGCCGAATCTCATGTTAGTAGCAATGACAAAAGCAGCAATGGAGCAATATAGCTCAGCTGTTTTGAACCTGATCAAAAGGTTTGGTTCTTACTACGATGAAGATGAAAGTTTGATTCAGTTACTCTTCTCTATGAACCATGTCTGTTCCCAAAAGAAAAGTTTATGGAAACCAAATACTGTTTCAAAACTTGTTCTACAAAGAGCACGTTCAGTAAATTTCATGTTTATATATAAAATAAGCTACCTGAATGCCATTTTCTAGGCATCCAGATATCTCAACACATACACACAAACTCACAGAAATTTTTCAGACCTGGCAAGTATAGCATTTTTCCATTACTTCTTGCCACAATTTCATTTAGAATGGGGCTCTGTTCAGCTGCTTATGACCCATGTTATATGGAAGTTTATCTTCTAATTTACATATTCTTTCAATTTTGAGAATGCAAAAAAACCACAGTTAATTATCATGTTTACTTTAACATCCTCTTTTTAATCACATCATAATATCTGATCAAATTAGGTAGAAAATATACTAGCAAAAATGCACACATACTTTCTGAGTCATTAAATAAAGCCAAGTAATTTATTATCATAATTGTTAGTATGCTACCAAACAGTACCATAACAGGTAAATAGAGATTACCTGTTGAAATGTCTTTCTCAGCTAGTTCATATTGCTTCAATCCATTATAGAAATTTGCCCTGTTAAAATACACTGCTGCAGAGAATGGGCAGAGACAAATTGCCTTCTCAAAGTCTTCTTCTGCTTCTTCAATATTGTTTAGTAATGTATTTGTAATAGCACGATTCAAAACAGCAGATTCATTTCTTGGGTCAAGTTCTAATACCCTGGAATAATAGCAATAGGCCTACAGAACACATGAATTGGAGACAAAATATGCTGTTAAAATTTGAGGAAATGGCTTATGTACAACTTGTAACTTCCTGTTTGTTTCTTTAAGCCGTTAGTATTCTAAAATTTTTACTCATTCTGTTCAGCGTTCTTTGTGCACAGAAAAGAGAGAGACAGCACCAGCACGTTTATCCAAAAATAGGTTCTGATCCAAGTGTAACTTATGCTCAAGATCAACAAGGAATCTAACTCAGAGAAACATACAAGAACATCAAATTTTTTTCTTACTTGATCTATTTCTTGTGCTGTATGAAGTACAAGCTAGGTTTAAAATTGTATGCCAAGCCTGTACTATACCAGATGAATTCCTTAATAAGCGAACTGCAAGCTGAAGTGTTTACAGATGCAACTCTAGGAGAGAATTAATTCAAGTACATGAAGTGTGCTGAAGCATCCATTCTGGTTCTGGGAATATAAGCAGAATTAGGTGATTTAAAACTCCAAAGTTACTGTGGTAACAGGAGGAAGATCTGACTTGTTGATTAAAGTTCATCAGCAGGAGATTCTTTTCATTCTCATTGTCATGGTGCTAGAGTGAATCTGGGCAAGTTATTTAATGTATGGGAGTTAGGCTGGGGGGGACGTTACTGAATATTAATGGGATTTTGGTATCTCAATTATTAACAAATTTTTGTGATGTGTATCCTATCCATCATGAGTCTTAGTTCATTCATATCAATGATAAAATACATAGTAGTAGGGCAATTATTTATTAATTACTACAGATAAATTAATCTCCTGGTAGAGGACCATGAAATTCAATGTAAGAAAGCTCCATGTTAATTACACTTAAAGACAGCTTTATACCAACAGTATTTATTTGAGAAAAAAGTTCTGAAGACAGTATAAAGACAGACTGTAGGCTTACCTGTGAAAACTGTCGATTATGGAAGTAGATATTTGCTGCATTGAAATAGGCTAATGCATAGCTTGGGTCAACAGAAATCGCTTGTTGATAGTCCTTCATGGCACAGGGTAGATATCCCATTAACTGATTGATGACACCCCGATTTGTTAGGAGTGGAGCAGTGGTAGTGAGCTGAAAGGAAAATATAGACGCATTCTTACTCAGGGAAAATTTACACTTCTACGGTATTTTATTCTGGTTTTCAAAGATACATTTTCTTTAAAAAAAAAAAAAAAAAGAATTGGATTAACAAACTGGCAACTATTAATTTAGAATAACGGCTGGCTTCATAGCAGGAGGTTGATTTTAGTAAAATCACTTTAAGCTAACATCCACCTTTAGTGCAGCATTTGTATCTTGAAATGCAGCAAAAGTTTCTCCCGCTTGAAGACAGACTGAAGCTCGTCCATCATATGCAGCATGGCATTTTGGATCAATGCAAATGGCAGCTGTAAATTGGCTCCATGCTCTCTGAAGCTTTCCAAGGGCCTAAAATGAATTGCAATATGTTCACAATAAGAAACATATGAAATGCCAAACATAGTCCCACTTAAAAATTACAGCAGAGAATGCTTATGCTTATATTTACAAACACAGTTAACCAAATTACAGAAAAAATGAATTAAAATATCCTGTTAATTTTCAAGTATCTTGTTAATTATGCAATACCCATTGTCTTTGCAACTCTGTAATATACCTGTCAGAACTGTTTTAACTGCAAGTATTTCCTTTTCTACATAATAGAATCACAGAATGGTTGATTTTTGAAGGGATCTCTGGAGAACGTCTAGGCCAACATGCTGCTTAAAGCAAGGTCAGCTGGAGCAGGTTGTCCAGGGCCACGTACAGTCAGAATTTGAACATCTGCAAGGATGGAGACTCCACAACCTCTCTGCAAAATCTGTTTCAGTATTTAATAATCATCACATTAAAAAAAAAAAATTCTCTGATGTTTAAATGGAATTTCCTGTATTTCAGTTTGTGCCCATTGCCTTCTGTCCTGTCACTGCACCATTACGAAGAGCCTAGCTCCACTTTATTTATACTCCTTCATCACATATTTATACCTATTTATAAAACTCCCCCTTTAGCCTTCATCTCCGTTTCCTTGCTCTTTGTATGACAGATCTTTCAAGCCCTTAATCATCTTAGTGGCCCTTCACTGGATGAGTGCCAGTATGTTCATGTCTCTCATACTGGAGAGCCCAGAACTGGACACAGTACTCCAGATGTGGCCTCACCAGTACTTAGTAGAGGAGAGGGATCACCTGCCTCAACCTTCTGGCAATGTTGCTCCTGACACAGCCCAGGGTATCATTGGCCTTCTTTACCGCAAGGGCACATCACTGACAGCTTCAACTTGTTGTCCATCAGGACCCCCAAGTCCTTCTCTGCGAAGCTGCTTTTGAGCCAGTCAGCTCCCAGCTTGTAGCAGTGCATGAGATTATTCCTCCTTAGATGCAGAACTTCTCACTTTCCTTTGTTGTAAATTCATGACGTTCCTGCCTGCCATTTCTCCAGGCTGTCCAGCCCATCATCCCTCTAAATGGCAGCATAACCATTTGATGTATTGACCACACCTCCCAATTTTGTACCATTTGCAAACTTGCTGAAGGTGCACTCTACTCCATCATCCAGGTAATTAATTAAGATGTCAAACAGTATTGGATCCATTACTGACCCCTGATGATACTTCACTACTTACGTCCAGCTGGACTTCATGGCACTAATAATGACCTTTTGAGCCTGACAGTTCAACTAGTTTTCATTTCACCTCACTGTTCACTTATCTAGATCATGCTTCACCAGGTTTTGTATGAAGACCTTATGAAAGACTACTGAAAGCTTTGCTAAAGTGGAGATAAACAACATTCACTGCTCCCCTCTCATTCACCAAGCTAGTCGTCTCATCATAGAAGGCTATCAGGTTGATTAGCATAGTTTCTCTTTCATAGACTCATGCAGACAACTCCCAATCACCTTCTTGTCCTTCATGTGTTTAAAAATAGCTTCCAGAATTATTTGCTTCATCACCCTTCCAGGGACTGAAGTGAGGCTGACCTGCCCATAGTTCCCCAGATCCTAATTCTTGCCATTCTTGAAGACAGGAGCAACATTTACTTTCTTCCAGTCTTCAGGAACCTCTATTGATTATTTATGACCCTTGAAAGATAATTGACAGTGGCCTCACAGTGATGTTGACTAGCCCCTCAGCACTTTAGGTGGATTCCATTAGGTCCCATAGACTTGCGTGTGTCCATTTTGTTTAAATGTTCCCTAACCCGATCCTCCTCCACTAAGGGTAAGTCTTCCTTGCTCTGGACTTTTCCACTGGTCACAGGGACTTGGTATTCCTGAAAGCCAGTCTTACCAGTAAAGACCAAGGTGAAGAAGGCATTGAGTACCTCTACATGTCATTTGTCACTACATCCCTACTCACATTCAGCAGCAGGGCCATATTTTCTCCGTTTTTCCTTTTGCTGCTGATGCACTTGTAGAAGCCTTTCTTATTGACCTTCATGACACTCACCAGATTCAACTCTTGATGGGCTATATATGAGCTTGTGCCCTAAAGATTTACATATTGGACTTCACATAGCAATAAAATTAAACCACGAGGTTGTTCAGCAAAAATACCTCCCCGGGATGGTCAAATGGAACTCTGGTATACTGTTCCTTGTCCAGAAAGTGTTTAATTCTGGGCAAGTAAGCCATTTGGGACCACAGGCAAAATGTAAACATTTTACCTAATATAAGTATTAATTAAGCAAAGGTGGAAGGCAAACCATCTAGTTCCCCACATCAAAATACTTCTGCATATGTGTCTATGGTTAAGCCCCAAAAGGTATAATAAGGCTTAAGAGAAGGCATCTAATGAGATTTAGGCCTCTCAGAAATTAAGCACCTGCCGGTATGAGAACTTTCTGGGTTTCCTCCTGCACCTAAGATGTTTAATTCCTACCTACGTCTTATTCCTACCTACTGACCAATGTAGTCACTCCAGGTTTTTCTCACGCACAGTACTTCCCAAAGCACTGTGGAATCATTAGTTAGAATTTAAGTGAATTGGCAAAGCTGTAAAAGGAAATTTGCATGACACCTGTGCAAGACTACCTGACACAGGCTACTAACATTAGTCTCTCAATTACATTGACAAAAAATAATTTGCAACAAGATTCATGACAATTCAAGACATTTCAGACAACTGGATATAATAAAGCACAGTAATTAAATGACAGAAATTAGACACAGACAAAAACTTCCAAGCCATATTATATATCCCTTTACTAATATAGAAGTTCATTTTCCATGTAGGTAAGTAGTTTTCAGAAATCATTGGCCTTTACCAAGGGATTTTATCAGATTTGCTAACAGTATAGCTTGGATAATTAGGACATACAAGATTTTGTTTTACACATATCTGTCAACACTGGCTGCTTTTTACTTCAGTAAACAGCTCATACACACAAAACATGCCAGTTCTTAATGTTAGCCAGTCAGAGAACCATATATGCAAATCAAACAAGCATCACGTTACTTGATACTACATTAGTCAAGAGCAGAACTCCAACAAGATTGGGCACAAAAGTGAAAAGAAAATCACGGTCTATGCATTTACTTAAAAAGAAAGAAGATGCCATAAGGCTTGTCTAAAGTACATGAATTATTTTATGTTTACTATAATTACTTTATGCATTACATAAATGTATGCATATAAAATGGATGTTATTTTGTTTGATTAAACATAGTATTGACAATGAATTTTGGTGTTACCTGCAAGTTGTATCCTAAGCAAATTCTGGCTCTTACACAGTTTGGATTCAGATGAATTGCTCTCAAGAAATCTTTCTGTGCTAGTTTACAACCAGCCTCATGTCCATTTTCCATGTACGAATTTCCTCGAGCAACATAGGCATCCACAGAAACAGGATTTAGTTTGAGAACCTGATCAAATGATCTCACAGCTTCTTCAAACTCATGAAGTCTACAAAGAGATATATTAATGTTTGTTGTTTAAAAATTCTATAAACAAAAATCTTAATTTATGAATGATCCGCAAGTAGTACCCCATAACGCCCACTGAAAGTAGTTCAATTCTGACTGAAAGGGACACTTTTTTTTTCCCCTAAGTTTGCTTTCTGTATGTGCACCCTAATAGTTATAACAATGAAGGTAGTCAGTGTAAGACCTTGTAGAATTCAGTTGGAATTCCTTGGCCTGAGGAAGAAAACAGCAAAACTCTCATTAACTTTTGCTGAGCCAAGATTTCACCTTTTCAACAGTTGTACTCAACAGAGAGACTTTGTTGAGTTCAAGTCATTCATGCTGTCCAAGTGTCATGACCAAACATGTTTTTGCTAGTGTGTTCAGGTGCAGATGTTTCAGCCACAAATAATTTACTTCTCACACAAGCCTTCTCCCCGTTTTTTTCTCATACCAATTATTGAACTTATCCAAACTATACTAAACTTGCAAGGTAAAAAGAGGCAATATTCAGGGTTCTAAGCATAGACCATTCTGGTCTAAGAGTAAGCCAAATGTGGAACTCCATCCTTAGATAAAACATCTGAGGTATACTGAATAGGGATAAAAAGGATTAAATACCTGAAATATCAATGAATGCTAGTAAGTATCTTTACACATAAAGCAAAAACTTTAACACGTCAAAGTACAAAATTGTTTTACCAAGATGATACTGAAAGATAAGACATTGTTTGAATATAAGCTGCATGTGTCTACCTGAAGCACAGTCTGACTTCTTTACCAAAAGAGGAAAGATTAAATATACTTAGCTGACAAATAACTTCAAGGGGTGCAAACCAAATGCTTGTTAAAAGCACAACACTTGTTGCAAAAACAAATTAGAGCTTCATTCCAATCCTGTTGATAGGCAGTCATGCGGTTAGAGACTGCAGGATGGGTCCCAAATGTGTCTTAAAACGGCTTATACATCTGAGTTATATAGTTACTAGTGACTCCTTCTGACAGTTGAACACAGACATGGGCACCAAAATCCTATGCTCAGTTCTTCGAAGCAGGGTTCAGCGTTCCTGTGTGAGTTCTACATCATCCAGACACTACGGAAGATGGAGCCAGTTATGCCCTAACTACAGGCATGGTAACACAAGAATTTTTGATGCTACGGTCCTGAATACATCCACTTCCACACTGCCTGAGCAGCAACAAGCTTAAGTGGTGATAGATGGCAGAGTAACTATAGAATAAAATAGATTAGTCTAAACTAATATGCAGATAGCTATTAAAATTTCCTTTTTACTATAGGTGATATTTGTGTGAAAAAGGAGCTACCAACTCTGAGTGCCACTATAATAAGTAGACTAAGATACTAATGAATATCTTATTTCTTCTAATTTATATCTATTTTAAGTGATTAACAGATTTAATTTAGCCTTTATAAATAAATCTTATCTTGATGAAACTACACTTTAGTATTTCCAAATAAAAAATTCAGGCAAGGAAGACCAGTGAGGCTTTTGCTCTTTCTTAAAGGACAAAGTGTATAGTTAAACAGAAATTGCATCCTAACTAATTCTGAACAAAACAACCCAACTCTGTTTACCTCATAATTCTTTGTTCTTCAGTCCTTCTCTTAGTTCTATTTCATCATCCTAATATTTCATCCTGATGCTGACATGAACACATAGTTGCTTGATACCAGAAGATTTTAATACCTGTTGTTAAACTTGAAAAATATCTAATTTCCTTTTTTCCATTCCTCTTTACCATTTTCCCTTCCCCCAGTTCTCAGTGTACTCGATATGAACAGATGAACAGAAATATAAAGCTCAGGAACTATTTGATTTTTCTACTCCCATCAAACAAAACTACATATCGTACCTATGATAGCAGATTCCAATAGCTTGAAAGATCTGACTATCGTCTGGACTAAGCACTGTTGCTTCTTTAAAGTCCTGAAAAGAACAGACATTAAACCATGCAAATTGGTATTGTTTCACTTCACCTAAAACTGTGGGTTTAGCTAAATGGTTTTATATTTCTATATAAAAAGAGAGAAGACTTCTGACAAAGGCATTATATGTTCACAAGTACTGCAGATGTAATTAACTGTTTTCATACTTCTTGTCCCAGTCTTTGATAGAATAAAATCTCTAAAGGTACGTGGTATCACAGTATTTCCTACAAAGCTGGAGGCAACAGAAACAAAACCTTCCAGAAAGGTATTTTTTGTTGGGTTTTGATAGAAATACTGTACCTCAGCTGCTATTATTAAATATATATATAATATATATTTTGCTATATGCAATGTCAACAGAATTGTTTTTGTAACAAAATTATCTAGTAACTTTCTGTTATTACTTTGACAAATGTAGTAAAGCAAACTCATATTTGCATTGGGAGACTATGCACAATGTTCCAGTGAAAGACTTCATAGGGCTTTTGCCTTTTGCCTTTTACTAACATTCAGAACATTTTTCAAAATGCTTACGGTTTTGATATGTGCGGTTCAATTGTAAAAACTGTACAGGTGCTGTTAAAATCAAATACAAACATTTCAATTATGATGTAAGGGAGCACTTTAGACTTCTGCACGCGAAAGCAATCAATACATAGTAGGAGTGGTTCAGCTGATGCATCTACTGATCTACAACTTAGAAAGCATTTTTTACTTGTTCAAATTATAAAAATAAAAAGATGTGGAAGATTTTAGTACTGTTGGAATTATGAAAGTGGCAAAATAATGATGTGCAGATATAAATATTTGCATTTTGTTAAAATAAAATGTCTCTTCTGGTGAACATGCTATCATAAAATTATAGGTCTGTTTTTTAAAAACTGCTGAGAGACTGCTCTCACCTAGCAAAGCCTTTCAAAGAATACCAGCAAAACTAATGGGATTCTTCACGTGGACAATTTGGAGTACACACTCTGCTCTGTGTATGGAGCACAGCAAAAGCAGGATCAAAGTTCCAAGGACCAGGTTCGGTTTACTCAAACTAAAGGTGCTATCCCCACAGGATATCACACTTCACAGAATCAACAGGAAAAGACAACCCTATATAGCAATTAAGATCTTATATAGATGTAATTGTAACTTTTCCTTTTTCTTCCAGTGTATGCCATTCAATAATACACTCACTTCAAGTAGTATGTACCTGTGCTTAAATAATTATACCCTAGTACAACCAGTACTATGCATGTATACAGATATACTCCTTGCAATAAAGCGTTATCAGAACTGATACATAAGAAGGTATCAAGCATATTCACAATCACTGATCTTTTTCTTAAATTAGCTGTTATATTTTTGTCTGATGTTCAATTACCATTTTGTAAATTTGTCTTCACTACCATTCAAAGAACTTTTTGCTCATCCTGCTGGTTGTGTCCCAGTCTCTTTCTACTGGCCTTACATATCAGTTTGTACTGCCTTGGTCTCTCTTCTGAACTACTCTGATCAACTGTACCTTGAAGCATAAGAGACCAATAACACAATATTTCTGCTTGAATTATTTCTATGTAAGATCCACCAACTGTAAAGAGCTTTTGTTGTGCACTTCCAATAGGACATTTCTGAGTCATTGGAATGGGATTCATATTCAGTCTTCATTTTTTATTTGCAAATAAGAAAGATTACTCAATTTTTTAGAATGCCTATGCTGAAATTATTGCTATCACATAAAGAAGATAACACATTTTAAAGTAACTAGTCCACAATGGAAGCAATGAATGCACCAGTTGTACCGCAAATAAATACCCCTGCTTTTAAAAAAAGCTAAAACTTTTAGAAACCATAAAAACTATTTAAAATTCAAAACCAAAACCCCATCTGTGTGAAAGAGTAATGTTTAACACTTTGGTTTCAAGCCTGCTATTCCTATAGCAGATTGAGTCCCATGGAATGACAGAGTCATCTGCACTGTGAGTCAGTGTCAGAAACACATACTATTTTCTTACATTTAAGAAAATTATCTTGAGGTCGGACCCTCCCTGCCCTTTCAACAAAAATAGCCATTTACACACACAGGCATGCACACACAGAAGAACAAAACAAGCGCACTCAGTCATAACCTCCATTTACTTAGGCTTCTGCAATGAATTAGTGCTCATGTGTACCCAACATAAATTACTTCAAGATTCAAAAAGAAGGAAAAAATCAGGTTCTTGCTTACTAAATTTTGTGCATCTCCCCTGTTTAACTCTAGCAGCATAAAACTGTAAAACAAGTAAGACTGCATTTTATTTGCATCTTCACAGACAGACTGGTATTAGGTGTTGAGCAAACGAGAACTGGGCACCAACTATTTCAGAAAACTATAAAAACTGTCAAGCTGGTCTTTATGTCAACAATGGCTTACATTTAACAGAAAACTCTAAATTTCTTTTACTCAAAGAAGGATTTTATACCTCACATGCATTAGCATAATCACCAAGTTCCACATAGAGTAGTCCACGATTAATTAACACTTTAAAAGCTATTTCCTTACTCAATTCAAGCAGAAGAAGAATGCCATAGTCTTTCAAAGCCTACAGAAACATAAAATGCATTTTAAACCATAATTTATTCAGGGGAATACCATGTTACTTCAAAATTTAAAAGACATACTTTCAAATTCCTACAAATCATGTGCATATGCAGACTTCGGTGTGGCTATTCCAATGTTTCACTGTTTTCAGATTGAATTTAACTGAATTTGGAGCCTTCTATAATTACATAAATACCCATTCCTAGAGTATAGAAGCAAAGATAATGCAAATATATTAAATAGATATAATTAAAATTTATTTTGTCATTATACAAATTTCAGTTAGAAATAAATCTTAATTACTTCTACTGCTAAGTTTTATGTCCAAATTCTTATTAAAAAGAACAACAAATTATTCTAGATTATTTAGTCATGAGGTAATGTCAAAGTAAGGTACTTTTAAAATTAAGTATCTTCAAATATAATTTGTTGTTATTGTAAAATCTAAGCACTACTATTAACTAAATTTGGGTGTAAATTTTGAAAAAGGGTAAATAATGACATCACTAGGTACGCTGAAGAAACTTCAATTCTCAAATTTATCAAAACTTAACAGTATTTCAACAATGCTTGACCTGAAGAAGTTCTAGCTCAGCTATTTTTTCACCTGAAGAATGAACTTATATAGTATACTTAAGAATAACTAGACAGTTTAGAGCTAATATGACAAAAATAGAATCATAGGATAATTTGGGTTGGAAAGGACCTTTAAAGATCATCTAGTCCAACCTCCCTGCCATGAGCACGGACATCTTCAACTAGATCAGGTTACTCAAAGCCCCGTCCAACCTGATCTCGAATGCTTCCAGGAATGGGGCATCTACCACCTCTCTGGGCAACCTGTGCCACTGTTTCACCACCCTCATTGTAAAAAAATTTCTTCCTTACATCTAGTGTAAATCTACCCTCTTTTGGTTTAAAACCATTACCCCTTGTCTTATCACAACAGGCCCTGCTAAAACGTCCCCATCTTTCTCATAAGCCCCCTTTAAGTACTGAAAGGCCACAAAAATGTCATTGCAGTATTCCATATATTAGCCACTTAAGAGATGTTCTATTCTTTGTAACCTCTAAACTAAGCTCAATATTAGAAACAGCTTTAAAGAAAACAATACAGTTCTTGTTAGATCTAGTAAATTTCTTCTGTCAATGATCTACTACTCTACATTTTTTCTGCAACTTCCCTTGTACTTTCAGTGGCTTTTCTGGGGACTGAAAGCAAAGAAAAACCTTTATAATACCTTAGTTATGAAGGAACTATCACTTTCACATCTTATACTTTCAGCTTCAGTTACTGTAATCGCCTATTTTTCTTTACCCATCTGCATCATTCTTGGCCAATTAACCTCTAAGCACAAATGGCCTTTGCCCAAGGTGGACTTGACTTGAGACATGCAAGCTCAAGTACTTATGAACTATCCCTGTCTCAGAAAACCAGCCTCAGCAGAAAGACAGTTCAACATGATTGTGTTCCCAGCCTGAAGCTGCATGGTGTCTGGGTGTGCCCTGTTGCGCCTTTGCTTCATAACAAAGGTAGAAAGCAGAAACACTTAGAGGCAGCTCACAGGCAAGTTGACAGAAGTATAAACACATCCAGAAAAACAGAGCTGGGAATGAGGGTTGGATGTAGTCCAAATCCCTGTTTTGATGTAGTCTTCTGGATCTAATATTTTCTTACAGTTCTTATATTTTTTTCTTATAGTTCTTATATTTTCAAAGGGATATCAAATGTAATTAATATTACATTATTGTGGAGACCAAAAAGCCATTTTTTTTAAACAATTTCCTGAAGAGCACAATCATTCAGGAAGACATTGCAAGAGGTCAGAAGTTTTGACTAATTGTCAATATCAGGTTATTAGCTGATATGAAGTAAGTGTTCATGTGATGTTGAAAAAAAAAATAATACCAATACCTTTCTGAAGTCCTTTATTTGATGATAGCAGACAGCTCTATTATAATATGCCAAAATGCAAGTTTTGTCGAGGTCAATGGTTTTTGAAAGATCTTCAATTGCAGCATTAAATGTCTGCAAATGAAAAAAACACTATGTATAAATTTTAATTCAGAGTTCATGGCACTGCATGTTTTTCCTCAAATAATAGCCTATTGTAAAATTTTATTTCATAGTTTTACATTTTGTTCTTCATCAGTACTGGAAGACATCCAACCATTTCACTGTGTCCTCTGTGAACTACTTACTGCAGTCCTTACTACAGTGGGATCATTCCTTCAGAAGCTCTGTTTGTGCAAAGAACAAACATTCTTTGTGTTTTCTTACATCACATCCATATATTGCTACACATAATCAATCCTTAACTTTACTATCTTACATTTTATATCTTAACCTAACCTAGAAGGTATCTTTTGTGGAGTTTTGGTACTTCTGTCAATCACCAGGTAAGAATCTATTCTGTGGAATTTAAGAGAATGACCAGATAGATACTCAGTAGCTTCTCCAACACATCAATCATTTTCAGCTGCATAGAACAACCAGAGAATACCTCCAATGGGAAATGGAAAGTATAATAATCAAGTGGAATTCCTAGTTTTTATCAGCAACACTTTCAACATTATTTCACCATTATAAAGTGTCAAGTAAGAGACATTAAGTTTTAAGGGAGAGCACAAAAGTACAACAATAAAGACCCACCTTATTTTGATACTTTAAAGTTCCTCGGTAAAAATAAGCTCGCACACTGTTAGGAAGAATTTTGATTGCTTCATTGCAATTCAGAATTGCCTTAGAGTATCTACCTTTACTTCCATAGTAAGCAGCACGACTCATATATGCCTGTAGAGATGAAGACGGAATGATGACACGGCAAAACCCAGCTTTGTTTAGCATTATAAAACAAGGGTTAAATAGAAGACAGAAATTACAAGTTTATAAAAACATACATCTTATGAAGCTTGTCATTTCTTTTATTTAACGCTTGCCATGCACTTGCTGGCAGGTTACAAGGCAATACACCCAGAAATGCAAAACCTGTCAGTCTTTGAACCCATCCAAAAAAGCCTCACAGAAACAAACTATCAGGAGTCTTTATATTACCTGGAAATGTGATGGACAAAGGGCAAGTGCTTGATTGAAATCTCGGATGCACTTAGCTTGTCTGAGCTGCATTCTACACAGCCCTCGCTGATAAAAAGCATCAGGGTAACTTGAATGTAGTCTGATAGCCATACTAAAAGCATCATGGGCCTAAAAGGATGACATAATCTGGGTTAAATATGGTCCATTTGTTCAGCTGAAACCATAGGCTAACTGATTCTTTTGTACAGCTAGGTATGACCTATTTTTGCAGTTGGAACCCACCATGTATCTGCACTGGTTTTTATCACTTTCGTCCATTTACTGCTACTCAAAATTTTGTAATGTTTAGCACCCTATGGAGGCACAATCTAATTCATTTAATAATCTCATTTCTTCAGTGATACTGCAAAAGTTTAACTGAGCACATGGTCTTGCCTTTAAGAGCTGAAATAGTGAAGTGCTTTACTATAATGGATGATGGATTTACATGGCAGTATGCAACTCCTTTAAAATACATCCAGATAGATTTTTTTTCCTCTACATTGTACATTAGCTTACAAAGTCCCGGGCTTTTCCAGGATCTACAGCTGTAATATCAGATGTAGATTAACATAAAAAGTCACCTTTTGCAAATTTTCATGTATTACCACATTAGATCATTGAATGGGTTAGGTTAGAAGGGACCTTAAAGATCATCTAGTTCCAACCCCCCTGCCATGGGCAGGGACACCTCCCACTAGACCAGGTTGCTCAAAGGCCCATCCAGACTGGCCTTGAATACTTCCAGGGATGGGACATCCACAACTTCCCTGGGCAACCTGTTCCAGTGCCTCACCACACTCACAGTAAAAAATTTCCTCCTGATATCTAATATAAGTCTATCCTCTTCCAGTTTGAAGCCATTACCCCTCCTCCTATCACTACACACCCTTGTAAAAAGTCCCTCTCCAACGTTCTTGTAGGTCCCCTTCAATTACTGGAAGGTTGCTACAAGGTCTTCCCAGAGCCTTCTCTTCTCCAGGCTGAAACACCCCAACTCCCTCAACCTGTCTTCATAGGAGAGGTGCTTCAGCCCTCTGATCATCTTCATGGCCCTCCTCTGGGCCCAATCCAACTATCCACACCTTTCTTGTGCTGAGGACTGCAGAGCTGGAGGCAGTACTCCAGGTAAGGTCTCAACAGAGAAGAGCTGAGGGGGAGAATCACCTCCCTCAACCTTTGATGCAGCCCAGGATACAGCTGGACTTCTGGGCTGCAAGCACACATTGCTGGCTCATGCTGAACTCCTCATCTACCAACACCCCCAAGTCCTTCTCCTCAAGGCTGCTCCCAATCCATTCGTGGCACAGCCTGTATTTGTACTTGGGATTGCATTCTTCCAAAAGAATATCCCTTATGACACACGGCCAGGGAACCAGGTAGAGAATTTGGGAGTAAGGTTAAGCCTGAGAAGGCAGGGGTGGGGAGGAAAATGTTTTAAGATTAGTTTTTATTTTCTCATTACCTTACACTGATTTGATTTGCAATAAATTAAATTAGTTTTCCCTAACTCAAGTCTGTTTTGCCTGTGATGGTAATTGCTGAGTGATGTCCCTGTCCTCATCTCAACCCACAAGCCTTTCATTACATTTTCTCTCCCCTTTCCATCTGAGGAGCATCCAGCCAGCATCAACCCATCACAGAAGCAGACAAGGCAAGAAATTTTTCTCTTCCCTGTGAAATTGATATTTCAAATGTTTCTCATTTCTGCCTTGAGCCCTTTAGCAAATCAACAACTGAAACATATTTACTAAAATATCAACATAGAAAACATTCACATGAACTCACACTAGGCCTGCCACAAAGCTCACTGTTAGGCTTTCAACAGTAAGTCTCTAATACAGTTAAAAGTATTGATTTTGTTGAAAGAAGGGAAATATATTTTTCTTAGGTAATGCAGTTTATTTCTTAAGTATCATACATAAGTGCCAAAGAGAACCACTAGGGGTGTTATGAGCTACAGTAATATAGAAAACAGTTAACAAATTACCACCAACTCCATAACACAATAATCTAGGAATTCATTTGTCCAAGTTTACTACCAATTCACTAAGCCACCAATACTCCTACGTGAGTACTGTTTGCCTACAAGACCCATGAAGACAGGTCTTATTAACAGATAAGAAATTCAGGTAGTTTTTTATTCCATCAGAATGGCAATTAATGGCATATATTAAAAAAAATCATAACATTAGCTCTGGAAAAATTACTCTCAAACTTGCAAGACAGTCTAGTGTACATCATGAATCCAAAAGACAATTGCTAAAGGCAGCGGATGCTGTTTAAAATATTTAAATAGTTCACTCAGTTATCATAGTTGTTGTTTACAAGCAGTGGAGTCAAAGGCTTATATACTCAATATAATTAATACCAACCCGTAATAAACTTTTCTGCTCCATGTGACACAGGCCTGTGAGATAATAAATTTCTGCAGCCTCAAATGTATTAGGCAGGATTTTTGCTGTGGTCATCAGGAGCTTCACAGCTTTTTTAAAACTTCTCACAGCATCCTGCAATACAGAGAATATTAATAGTTATAAAGAACTTAACTGAAAATTGGCAAGATTTGTTAGAACTTTTAAATTATTTTTCAGTGTCTTTTTCTTAGTCTTTGGAACATTACGGTAAAAAGGACTAGTCCGGTGTTCCTTGATGCTGCTGGAGTTTGACACTCTCTTAATCTCTGAATGGTTCATATTAATAACTGATCAGAAAAACAGAGAAATATTCCTGAGTTTTATTTATATATGACAAAGTAGCTAATGTACATGATCTGGAAACAACATACAGTTCATTTATACTGTTATTAGGTACACAGTTAATTATAATTATTTATTAATATTTTTCCTTGGGAAGAAAAGGTATATCTTTTTATGGAGTCTGATAAGAATTAAGTACTTGCTACAGGTTTCTGTACATAAATAATGACAAACTATTCCATAGACGACTAACACAAATTTGACAACCATTACGAAATATATTGAAAGGATCAATTCTTTGTAAGCATTGAAGGAACTTAAGTGAATAGCCTCTCAAGATTTTACCATGTCTCAGAGCTGGACAATAATTTATGCATATTTAATAATAATTTGGTTTAAAGCAAAGTGTAAGGAAAAAAAACAAAAAAGTAACAGTTCAAGATAAGCTATTCATCAGCCTTTGTGGACTATGAAGGGACCACAACTGAAAGTTTCAATATCAAGAAGAGTAAAAAAATTACAGCATTTTTTTCTTAAGTGAGTCTATCAAGATAAAGAGGTGTTTGTTTAGAAAAATCAGTTTGAAATACCAATGCCCATAGGGCTGTCTGCAAATACTACACCTGCCTCACTAAGTTGTCAAGGTAGTAGAAGTTTTAAATGAAACAGGTCTGCATTTACTGCTATTTAAAAATAATTTTTCTCTATCCCTACAGTTCAAAAATACTCTTATTTTAAGAGGAAAAAAGAACTGTAGATAGCTGAACTCACTCACATATAATTCTAAAGGCACAGCTGATTCTCAGGGCACTACAGCCTGAAGTCTGCTCATTTTCCTGTATTGAGAGTATTGTGTCATTTCTCTCCAGGAGAGGTGGCAGTGCAAGTCCTCACCTCTGGGTGAAGCACTCTGAGAAATCCAGGAATGACTCTAATAGACATCCTCTTAACCATGACAACTGAAATGGGTTGAATTGGAGGGTACTAATGATGACCGTCTTTGACTTCTAGCATTCTTTCAAAGACAGCAGAACTAGTAACATCCCATTATGGTTTGAGACAAATAGAACACCCAAGACTAACCAAAAAAGCTGAACAGATCAAGAGGTCTTGTCTGGTACAAGCCCAGGGAGCAAGAGTATAAATTTTACAAAATGCATACCTTTTCGTTTAAAAAGAACCTGCAAACACAAGGCTAAGAGGAAACAAAGACTGTGCATTTCAAACATACAACTTAATATACAGGTAGATTCAAGTTCTTATGACCTGTTGCTTGCTGCTATTGTGTTTGGGGAAACAGGACTCTCTACATTTTGTATAAACAAATATGAGTGTACAAAATGAAACAGCTAATCCATACGGCCAATTTCAACAATGCTGCAGGCCTCAAATATTGGCTAACTGCAGGACTCAGAGCTAAGTGACTATATTAGTTAAACCCTATGACATATATTCACAAAGTTGAGAAAATACCTGTAACTATACACTATATATTCCGTTCACACACATGAATTAAACTTTATTTCTGCATTTTATTAGACAAAAAATGCTAGACATACTTCTGTATTATTTTATTTCAAAAGAAGCAAAATTATGACACATAATGGACTTCAATCTATTTAATTGTCTCTTTTAATTGATCATCTTAAGTGTCTTAAAACTAAAATTTCCTAATTTATGCCAAACTATTAGTGCTGCTGTTATTGAAAATTCTTACTCAGGTCTTCTTATAATTTAAACGATGAACTACTCTGAAGGGTTATTTATGTACTAACACATTTCATAAAATATTAAAGGAATATAGAAAGAAAAACATTGTCTTGCTTGGCATATATATAATGTAAACTTTTCTAACCTTAGTTTTCTTGGCTTTCATTTGTATTTTTCCTAAAATAACAAACATTGAAGGCTCAGGCTGAATTGCAGTAGCTTCACG
The DNA here is from genome assembly GCF_000708025.1 of Charadrius vociferus. NCBI lineage: Eukaryota > Metazoa > Chordata > Aves > Charadriiformes > Charadriidae > Charadrius > Charadrius vociferus. Next base: position 8,416,062 of record NW_009648876.1, on the reverse strand, counting down.
TAAGCACTCTATGGCCTTATCGTGATTTTGACAAAATGACTGAATGAGTGCTTGCTGAACAGGCTGAGACGTAAAGGATTCTGGAAGGAAACCACCATGAAAAACAATAATCTCTTTTACTTTAATCTTTATGTTTCCCAAAATAAAATAACTTTAAATTATATGCAAACTTTAAAATGCTATTAAAATATTTGGAGTATCAAAGCTTATTTTAGCATCCATAAAAATACAAATGTAAACGAAATTCCTACAAAAGTCTGAAGTTGAACAGTTATTTATCAATGAGTGTAGTTTGCATGCTAAACATCTGCAAATATTTACCTTCCTCTTCCCACATGTAAGAAGGCTTTGCTCTGCGGAAGTATCACCATATGCCTGCTTTGTTTTTATATTCTTGTGCCCTGTGTATCTACACTTGATCACTACTAGAGACAGGAAATTAATCTCATACAGTGTGGCTATTCATATGGATTCACCAAGAGCTTCGGGACTGCCATTTTATGCCCAGCACATAACAAGGAACTACTATACTGCAACATTTTTACTGTTCAAACACATTGGGAAGGTTCAGTTCTAAAGCTATTTGATATTTTGCTAGGAAAGACTGTACATAAGTACAGAAAAAAATACTTACTCAATACTCCTTTAAAGCAGAAATTACCAATACTGAAAAGTATAATTAAAAAACAAGGACTCAAGATAAAATGAATTCTGAAATCACAGGTGATAGTACACCATTATTACCTTCAAAGGCTTCAGACATACAAACAAAATACTCTAGATAATAAGTTCCTATATTTTAGCTGATTCGTGGCACCTAACATATTTGCATGCTTCAACTTAATTTTTTTGAACAATTCCTTGGTTACAGACTGTTGCCATGGTTCACAGCTAGCTCGGAAAATTGATGGAAATTGACATTACCTTCATCCATTTCTGCAAGTTGGTGAATACATAAACTTGCCAGCTCATATTTCTTCAACTCCATTAAATAATGTCCCCTAGAATGATGTAATTAGTAAAACTATTTCCAGGCATTTCTTTCAAAGTGCAAATACTACTGAAATACGGTTTTATTAGTATAAAAAGAGAAACAGAAAAAAATAACGCCTTCCAATAAAAACATCTGAAGTTTTTACTTTTTTTTCATCAGAAATATCTGTCAAATTTTTATTTTTTTCTCTCACATCATAGTACCAAGAAATTCAGACTGTAGGAGTTACAAAAACACTTTTTTTTTTTTGTAGAGTCCACAGATAGTAATCCTTACAATCTCAAGAACTGCAACAATAATCTTAGTAATAGCGTTTCTAAAATCCACCACAGACTGATAGCCGATAGATACATTCTGTTTTAACAGACAATTTTTTGCCTCCTCAGACATCGGCATCAGTATAAGAGGTGATGCTAGCCAAACCACGCTCTGAGAGACAAGCTGAGCAAACCCAATATTAAAACTAGGAAACTACAGTATTATTGACTGGAACACAGTAACTAATTCCCCTAATACTCATGAGGAATAATATCCTAGCATTTCCTCCTTAGTTCCTATGGCTTTTCAGGGGAGGAAACAGCTTTATTTAGTAATTTATTTTTTAGTCTTGGTAAAAGTCACTACTTCTCACTGGGCTGAATATGGGTAAGAAGAATAGTTGAAATCTAAATTGGCCTGGACTCAATCCTTCACATTCTTTGCATTATGAGGACTCTGCAGACAAATCTGTGAAGGACCCATCCACTTGGGGAAAACTTTTCCAATTATTACTTTTAAAAAAGTTCAGACCTGCTTTTTTGCCATGGCACCTATTTACTTCTGTTTCCCCAGAAATTATATGTACTTCAAAGAGCAGAATCCTGTATATGCAACAAGGTTCCTCCCTCCAAGGTAACGATTACAATACTTGGGTGACACTATGCAGATAAAGTTCTTCAGGTTTGAAAATGCTATGAAAATACTACATTTTTTAAAACCCATTCAGAGCAGGCTTCAAATAATATAAAGGTATCTACCAACAGCATTCCAAATGGAATTTTTTAAATAAGTGAGATATCTCTGAAGTTCTCAACTAATCACTTTCCTACCTTAATATGCGAAGTTGTGATTTATTTGGATAAAGATGAAAGGCTCGGTTTATATCCTTCACAGCATTTGGTAAATTATGAATCTGTAATTTATAAAGAAAAAACAGCAATTTAATTGCTAATATGAGCACAATTTGGAGACACAATTGCTATTTCTGTAAATGTGGTTCTGCACGATGTAGTGCCCACATGGTAATAACTCACAAGGCACATATACCCTCTGTAAAGGAGCTCAACATGTTTTTAGTAAAGGTCTGAAACTTTTACCCTACATATTTCCATACTCTCCCATAGGGCAGATCCAGACTCCAGACAGTTTCTTTACTTTTCCAAAATCCAGAGAAGAGTCTGCACTATTGGGAAGGAGATTAGGTCATGAAATCCACATGCACGTATGTCCTGATGAATCTTCAGTGCTGTAATGAATTTGCATTTATTTTTCAAGTGTCTGTGCATGTGGTCCCATTCAGTGTGCTTCAGATGCTGAGAAAGGAGATCATTACAGTGACTGATCATTACAAGGACTGATTCATCCAGCTGGGATAGCTGCTAACTTGAACTCTCATTAAAGAACAGCATTGATGGAATGCATGTACTGAACTGGATTTTATTGCTTTATATTGAAATTAAAAAAAAGTCCCCAAAAAACCCTACAACAAAAAATAAGCCTAGAAGAGCAAACTGGCACAAGTTCTTAAAGACAGTATCAAAAAAAGAAGAATATCACCAGTCCTCTTAGATGGACTCTGAGTTAAAAGCCATTTCCTTTAGTTGTGGAAGAAAATGAACAGTGTGAGCAATTTCTCAAAATATTTTGAAAACAACTAAGCACTGTGAGACAAAACAGTTGTTTGAATTCTGCCAATGAAATCTACAGAAATTAGGTCACACTGAATACTCCATTCCTTGTACTCCTGAGAGGATCTCAAAAAAAAACCTGCTAGCAGAAACCATTCTCAAATCCCATGCAGAAGTAGAATACATTCTGTTTCACAGTAAATTAAAATATTGAAAAAGTTTTCACTTCCATTTGTGGGAAGAAAATCTGAGTTTCCTGAAAAATCAGTATTCTCAAGAAAACTCTGTTTAGAAAACATTATATTTCAAAATGTGGGGTTTTATATTTAAAACCACGTATTTTCAACAAAATACTTTTTTAAATGTATTTCAAGAAATTTAGTAAAGCTCAGATTAGGTGTACACTGATGTAGAGAAGATAAAATGACACTTGAAATATTCTGGGTCATTGCATTAGATGCAACAATATATTAGAATTGCAATGCAGGTAATCCTATTATGGTAACAAGGACTACTTGAAACATACAGCTATAAGCAGGTTCTTACATCTGTATAAGACCAAGGCATAAGTATTAAAATAGTCACAACAACCATAAATATAACTAAAGCTATATTAAGTTGCAAACAAAAGCAGAAGGAATTTATTACCTTATGATATGCTTGCGCTCTGCATACATAGGCTTGAACATTGAGAGGATCAATTTCAATGGCATTGGTAAACCTTCGAATAGCTTCATAGTATTGATCGAGATGCAATAGCAGTATCAAACCAATATTTAGGTAAGCAAAGACGACAGAGCTAAAAACAGATTTTTTTTTTCCTTTTGTTATTGCATGAAATATGTCATTGTATTAACCACAACTTATACAGGTTTCATCTACTTTTATGACATTTACCACACATCTATTTTACGATCACACTGAGCTAAAGAATTGTAATTTCCAGCAGAGGAGATAGCTCATTAAAAAACACCATTTCAGTAGCTTGTGATGTTTGGCTGCACACTAGAGGCTCTCTGATCACCAAAACCAGCACTCCAAATGTGAATTGTGAAGAAATGATGACAAGTCTCTGAAATAGACACTGCACTAGAAACAGAGCTAGCTGGTAATTTTGTACATACTGAATACACCAAGAAATACTGAATCCTTCAACAATAAAACCACATGGTAATTTCAAAAGACTGACAAAGCTCACAAGTTTTCCTAGCTCCCTTATTTTCTCCCACTAGCCTGCTCCCTTATTTTCTGTTCTTTCACTTGGCTAGCTGGTAGGAAGACCTGCGTTTCCAAGATCTGCAGGGGTCTTTAGGCCTGCCACAGATCATAACGGAAGCCTTTGCTCAAGACAGGACTGTTGAGGTTGCCAGAAGCTGAACAAGAACTCAATAGCTTTAGAGTATGGTAATTAACACAGCTAACTGGTATGGAGGTTTGTTGCATAGTGTAAGACCGTTTGCACAGCAGGGCTGCTACAGATAAAAATACTTCAGAAACAAATTGTAAGTGGTAGGAAGAAATGCAATTCAGCATCAGCTTCAGTTACCAACTATCAAGGATCACAAACAGCATTTTTTTTTTTTATTATTTTTATTTCAGGGACATCATTTACTTGCTCTTGCTAAAGAAAACATTGCGGCATTTTCTTCTGGAAAAAAAAAAAATGTAGTGTGACTTTTTACCTGTGTTGTGGACAGATTCCCCCCCCAAAGACTAATGAAATTATTATGGCATGAGTAGTCAACTTTAATTAGGACTTCAATTTCATCTTTTGTCTGCCAAACCAGAATCATTTATTTGCCAAGTGGCCATGTACAGCAAAGTAAAATTTAATTTTGAAATATATTAATAATTATTTTTATTATACTAAGACTATAGTAAATAAGGCAAAAGATACTAAAAGAAGACAACATCATGTTTTTATGTGGTTAATCCCAGTATATTTGCTGAATAACAGTTCTGATTCTACTTTCCTTTATTAGCACTTTTATGTCCCCAGGTAATCAGAATATAAACAACACATATTAAAATTCTCAAGTCCAATCACCTGTCCAAAGCTAGGACACTTTCAAAGTCAGAGATTGCAAGTGACCATTGACACTGTTCTGAGTACACAATCCCACGATGAAGAAAAGAACAGAAATTTTCCTGAGTGTCATTGATGAGTACTGTGGGAGAGGGAAGAAAAAAAAAAAGTCAACTGGTCAGATATTCACATATATTTCAGTTACTCCATGCCAACTTATTTGCACATTACTTTTTACTCTAGTTTTCTTAGAGTTTTATAAAATATAATAAACCATAACATAACATACTAGATCATAACAGAAACTGTTCATTGTGGCATGAAATACCTTCAAGACATATTTATAATTCTCAATTACACCCACTCAAATTGTTAAAGTGAAGCAGAAAAGCTTAGGAAGCAGAGGCCAAAAAAATGAATAAAAACAGCAGCAGCAAGAGACAATGTCTAATAGCAAACTTAATAGAAATTAAAAGGAGCAAGTTATTACCAAACACTGAATGACAACCACACATTTCAATATTTGCAACATGAAATTTCTATGTTATATTGCAGCATAGTAATTACTGGTGAGTGGTCATTCCTCTTTTCAATGATAAACATACACACCATTAAAAGAAACAAACAATACCAGAAACACTGAAGTCCTGCACAGCTCTTTTCGGATCAGTCTGTCGTAGTATACAGCCTCTATAGTAGAATGCTAACCAACAAGAAGGGTCTAGATGAACTGCTGCTGCTAAGTCTTGTATTGCATTTCTATACTGCTGCTGCTTAGCGTATGCTCTTCCTCGATACAGCCTAATAAGGAAGAAAGTTTCTCTTTAAATGTAATTTCCCTTAGAAAATTATACCTACAGCATGACTTATTTATAATATTAACAGGTTTAGTCAACTTAATATCAAGAGTTCTTCCACTGTTTTTGTAATGCAACCTTGAAGTAACTATTCAGGAAAAAATGTTGAAAAATAGAATAAACATTCAATTTTATTTCTGAATTGAATAAAGACAGTCTGAAGGATCAAAGTCCAGTAATCTATACCATATAAGCAGATCACCACACTTGCATAAATTGAGTTCAATATAATAGAAAACTGTATCAGCTTTGGGCATCAATGAGTTGAATGGAACTCTCTCCAAGTTCCACAGTCTATTGGTGCAGCAGTTTCTGTATGGGAAACACCAGATTTTGTTAAATCTGATTTAAAAGAAAAAATAGAAAACTTTCCTCATTACCATTAAAGCTTTCTGAAAATATCCATTCTTTTCTTCAATATTTCTTTCAAACAGACAAGTTTATAAAATCAGATCCTACCATTTTACACTATTCCTCCCTCAAATTCAGGAAGCTAGCAATATATTTAAACAAGATAAATCACAAGCATAGGTGAAAAAGTGTGAATAGACACCAATGGCTGTAAAAGTATTTTATCATAGGATCATTTAGGTTGGAAAAGACCTTTAAGATCATTGAGTCCAACCATAAACCTAACACTGCCAAGTCCACTACTAAGCCATGTCCCTAAGTGCCATCTTAGTGTACTTGAAATAGGGAAACAGGGTAAGACATAACATACAAAACTTATATTTTTGTATTACTGAAGATAGCTTTCACTTATTAACCGGGTCTTATGCCACATCCCACTTCTATGCAGAGTCATCATGCAAAATATATACTATTCTTTTTTCAATCTAACACCCTAAAGTCAGTTCCTCAAGAATTTAAATCACATGTTTAACTCTACACAAACACAAGGCACTGATACTAATAATACTCACTAGGATTATTCACAGAGCCCACACATCAACATGTGAGCTTCAATGAACTAGTGGATTTGAGGAAGCCAAATGCAGCTTTATGTTGCTTCAAGATTTTATTTCAAAGTCAGAGTTTTAAGGAGCATCTGTAAATTACTTTAGTAGCACAGGAACCTAATGTCATCAGAAAGCTTTGCATGATTCTGTGGTTCCCTGTGATGAAGGAGATGGACTGACAAGTAGAAGACACACACAGGGGAATCCTTCCCTCCTTCCTTAGCCATTTCTATTCAGTTTGGATGGGAATCAGTTCCGGAATAAGACACCTGAACGTATGTGTTTATTTGTAGATGTCTACAACATATGTTAGGTGTCTGACTTTCCCTTACAGTTGATGAAGGCCTAGTCAATATAATCCAAAGAGATGAAAGCAATTTAGTTAATCCAAAAATATACACTTAATGGCTGTTTAGCTGAACAAGTTTTCTAGGGCTTATAGAAGAGTCTATATTCAGTCTACCTAGAGTCTGCTAACTGTATTGATTAGAGTCTTTGGTGATAATGGCTGCTCAGAAACCTACATCACATGGATACAGCAAGCTGATACCTAAATTCAGGTACCATAACCTGGTATTGATTATCTTTTATTTTACATCTATTTTCATGAATCCAGAACAAAGTATAGAAAGAATGTAAATCTTTGCAGGAATGATACTAAAAAGAAGTCACATCTTCTAGTAGGGAAATCATATAATTTTTTTTCAGTCTTTGTAAGTCAAACCTCAAAATCATTGTTATAATTCAACAACAAAGATGCTTCTCATTCATAATTAAAAAATTTCATGGAAAACATTAATTCAGCACTACTCTAAAACTAGAAGTGTCAAGACAACCAATGGAAATTAGGCATAGAACTCTAATCCTTAAGGACATTCTTCACTTTGAGCATGTATTTAAATCCAGCTTTTTAGAGCAAAGCACATATGCACGTGCTTAAGTCCAACTGACTCTATTTGCATTACTCCAGTGGCATCTTAGCACATAGTTCTGTGCTTAGCGAAATTAAGGTCTAGGGACTAATCCAAAGATTCCCCAATGAATACCATGGCCTAGAAGTCCTGTTCTATTTCTATTAGACACCTCTTTGGAAATGCAATTGCTTTATTATTGTTTAACGCATATTCAATCTTTTACATAATAATATTATTTTAACAATCCACTTAAAATTCAAATACTTTTGTCAAACTATATATTCTACCTTGCCTGAGCATTGCTGGGGTCTTCCTTGATCACAGCTGTAAAATCCTGAATAGCTGTAGTCAACACTGAATGGTCAAAGAAATGTATTCCATGTTTCATAAGTGCATCTGTTCTTTTGGGGTTATACTGAAAACACTATAATGAAAGAAATAAAGTAATACATGGTGTTATTCCTCATTCTTATTATTTCTAATGAATAAAAGTCTTAGCCAAGCACAAAAAATAATATTCTTTTATTCTCAGATTTTCTATTATATTCCTTTGTCCTTTAATGTCTACTGTCATTTCCATTAACTGTAGAGAAATAAAAAATAAGCGATGCAAGCTTATTAGTGGCTGATAATTTTTAGACATTCAGTAATTTATTGAATTAGTCAGCAGGAGTAACAGAAATTACTTATTTATTTCCATAGCACTGATTATATTTTTTTTAAACATAATTTATTTGAACGGATAGTTGTTCTCCCAGCTACTATCCAAATACAGTTTACTTTTACTAAAATTACACAAAGTTACTACATTTTGTAACAGTACAAGAAATTGAACTTACTTTGGCGTAATCATCCATGGCCAATAACAACTTATTTTCCTCAAAATACAGCTCAGCTCTCCTAAAATAAATGTCGTCATCTGTAGGGCAGCATTGTATTGCAGAACTATAATTGATGATTGCCAATGTATTATCACCTTGTTTCCTGTAAATTTCAGCCATTGACAGGTATGTATCTGAAACAACCACCCAAAATATAAAAGGCATTATTTAGCAGCCCAAAACAATAAGTCATCTCCTCCTTACAGAGTAATTAACACAAGCAGTAGACATACAACAGTAGATTATACAAAAGGTTGGGAAGTCCTGTTTTAATCTGAGCAAGAGAACTCAAAAGTTTAGAGCTATATCTGTGTGCTCAAGCATGGAGCCCGTGCAGCTGTAAACTGATAGCTCTTCCTGGATTCACAGGTATGACAAATCTGCTCTCTGTAGAGCTCTGCAGAAATGGCCCATCAAGCCAGTTAGTAGACCTGTTGATCACTAACAAACAAAAAGATTTAGTTTAAATGAGCCAACACAAATATTTACCCCACTCTACTGGATCTGGTCAGGATAGAGTTAACTTAACTGCCGGTATTGTGCTGTGAGGCTAAAACAGTGTTGATTACACAACATTTTAGCTCTTGCTGAACAATGTTTGCACAGTATCAAGGCTTTTCCTCTGACCATTGCCTCCTGTTTTGCCACATGTGTCTCAGAAGAGTCTGACTCTGTCTTTTCTCTTAGCACCCATTATGTAGCCGATTTCCCTCTTGCCTTCTCCAGGCTAAGTAACTCATCTCCCTCAGCCTTTCCTTACACAACTTCGACTCTAGACCCCCGACCATCTTAATGCACTCTCTCCAGCTTCTCATTCTCATACCAGGGGTTCCAAAAATGGACCAAGTATTGGAGGTGCAGCATCACAACCTGGCAGAGAGGAATCACTTTCACTGACCTGCAGGGCCTGGTCTGTCAACTAGGTGGTATCTTTCCCTTTTAAGCTCCTTCCCAGTTCAAAGGGTATGGCAGAACAGGGCTGACTGACGCACAATAGCACACTGTCTCTGTTACAGGATTATTATCAGCTTTACCCATTAAATTAATGGATAAAATTTCCATCAGTCCTCCTTTTTTCTTTTTTTTCTTTCATTTTTTTTAAAAACACACTGAAGTTAAGTAGTTATTTTTGCCTTAGAAACCCAACTTCTGTCCCAAACCTTTGAATATTCATGTCTGCTTTACAATCTTTTTATAAAATGGATAAAACAACTAACGTAAGGTTAAGAACATACAAAAACCTTTGCAAAACTAGGACCAAAGGCAACCAGAGAAAAGCACTATGAAAAATTAACTGTTAAGTTACACTTCAATAGATACTTACCTGCTTTATTTTTGCTCCATTTAGTTATAAAATTCAGGTCACCCAAAGCAGCAGAAATTCTGTCTTGAAAGAGGTAAATCAAATGTCTATGCCAGTAAGCATTAAGCAGTAGTGGTTCTAAGCTTATAGCCTATAAAAATAATAAGTAAATAACCTATTTATATAGGAGAAGGAACAACAGTACATAGGAAATTAGAAAGTTTTTGCACGGAAGTGAATTTTTTTTAAGAAAATTCCTAGGCTGACAAACTTTTATTTAACCTGAAAATCTGAAAAAAAAATTACTAATGTCAGTTGTTTATTCAAAAGCATCGTGTACTTACACATATGCAGAATGAGAGTCCAAGCTACCAGTATATTCAGCATAAAATATTAACCACTTGGGATATTACCATGTTTGATGATTTCTTTAAAATAGTTATCTGAACTATATCTAGAAGTCAGAATTCTTCTGTGTGAAAGTAAGAAAAAATTAACCTGTCCTTGTGAAAAAGGATTCAGCTTTTCAAACCATGCTGTTATGGTTCCTATAGAAAGTACTTAACAGTCCCTAACAAAAATCACTTGACAGATATTATCAATCAAATAAGATACTTCACATATGTTCATTATGCATATAACACACACTTAACAGCCCTATGGAAACAAATATACAGACTGATACAAATCTGAGACTGTTCTGGTACAACAGTAATTCTCAAATTTTGGTACATAAACTATTTCTAGGATCCATAAACTATATAACAATTGTGTTCATATATCTTAAAAAGAAAAGTCAGTGATGTTTTCACTAAAATACACAATAGCAATGGCAAGCAATTTTGACAGTTGATGTCAGCCCATTGGTCAATGAACCACTTTGCCGTGGTGTAGAATCCTTAGCCCTTCAGACCCTTGACAGTCTGTTTCTAAAGACTGGGGTGAATAAAAAGGACACAAGATAATCACTGAGTTTCTATGAATATAGTAATTTTTTTTGTCAGATAATTTATCTGAAGTTTGGAAGATAATATATACAGATTGCAGATGCATAAAATAGGTACCTATGTCCCCTCAAAAATAAAAATTATAGATTTATCCCCAAGAGAAGCATTAACAGAAATGGTGTTATAAAAGTAAATTTCACCCTAAGACAATCTGAATATTGGAAAAGACAAATTCTAGAAACAGAGTAAAATCTGAAGGGTCAATTGCACTGCAGGACACACCGTGAGCCTCCTTAAAATTGAGACTGTTAGCTGAAAGGAATGCAGAAACCAACACGAAGCCATTGTTTTGTTCCTCTGCACATTTCCAAATATTTCAACTGAGTTTTGCATTTTAGCAAAAGAAATGCTATTTACATTACTTAAAGGTGCCTGTTGTTAAGATTGTGTTCAGGGACACTGGCAGATTGATGGTGTTCTACTCCCACAGAGCAGTATCAGCACAAGAGATCTGGATCACGAACCCCAAAGCACCTGCTTCTCTCAACACCTAATGCTGTGTTAAGAGCTGAGATGTTCATTAAGGAAAGAAGGACATCTTCTGCTGTATAACGTTATACATAGGATGAACTGCTTAAGGGTCTCAACCTGGTTATGAGTAGCTGTGTGTAATACAGATGTTAAATGACAACGAAAATATCATACCGGAAGTACAGCACATGACCCAGGTTTCACAAACATAGGAACTATACCATTGCTTAAAGAATGCCTTTGAAAGCTTTTACAGCTTCCACATTTAAATTATAGACTTTAAAAATACTCTTTTCATTTCCGTTTTTTGGGGGGGGAATGTTTTTATTCTGTTTTGATTGTTTCTTTCTAGTGGTGCAGGATCTTGGGTAGAAGTAATAGCAGGTTTGTAGCAATATAAAGGGAACTTAAAAGTGTTGAAAAAATAAACATACATGGAAAAACCCTAGTATTGTTGTATAAAATCTTAGTGTCAAGTGATAGTTTAATTATAACCAGGAAAGACATTAGTTTTCAATTTATTTGCTTACCATGCCTATGCAGAAATTAAAAATATATTTGTCAGCTTTGCCAGCAGAAAAACTTGAAGCAAACGACTTTGTCGTTTTTGTCTATTCTATCTCCAACTCCATTTAGGAGCGTTGTATCCTGAGCAAGGCTCTCCAAACAAACATTATGGTGCTCAGAGAACTCTAGGGTAAATAAACACAGTTTATTTAGAAGGGCCTTCTTCATTCTTGTGGGACTAAACTTGGATCATGCTATCATACAAAGGTAAAAGGTGGCAGCATTCAGCTAGTTATCAGCTCTCCTGCTTCTAGTTCTTCACCTGTTGAACAACTCAGACACTCAAAAAAAAAAAAAAGTACTTGATAGAAGTAAAACTTCATGTTAAACTTACTTTTTCCAAGTCATCCATAGCTGACTTTAACTTGCCTAACTTTCTTTGTATTGCTCCACGCCTGCAGTAGTGAAAAGCTGAAGGATGATCTTCGTTTTCTATTAGCTTAGTCAGTCGTCTTACTTCTTCTTCTAAATCTTCAATACTAACTGTTGCACCTTCAAGAAGAACAGGCTGCATTGAGTCAACTAATTCTATTTGTAGATTTGCTTCTTGAGAGTCCACCGTCTCAGTTCGTTTTAGTAATTCAGTATCCTTTTTCTCAGAAGCAGTCCCACAAGAAGGGAAAGTTTCATCAAACCAGCAGTTCCATATTTCATGGACCCACATGTGAGCAGAAGTTTCTTTTGGAATTCCACCCCTCATTTTTGCAAACTTTTCAAAATCTAACAAACAAGGGATGCTGTGGCTCGGATACTGTTTGGTTGTTGAAGACACCTTGATACTGAATTTATCATGAATAGGAAGCCTTCCCAGAGACACAGACCTAAGGAAAAATATATTAAAATTAGCTAAAGGTTCCCAGATACATTAACTATATCAAATTGCAATCTGCCAGTCAACAACTATTCAAAAAACTATTGTTAGATCTCTTGTTAATGATAATTTTTTAACTTATCAGCCATTTATCAAAATCCATTATTGAAGCAAAATTGTTCTGAATGATTCATGTCCCCAGAACGTTCAGCACTTATCCGTAGTTGCATACTTATTTCCTCCAGAAGCTTCTAATTTAGGTTTTCAAGGACAATAAAAAAGGACAATAAGAAAGGACAATACTTCTGAGTGTACAATTACCAGCACGGCTAAATGATGATAAATCCTAGATGGATGAATATATCAATGATAGATCCCAATGATATCAGGAAGAGGCCATGAAAATATAAGCAGAAGAAGCACCACCCAGAGGTGGAAAAAAAACACTTGCATTTACAAGGACATCTACAAAATGATAATCTGGGAAAATTCATAGCTTCCAAGATGAGCCTGAACAAATGTTCAATATCAACGTCTGCTTTGAGACATCAAAGTGAGAGTAACAGAAGCCTTTAACACAATCTTTATCACAAATACTAGCCTTGCTAACACAGAAGGGAATACAAGAAAGAAATGCAGGGAAAATATGTTATACATATATATATTTGTAGCACTATGTACCTAATATTTATACAATTTTATAATAAGGATCCTACTAGAAAAAAAAGGGAAATTACATAAAAAATGTAGCAGCCCAATGCATTAATGACATGCAAAATATTACAAAGATGAAGTCCACTTGGTTAAGCAAAACTGATATGAGAGCCTCAGACAGCAAAGAACATACAGTACCCCAGTCTAAAGCAAGACTTTGCAAAAAGGCCATCTTCTCCCTTAGTCACAGCTCACTATACCAGTATATCACACCATTTGAGTACCTTTGATTTTCTTAAGAATAAACCTACTGCAAGGTGCCCAAAAGCAGAAAAAAATGAGAAGCTGAATGGAAAACTGGCTTGAAGGACCAGGCCTGAGCATCAGTGTAAGCACAATGTGGACACATATGACTGTACACAAAAATAGACAACGTTTGAGGTTTTTTTGCAGGTCACACTTTAAGCATAGGAATTTAAGAAATATCAAAAAACTAGCAAGAACATTAATTTTTTTTTTTATACTTGCATGTTTTCTAAAGTACCCCATATCTGAAGTAACTAATAAATATTCACTAAAAAAAATATGTAGAGTGATACATGAAAACAAAAGGAAAAAAGCGAACTACTTGTTTGATGTAATCTACAAAGTTCATGGTACAAAGCAGGTTAGTCCAGCCTAGCATTTCTGTTTCCTAGGAATTTAGGATTTCCCCCTTGTCTTTCAGAAGAAAGAAGTTTGACCATTTTAATCATGCATTTAAACTTAGATAAAACTTTTTCGGTTGTTGCATGAAGCAACACCATTTCCATTTAAAGTGCAGTACATACTAAGTGTCCTAAAGATACCTGAGCAGTATGTATTTTTTCTTTGCATTAAAAAATATATATTATTCCCACATAACTAAACTATTATTACTTAATTTCAGGGCAACATTTAATATTTCAAAATATAAAACCTGTAATTAGATAATACGGCTACAAACTAAAATACATTCTTTAAAAAGGCTATACACATTAATTAAAAAAAAAAACCTTTTAAGAATCTTTGGGGGTATACTTAATTTCTTAATCACAGCTTCTAATTTTCTAGGATTTATTATTTTCTTTGATTTCTTTGTTTTCTTTCTTCTTGGGAAATCAGTGTATTTAATCCCAGCCTTTTGAGGTTGCTCCACAAGAACAATGTCATTCTCACTATCCTCTTGTCCAGCCAAAGTAGGCATTTTTTCTGCTGGTCTGTCTGTCTGCATTGACTGAGGATCATCACAGATTTGATTCAATAGATGCTTGGTAGGGGAACTTTTCCCGATCTCTGTCTCAACCTCTGGCTCAGTTATCTGTTGCTTCATAACCTTCAACTCTTTCATGCTGGTTTTGAAATTAGATGACATTTTTAACGTAATTTCATCTTTGAAAGCAGTCATCTCCGGCGCTGAGACTGATCTTTTAATCAAACTTGTCTGTTAATAAAAGGAAACTTAATTTATTTAGATGTTCATTTGAAATAAGATTTATATATCACATTTCCTTAGTTTTAATGGACTTGATTTTATTTTACATAAAATTGTAAAGGAAAAAGAAAAGTGACATGGTAACTACACTGTTGGAAAAAAAATTACAGTATTTAATGGGAAAAAAGATCTGCATACTTCAGGTTATGTGTCAAAGCAAAGAGATCTGAAACATTAACTCAAAGTTATTTGAAGCTCATAAACAGCTAAAATCACAAGAAATTTGAATTAAATACCCCCAGCTCCTGTAGGAAAGTTAAATTTTAAAATTAAAAAAATGACATTTACAAAAAGATGAACTGAGATATATTCATGAACTCAGAAGAAAAGACAGGAGAACTCTGTATAATGTTTGGAAGTCCAATTGTATTATGTGGAAACATAGTTAATATGTGAATGGAATTATGCCCATTTACTTTGTGCCCCTATCCCTGAATCACCTGAACCAAAAGAGTAACTGTTATCCTCTGGTGTGTAATTGTTATTAATTATTAAGTAAGTATTATTTGCAATAACAAATGGATTGCTTCCCAGTCTTTTTGTTAATTCCAGTTTACTGACTTGCACTATAATACTAGGCATAACACATCTTCGTCAAAGAAATTAAAACGCAATTTCATGGCCACTGCCTGAAATTTACAGACAGAAACGCTTGTTAATAATAAATAAAAATAAATGAAAAAATAAATGAAGCATTGAATAATTTTGAATCATTTTTAATTAGATACAAAGAAACATTTTCGCAATGCTTGGTTACAGACATCTGCTAAGAATTATTTAATTTATATATTTATTAGAAAGACACTGCATCAGCCTTTAGTTTATTTTAGTAATCATTTAAAGCACTCGATTTAAGTAACTAAATACCTTTCATTCTTTATTTGTAGTAATGCATTACACCCTGTGAGGTTTTGAAAAGATACAAAAAATCTCAATGTCACAAGTGTGCCACGTTTCTTTAGGAAAATTATATTTTAAAAAAATCTAGGCTTCATATTGATTTATTAATAAGCTGAAACTCAATGTAAAGCTGTCATTTATCACTACGTGTATGTATCATTAGGTGTCATTTATCACCAAATCAAATAGTTTGACTGCAAATTGCATAAATACTGAATTACTACTTGCTAAATTCTTTTAACGAACTATGCGTAGTTTTGCTAAAGGATCGCTAGCTAAAGTCAACAAGACTACTTCTATTTGAATATGAAACTAGTATTTTAAAAATCAAGCATCAATGGTTAGTTCAAATTGCAAATACGGTGTTTAAATTATTTTGTCATCGCATACAAACTATTGCCATGCTTCGTGTCCGTTTTTAAAATAACATGGTCACAACATTTTAAGCATGTCCTTATGGACTATCTAGAAGTTTTAAATAAATACATACTCCTCAAATTATTACAGAAAATCAATTTTTTTAATAAAATATTACTTGTATAATGCTATCAAGGTCATCTTTGCACAAGTATAAAATTTGCACCATTTATTGCTGCTTTATGTATTTTGTTTAAAAGCTAACTTCAATAGCCATAAAAGTACATAGCAGTTTACAGACTGGAAACTTGACAACATAGATGCCCTGATGTGTCTGAAATCCAAGGACCTGATACCACAAAGCTTTACGCAGATATGTTGTTCCACTCATTTTGAGTTAGCTAGAGTACAGACTACTCACACTTATCTCTATCCAAATGCCTGTGAAGTTAACAGGGGTTCTCATTGCAGAGCTACGTTCTCCTATTTAATGTTAACCAATTCACTTGAAAAAGACCTTTGAGACTCTCACTTTTGCATCTAATAGGAAAATATTAAGTTCAATTCAGTTCAGTGGAAGAATTTCTTCCACAAAATCACAATTCAGGAACAAATACAAGTAAATATAAAATAATACCTCTGAGCTCTCACTGTCAAAAAAATTGGGCAAGGATTGGCATCTTCTCAGTAAACTTTTTGTCTATAGATAAAACAAAAAGCAAAATAAGTCTGATTTAGTCTGACAGGAATATAAATAGAGCTTTCTGATACATTCTGCTTTTAAAAGCAGACTGCGAAAAACAGCGCTAATGTCCAAAGAAATATGTATTTTCACCAAAAAAAACCAACCCCAACTTTACCAGAGTGAAGGAAGGATTGTATTTGTCTGGATTTATGGATGTCTTAAACACATTCCACTGCCAGACATCCAAAAATCCAAGACACATTCAACATACGTAGATTAATGCTGAAGGAGCAAGCACAGTCAGTGGACATACTCTATATATGTGCTATCGATGCTCCAGTCTCAGAACACACTATGAATATGCCATACTGTTGATGTCATTCCAATGAACATTTTTTAAACTGGACACTTCTTAAAAGTGCCATACATGACATCAGTCACACACATATTCCTATCTTGGGAATCCCAGACAAAAAAATGGCCACATAACATCACCACAACAATAACTTCCAATGAGAATATTACTTCTTCCTGAGAATCTGTACGTGCTTCATCTGTTTTTAATTGTTGTTATTGATAGACCTACTTGTATCACAGTAACAGTTTTCTTTTTCAGTAAAAGAGATGTTCCCAATAGGTCCACACATAAACATGGACTAAAATACAATATTTTAGTAACTGCAGACTTTATTACTTCCAATTATTATATCTAATGGCCCAGTCAACCTGCAGGCAAAGGCACTTTTCACCTCTGCTGGACAATTCCAAATCAGTTTATAGTTACATATACAGCCATAACCTCTTTGTGCCTGAAGTCAAACATGATACAAAATTCCAAATAGTTTTTAGCCAAACACGAAATAACTATTTTAAGTTGCTGTTGCCAGAGGATGTAGGAGATGTGCAAAGCTGATCGCAGAATTCTTCCATTTTAACATATTTAATAAGATTCTCATTATTTCTAGCCAGCTTGTGCAAGAAATGTTTAAACCAGCAAGTGTTCCTTTATCATCATCAAATTTATCATTTTATTCCACTTCCATGTCATCTACAAGTCACATACTCTTGAATGACATATTCTCAGATCACCACAGTCACTATTAAAAAAGCTTCTTTCAAGGACAAAAGCAAGTGTGTCTTGAGTGAAACAAAGCATGTTTCACTTTCAAATAGGAAACACCTTATCTGACAGATCTTAACTGCTCTAATAGTCCAAACTGGCAGATGGAGCCCTAAATTTTAATATAAAACAGTGCCTCAAAACACCAAATTATACCTGGGAGCTCAGCTGCTGTAATAATGTGCTAGCCTCAGTTTGTCCATTTCTGGCTGCAAATACATCTACACATGCATCATTTTTCCTCAGTTCCGGCTGAGGTCTTGCCTACATTGCCAGCCAGTTCCAATCTTTCAGCTGTATTTTAGCTACCGGAACACTCAGTTGTACCTCAAATTCTCTGGTAAAGAAATATTTTCAGCTTACTTCCCACGGCATTTTGGTAAGCTTTTACCCACTTCTGTCTCTTGGATCTATTCACTTGAAATCGCTAACCTTATGTAAACACATAGAACACTATCGTTGGCCACTTCAGGTTCTCTGTGGAGCCTACAGCTCTCGTGTCCTACATTGCATCCATGAAATAGATCAGCAGTGTTTGAGATAGGATTCTGCAACTGGAAAGACTCACGCTGCATCTTAGAGCCACACTTCAATCTTTCACTTGCAAATCACCTGCATAGAATTGCCTATCCTTTAATATTACATTCAGATAAATTCTATATTAAAAAAAAAAATCACACACTTGGAAACATCTCTTTTCCCCTATTGTGCTTCTTGACTTTTCCAGTTTTTTAGATGTCTGGGCATAGTGGAACATCCAGTAAGCCGCTCCATTGAGATATGTCATACTACTCAAAACCTGTTATTTATATCATAGGACCTCCCCTAAATCATCATCTAGTGCCATAATAATGCAAAATAAAAATTATCTTTAAAATAGGCAATGACTCTCTCCAAGCACAGTCTCAAGTTTCAAAAAGTGCCATTTAGCATTTTCTACCAATTAAAAAACAAACAAATATCTAACATGACTGTTTCTTGAAATCAACTATATAGAAATATTTTGTCTTATGACTAGATCGTCAAACAATTGTTTTGCTCATCTTAATTTTCAGTGTTACATTAAAAAAAAAATTGTACCATAATACACACCAGTCCACAATCATAGAAACCACAATCATCTTGCTCAGCTTCTAACTCTTCTTCATGATCAGTGAAAAGGTCTTCAAATACAAGATCCTCAATAACATTGCTCTGAAATATTAATATATTTGCATATTTGAATATGTGCAATACTATTATTTTAGTCAGCTATAGGAAACAGTAACAGATAAATAAAGCCTATATTGTATTTGAGCTAAAGATTATGATGATCAAGACCAACATCACAGAAGTCATTTATCCTAGACATCTGATGGAGCACGCTCTTTAATGTGATCAAGAATTACATGGTGCAAAAGGGGTAGAGACCTGAGGAAACTGATTATTGCTACCTGATTGTCTGAAGATTTTATCTTTAGCTTCGGTAATTTATGTCAGGTCACAGTAGTCCAAATAGTAACGAGAACACAGCTCTCAATTTAATTAATCCATGCACAAGTCTGCTTTATCACTTGTACAGCAGTGTGAACTGGTCATGAAATGCTAGTTTCTCTGTAACCTTTGCCATATGAAGGTGCAGAGTGCTACAACAGGCATGCCCTTTTACGTGAACGGCTCATCTCTCGCGATAATGTAATCACAGTGGAGATTTTACATTCAAAACCTTGAAAAACTCAAAAACATTGGCATTTTCTAAAATGGACTTTGTTAAATATAAGAAATATTTTTCTGTTTTAATAGAAATCACTGCCAGCATACCATAGCAGAAGAAAAATTATGCAAAAGTAGCTTTCAAGATAAATGTAAAGACATTAAGCAAGAAAATACAATATCAAGGGATAATTAAGAATAATTACTACCAGAAACTATATTATTGTAGAAAATTAAATTAAACAATACTACTCAATACATATTACAAATTGTACAATGGCTTATATACCATGCTTATACATGCTTACAATATACGAAGTGTTAATAAGACAGCAGCATAAAATACAACTATTACAGTTAACAAATATAATGTTAGAAAAAGATGTATATTTCTGCAAAAGATGAAAAAACTAAAAATACATTTAAAATATTTACCTCACATGTAGGAAATAAAATTTTCTTTAATGAAGAAATTGGAGCAGAGAATTTTGGTGAAGCTGCAGCCCAAACCATTTTTAAAGCTTCTGGATAAATGGAAACCTTCAAAACCAATACAATTCAGTCATCAAATAACATAAACCCAGTTTATAAATGTCTGAACTGAATCTGAACTATTAGGTAATAAAATGCTCTTTTCTGCTAAACATGATTTTGTCAAAAACAATCCCATCAAACACAGTGAAATCTTAAGAGGTATAGGGCTCCACAGCCTGAATGAACTACCTGGTTTGCTCTTTTAGTGTTTTTGTTTTATATTAATTAGCTCATTAGCATACTTTATTACATCAGAAAAGGAATTGAGAACTGAGGCAGGACATTTCAGAACAATTCTCCCCATTGATGAAAAACTCCATACACATTTTTGTATTGCATATTGCCAAATGTTGAAAAATCAGCAGAACTTTATTCCAAGGTATTCTATTCTTCTGTTGCATGACACAATAAAAAGAAAACTCCCCCTGGATTGTGTGTCTTCATTTGCATCATTGTGCACATACAGCACATATTTATTAAAATTATTTCTTACTTTCTCTCCTAACAGTTGCGGTTGTGGCTTTTTAAGACAATATTCAGTTGCTTTTTGGCACTCAGTTAGACTTTTTGACATATGAGGGGGAAGAAAGTGAATCCCATCTGTCCGATTATTCTGGAATTGGTCTGAAATAGGAACTCCTTCATAACAAATTCTGCAGC
This sequence comes from Charadrius vociferus, assembly GCF_000708025.1. Lineage (NCBI taxonomy): Eukaryota > Metazoa > Chordata > Aves > Charadriiformes > Charadriidae > Charadrius > Charadrius vociferus. Next base: position 8,395,271 of record NW_009648876.1, on the reverse strand, counting down.
AACATAAAAAAATGAATAAATTACTTTGATTATGTCAGATATTAACACCACAGAAATAGCTTGGTTGCTAAAGACAAAGAAAATTAGGTAAAACTTAAATCAAATCAGAAATAAATTATGACTAAAACTTGTTTTTTTCTAAACTACAGATTGAAATGACTTAATATACAATGCAAAGCTGGTGCCAAACTTGCAATTTTTGTAATCACACACCAAATAATTTTAAGATTACTTTCATGATCGGGTCCATGGTGTTTATAGAAGTCACAAGAAAAATATAACACTAAGCTCTAAATTAGTATGAAATGCATTACCTGCGTAACTTCATGCATGGCAAATACATCACTCCAGTGCTATGCTTACAGTCAGATATACTTAAATGCCAAAGAGAACCAATTTCAGCGATTACTTGGGAATCAGATTCTGATTATTTTTTGTTCACCCTTTTTTTAAAAAAACCTACCTATGGAAAACAACTTGCAAAAGGAATTTTTCACTTTAGAAAGTTGTAGTTTGAAGTAATTATACATCCCAAATTCCTATTTAAATACAGTTTCAATTTCCAAAACCAGTGAACACTTTTACACAGCACAGTAACTCGTAAGTATGGTTATATATGCATGTGCATACATATAAATATATATAAATTCCTGTAATTACTGTTGTACCTCCATTTCCTTTGCTCCTGGCACCTCTAAAAGGAAATTCAGATTTGAAGGATCTATCACTGCTACCAAACTGGTAAAACTATTTTAGAGATCAGTAGCAACAACTATTAACATTTATCACCTAAACAGATATTTTACAGGATTTATATAGAGAATTATAGTGGATATTTTTATTTAACAGAGTACAAGTTACATTTATATTTTTTGCTATTCTTCTTGTAGCTTGTTTTATAGTAAATAATATACTTAAGTTCTCACTTATATTGTTCTTACTGTACTAGCAATTACAAGCACAGAATGCAATAAATGATGAAATATGTAATATATATACAAAAGAACAAGAGAAAACACTCAATTTCATATATTCAATTGTCCATATATGCATTGAAATTAAAATGCACAATACATGAAACACTTGACTTTCCTCAACACACTGGGACATTGGCATATGCCAACACTGACATCTACTGGTGTTAGTCAGGTTCGGGGTAGTTTTTCTGCAAACACTAAATTAATAATGAAGTTTCTTTGTGCATTCATAGAACTAAAGTGTGTAACTTCCATTAATTGCAATTTCACTGTCAGACGTATGTCTGCTATAGTGGACTTGAATCCCATTTATGCTAATTGCAATGTATTTCCCTCTTAAGGCCTAGTTAAATTACCAGAATACTGTGTAAATGGGGGGGGATCTCAACACAACTGAGAACCAGCTGTTTGATTTATCAAACAAAATGCCTTCTGAAGTAGATTTGGACGTTAAAAAGGAATCCTTAAAATGTAGCCCTAGCCCAGAAGTTGCAGTTCTTACACCTAGAGAAAGATTATAGATCTGGGAGTAGTTCTTGAACTCTTTCTGGAATGTTCCTTTCTTCAAGTGGAAGTTTTGACGGAAGACCTATTTCTTAAAGAGAAGAAAAACAAGAACTGAAAACCTAACTTTTGATGAGTGTTTGGCCTTCCTAGTTTTTCTTTACATCTAAGTGTTTGGTGGTTCTGACTCTTCAAGGTGGGTGTCTGCATAAAAGGAATGTCAAGTGAAGCTATACAAGATACAAAGAGGTATAAAGCAATCAAAATATTCCTTAGTATTTGGCAGTTAAAAGTGTTTTAAGTGATCAATGTCAAAAGAGCTGCCCCTTTTTTAGGGCATTTTTGTCATAAATCGTTTTCACTTCAAGGAGTTTACACTAAGCAATCAACTGTGAGTTAATGCAAAACAACATTCAGACTTCTCATTTCTGGAAGAGAGAAGCAACACAAAGGAAAGCTCCAAGTAATAATAATACTAATCTAACAATGTTCTGTTTCCATCTGCTGGCAAAAAAAACTGTAAAAAAACCAGAATGTCTCAGGGAGATGCAGGCATTGCTGCATGAAGGAATCTTAACAAACACGAAGCTACAAATCCCATTAGAACTTTTGTAGGGTATCTGCCAGGAACAGGTTTGGCTATCCATACATAACCTTCATAAAATACATATTTAGCTTAATACTTGTCTTCATGTCTAAAAAAAGTAGGTTTTTTAGCTCTCAGACAACCAATGCCTGCAGAGTATGCCAAGATTAAACAGCAGAGCAGAAGCAAGGTACCTTTGCTATCTCATGAAATAATACAGTCAGTCCCAGCACAGAGTTGTAGCTGACCTTGAGAAGTATTGACGTTGATAAATTGATGCACCCTGCTCTGCAAGACATTATTTGCAGATGTGAATGAAAAGTTATATATATTTTTAAGCCTGTGGATATTTTTCATAGAGAAGACAAGACTTCAAAGCAAGAAAATTATTGCTTTCTTGATCTGATCTACCATAAAATCCTACCACTGAAGGCTTCTTTGGACTTCATTACAGTCAAACAAGATTCTTTCACGGAAGAACTCAGAACTAGTACAGAAAAAAAAAATATAATAGATCTATTGCTATTTAAACAACTGACAAAGTAATTTAAATTCTACTATCCACTACACAGAAATCATGCTTACTCCCACATAGATCATTTGTATTTGTAAAATTAACTAAAGGCAGGGAATTGGTCAGTAATGAAATGTGAATAGCTTCAACGGACCTAAATTAGTGTCACGTAAATGATACCTTTGACCTTCAAGGCTCACATAAGGCAATCAGTTTTAAAAATTAACAAGAGAAGATGATGGTAGAGTGTGCCACTAGATGGCAGTGCTCCAAAGAATTTAGTTTTCTAGATTTCCAGATTAAATGAATTCAGCAAGGAATTTTGGTATGGTCTTCTTTTTAAACTTTAATTCTCTTCATCTCTGGGGAATATAGCTCTCCATGTTAAAATTTCTTCCCAAAAATTTCTACTGATTCATAAAGCTCAAACTCACCTTCGATTTCCTCAACCTGTTGGCCACTTCTTGAAAACCAAACCATTCTCTTCTTCAAATCCCACTCTCCTGCAGCTTCTACAATTCTCCTCTCCTAGTTCCACTGCCATCTAACTCCTTCAACTTCTTGGACATTTCAAGGGGTTCCGTCTTCTAATCTTCTTCTACTCTATTTCTAGCAATGTTCTAGTCAAAGACCACATACAGGTTCTCTCTCCATGGTAATGAATCAGAGCGTGATTCATCATTCTGTTCTGCACCAACAAAAATATCAGATGATCTTCCTCTTCGGGATGCCAAGTTGCCAGTGCTAGCTCAGCAAGGCTGAAAGATAAGGATCTTACAAACCTTCCCCTTTTGAGCCTTCATGTCCTTCCCACTACTTTCTTTCTTCATCACTATGGCTAGCATCCCACCATTCACATAGACTCAGACAGAACATAGGTATCATTCACAACATTCTAAAATTAAAGTCCTTTTCTAATCTCTCTACAAAGCTAAAGTATTGTACCTAATTTCATATCTTTCTTGCTGCAGCATCCGTTTCTTTAGCCTAGACAAGCATCACCTTGTTCTGTTCACATTCATTCAAAGCGCTACTGCAAAGATCATAGTTGCGTGCTTTGAATGTTATTCTGTTCTTTGAAGCAATAGAAAAAGAGAAGCTCATTCAAATAAAAGATGCTCCTCTGCTTTCAAAGCCTTCACAGCCTTTCCTTTTTTGTCATCTCTAGATCAGCAAAGTGAAAACAACTTCTATTTTTGTGACTTCTAACTCCATCACTAACTTCCTAAGGTTGGGGTTTTTTTTCCTTTTTGAACATCTTTTTGCCCACTCTCATGCTGCCTCTCATATCTGAGAAAAGCTCAGTACAGCTGTGAATTTATTCTCTCAGAATTTCCTTAAATCTTCTTCCACCATGACCCGCGTAACAGTTAATGACTGGGCTACTGGTATGCTGAAACCCCTGCTTACAATGCCAATCAGTGTCCTTATTCTTATTGACTTCTCATATTCTCTGTCTGTCTCTGTCTAGGAAACAGAAAAGGCTGCTGAATCAAAAGCAAACACTCCAATTATGGCTATGAATGATATTCCCATGCTACCCAAATTCCTGACAGAAGCAGAAGCTCGCAATAACCAAAGGGAAACATCAGGGCCTGATGCTGTACCCTGAAATAATGCATCCTTGATGGTTAGGGTAATCTTGACTTCATCAAAAGAATTCAATGACTGAAAACTTTTATAAAGCAATTTATGGATTCATATTTTAAGTTCAGAGAGAAGCACCATGATTAACCAACCTAACCTTCTAAATACTACAGATAATAACATTTTATCGGTATTCCTGCATCAAGCTCACGATTTGCTGGGTGAAACTCAGGATATACCTCAGAAATAAATCTAGTTTTGATTTAAAGGCTGTAAGTATATGGATAATTTCAGAAGCTGCTGCTTTCGTTGCTATACATTGAAATCTTATTGCTACTCTCAATTTTTCTAGACTGAAACCTCAATATAAACTCTTATGTTTTCATTTAGCAAATCCTCTTGCATCAAACTATACCATGCAAGTAACATATTGAAACCAACTCTGTATCTCTTGTGTAAAACCAACATAATCATCTTTTAAAATGTCTTAATACAGAACTGGTATTCAACAAAAAGAGAGATCGCATACTGGAATTGACACTTCTGCTTGCTCCCCTAGAATGGTATTTGGAACACTCCGTTAAGTGCATTAAATGCACAATATTCCTACAAACCTTTATATGGAAGAAGAATCACAGATTTATCCAAGAGGAAATCTGCTGCCCCTCTCTGGAACTTAAATTTTTCAGGGACTGCAGGCAAAAATTTCCTTCCATTTCAAATCCAGAACAGGAAGCCCTCTTTAAGGGTGGATGCATCCATTCTTTCAGGGAAGGGAAAGGTGATTTTTTTTTTTTTCTTTTATAAGACGGGAAAAAAAAGCAGACTGGAGATTTCCACCTCTTTATGATAATTCATTATTGAAGCACAGAGCCAGGAAACGAGAATTCATTGCTTATCTGAGGATTCAAACCTCACTCACCATTAGATTATTTGACCATTCTGGGTACAGGAAGTTGTGCTGTTGAGCAGAAAAGAATGCAAAAGTCATGCAGCCAAGACAGAGAACAAGTGGTGACATGACTACCTCAGTTGTTAGAGCACTTACCTGGAACAGAAAAGCTTTGTATAATATTTCTAATCCCAAAACATTTTTTCTATATTATTGCTAATGTCTCACCTCCTTTATTTTAAGGTAAACATGTTTAATTTAAAGTTCAGAGAGTATTACACAGCCATCTTCTGTTGCTTATCTTTCAAGACTGTAAAGCTCCTTTCAGAGTTACTGCTTTTCAGGATACAACCTCCCCTCCTACAAAGGATGACCCTAATTCGCTATTCTTATCCTTATGACCTTGCATTTGGCTGCACTAAAATGCATGTTTTTCAAGTGAGCCCAAGTTAACAAGCTACACAAATTGCCCTGTAAAACTGACCTAGCCTTATCCTTATTTACCACTCTACCATTCTTTAGATCACTACATTTGTTATGAGCGATAATTTTATATTTCTGCAGCTGGTGATATACAGAAACTATAAGTAGCAAAATTCCAGTCTGAAAAACCAACAGGAAAAACTTGAGAATATTAAGGCTCCAATTCTGAGTTTTTTGACATTAGTATATAAACTAGAAAGGCATAAAAAAGCAACAATGTAACCAAAGTAATAAGCAATGAAAAAAGAATACGCTTCATATTCATTCATATGCATATTATTTGAGTGCAAAACATGTCCAAAAAAAGCAAATAAAAACCCAAAGATTTAGGAATTTATTATCATGAAATATAAAAACTGGTAATATAATAGCATGATAAAATGGAGTAGGGTTATTCCAAAATCCATTTACTTTTCCTCACTACTTCTTATAGAACAAATTTTTTGACAGATCTCTTTTTACATGCTGCATCAACCTCAGAAAATTTGACTATTCTCCATTTTGTTCTACTTCAGCTCTTCATTCATTAAGGATGCAGGACCCTGCAGTTATCACATGACCACCTTTACATACGCAAGGAATACTTTTGACTACAAGTTTATCTAGGTCCTAGTTCTGAATGTGCTTAACTTGGTGTATGTGTTGAGCTCAACGGAACTACACTCAATTACTTAAAGTTATGCTTGTTCCTAAGTGCTAAGGATTGAGGTAAGGCTGTCTCTGTGATAAAGGGCTAGTGGGTGTGCACTTTAAACCTATTGCAGAATTTTACATTCACAGAAAGCCTACTCTATTTGGTCAGTATTTCTTGCTATTTCAGTGATACCTCTCATGTAAGTAGAATGAAGTATAAAAATTAATATATTTATAACCTAAATTTTGACATATAACTTAAAATATGTCTACAAAATGCAATCTATTTTAAAAACCAAACATTTTACATTCTAAACAAGATACAAGCCTTTTAGTACCCTTGTTCTAATTCTTTTAAAAAACATCTACCAAATAAGGCATTTTTTTTCAAATCTACTTCTTTGCCACTTCTTTGAAACTACTAAATACTGAAACACCATGAAAATTATTTCTCAACATATAATCTTACAAAACTTAATTTAACTTAAACTTACAAAATTAATTAAATTGTAGTAACTCTGAAAATAAGTAAGTTCATACCTTTTCCTTTCAGCTTGCTCTTTCAAATAAATATATTTGGAACACATTGGTTTTTCCTCCTGATTGTCCGTGTCCTCTGTGGTAAGTAAGATACTGTGACCTCTTCTGTCTGAAGTATGATAAACTCTAGAAGCCCATTGTAAATAGGGAGGCAATATAAAACCAGGAAAAGCAGTGCATAGACGATGAAAGCCTGGATAATGTTGACCTCTAGAAAGGAAAACAAAGAAATCAAGAATCTTAATATCCATTTTCTATATTCTAAAGTACATAGTTTATCAAATACTACTTCATGACATACAGCAGACCATAGGATAGAAATTACTAACATAAATACTTCGCATAAAGTGCCTGGTAATTTCTACTAAAAGTAGAGATCATATTATTTAGAAAAGAAAAACAGGTAAAGCTAAAATGCTGGTAATAATTTTAAAGTGAAAAACCAAGTGTGATAATCACAATTTTACTTTCCCAACTTAACCAGAGCTTTCACTCGCTGCACTTAAACCAAGCAATGCATATTTACAGCTTAAACTGAGTATGTGAATAAATGTTATGTTAAAATGTTACATATACGTTCATCTGTAAATTCTCTCCCATAACAGAGTGCCTTGTAAATACCCTTAAAACTCTGAATTAGTTTTATGATATGGTATCACTTGAACCTCTAGCTTTTCAATTCAGCTGTTGATGTTAGAGGAAACACGGGGTTTTGACTATCTTTGAAAAGTTAATAACTAAAAAATTCTACCATTTAACCCTCCAATCTAAGTCGTACTGAAAGTGATGAAAGTCTATTGACTTCCACAGGCCATGGATCAAATTCTAAAAGCAGTCTCCGGCTACTGTATGAATGCTACCAAGTTAATAAATGTCTAATGAGCAGACAGTTACAATGTGAAGAACGGTATATGGAAAATGGCTGAGAAGTAAAAAACACTGAAATGGGTCCCCAAATTTATGCTACTTTTAATTAAAGTTCACAAGGGCCTTCCAATTTTAAAGAGAAAATCCTAAATGAAAATGGTTAAAATTCCACTTTGAAATTACACCGAATAGATTTCAGTTTTAACTATTTTTCTGAGGTTCCCCTGACACAATGACAGTTTTAACAACTTGTTTTTTAGTTTTACTGAGAACTACACCTTATGTTATAAACAGATATTATATAGGGGAAATCAGCAAGAACTATAAAATGAACTAAGGCAAAACACAAAATTGATTTATCAAACAATACATATTCAAGTTACAAAAATAATATTTTATATTTGCTTACATTTTCTGAAAAATAATGACAGCAAAATAGGAAAAGATAAAATAACATATGTAAAGAAAAAAACATTAAAATCAGTGTAATATAATAGAAATTTTACTCACAATCAAGAAATTATCACATCAAGTATATACCAGATATATCTCTGTTACATTAATATAGTTTGAGTCCCTAAGTTTATAGGCACACGACAACCCAACAGGAGTGTCAATAAGTCTTTTTATTTTAATTAAAACTACTCAAAATAATTTTTTTAATCCATACAACTTTAACATATAGAAAAGAGCCTAGTTACTTTATGCTTCAACAAGACAGTTTCACCAGATCTTACAATCCAAAGCCTTTACTGAAATCAGTGGCATTTTTGCCCGAATGAGAACAGGGTCAAGGTTATGAAATAAAATGTGAAAGTTAAACACAAAAATGAAATATCTGCTTTGAAAAGCAACTCTATCACGCAATACATAAGACTGATTAGGATTTAAGGCATGCCTACAGCAACCCTATTTAACGCAAAAGATAATTTTTTTTTAATTAATTGAATACTTTTAAAGCATAAATGGAAATAAGTAACTATTTTGGAGCATGAAATCAGAGATCAGTGCTTTAATAAGTAGATCACATAAATTTAAAATTAGAAAGAAATATTTTACACTACTTTTTTAACTCGATAGAGATAATATAATCTTCATAAATTTTTATTGTAGTTTACCTCATTTAATTTAAATAAATACAAACAATGTGAATGTTATTTTAATTGCATTATCATTACGGCTCTTCTATAGAAGTTTATCATTTCACTGAATGAACTAACTGAACGCTTTATCAATGTAAACTGAAATATTTGGGGCATGCTGCAGGTAAAGGTGAATGTTTTTACAGCACACACTCTCCTAAACCAGACTATTTATCATTCTTTGAAAAAAGGGGACATGAAAAAACAATACTATGTGTGTGGCCTACATTACCTTCACTTAATGCACTAAAAACGGGTTTTTTAGAAAATCGTGCAGTTTCTGCACCATTGATAATCTGACAGTAAGTATTTATTGAAGGTAAAACACTCATTGTCTGTTGACACTATTTGTTTTAATATATAATCTTGCTAACCAAATGATCTTTAAGCAATGCAGATAAGCAATGGCATGCAAAGGGTCACTTAAATGCCAATTTGACTGTTTCATAAACTTAAGCATTCTTTTCCCATGACTATTCTCAGCTACTTAATTGAAAGTATTATCCATTTACAAACTTTAGGCCTGCCATAAAAAGGCTCTCTTCTGTATCCAATAGACCTTTCAGGACCCTAAGAACAACAAAAGGTAATAATTAAAGCTCCTTTTTTTTTTTTTCCCTCCCTTTCCCCAATAGAGAAGTGAAGAAGCAACCTATGGTACATCTAAACAAAGCTATCTATAAAGATCTTATTAGCAGTGAAGACCATAAAACTGAAGAGTCTCACTTGACATGGGATGGACAGGATCAGTTAAATTAGGACACGGTCTGTACTACTTTTGTAATCTGCACTCCTACTACAGAATGACAGATACAACCTATGACAAGAGCAAAGTAATAAGCAGTTATCCTTAAATTACAGCTCTCCATGTAAAATCTCCTGAATTTCAGACAAGCACTGACTGTAATACAAATTCAAGTTAATGAATTTTTAATACATCTTCTCTATTTAAAGATGATGACTTACAGCTGGCATTGCTTATATTAAATTTGTGGTATTTTCCATTGTTTGTTTTTAATTATTTTGATTAGATTATGCTTGGAATTGTATGGACAAATTCAACCCCCACATAAGCAACTTCAGTTTCTGCTGCAGTCAAGAGAAGTTTCATCTGCATACAGCAGGACTGAATGGGCCCTCTGGATTTTAAAAACTGTAAATCAGAACTATTTCAAGGAGATAAATAGCAAATTAAAAGTAGAGATACCAAACAAAACTTGATAATTTAGATCAGAAATTGCAAGTGTTCAGATCCAAATTTGGGGAGATGGGATTATTTCTTCTCCAAACTTATCTATTGTGCTATGCACTAATAACTTGATGTATTTTCAGTATTTTTCTTATAATAATGAAATAAGATTAAAGAATTACTTGACATTTGAAGCCTGAGGAGGCAAAGATTGTTCCAAGTCATGTTCCTCTTGTAGCTCTTTCTGAACTTCCTCTGGTTTAATTTTTAATATTGCTTTTCCTTCCACCTGTAGCACATCCAAGGATGGAGCCTAAAATGTTCATGAACAGCAGATAAACACAGTGTTACAAACTGATAAGTTATACGGGTATTTCCACAACCACTCTAGAGAATAACAAGAAGCAATGGTACACAAGCAACTCTGACCATCAGAAAACACAATTCAATTCAATTAGTATAGGTTAGAACTGCTGTCACTACAAAGATTACAGCAGCACCCACAGCTATTCAGGATATGGAATAAGCAGAAAAGTGCGATAAAACAAAATTTCCAATGGGCTGTACCTAAACTGCATTTCTGAATAGTGTATTAGATGAGTGTATTTCAATATATTACAGAGAGAATAATCAAAAGAGCATCAAAATCATAATATTACTCTTCAGAACCATTAAACTTAGAAGAGCATGAACACATCTGAAATATTTATTATATTTTTAAGCAAGTTCAAGCAGACACACATAGTTTAAAGGATGACGTTTTTAGAAAAGTATCTTCAAGGTTATGTTTACTAAATACAGAAATTTCAGCTTTTTTTGCAGGAATACAGATGTAAGGAATTCCTACTGTTTCCACCCACAGCTGCTCATTCCTATTTATTAGAGCACCACCTGCTTAGTTGTGCCAAAAGTTGTTTTTCACACTGCAAAATAGATCAGATAACTGATCCATGTTTTAAAAAAAAAAAAAAAGAAAAAAAGGGGGGGAGGGAAGGCAGAAATTAATCTAGATCTCTGATTCCTTTTGTAGAGTATCCCCACATAGAAATTTTGTCAGGGGCAGCTCACTGTAATTAGGAGCACGAGCAAAGAGCAAGGAAAAGGAACTACTAAAATCATCATTGCTGCCAAGTGTCTGCATCTGTTTCATAAAACTCAGCTTCACTATCTACACCATTGTGCTGTTTTGTCCATATTGTGATGACCTCCAGAGATCCCTTTCGACCTCAACCATTCCACAATTCTGTTTCGCGCAAAATGTTAAACATCTTCCTAAACAGACTAGGATTCTTCTGAACTCCACTTAAAATCTTGCATGCATAACACAGCAAAGCAGGTTCACGGAAATAAAGAAGTATAATCATAGCATAACAAAGACACAAACAGAACACCACAGTGGGGAAAATGAATTCTAAAGTGCTTTGTCTTGAAAAAAAATTCTCTCTCAATATGAAAAGTAAGTCCACTTTTTTGCCCAACTCTTCCTGATACACTGAGCTAATTACTTCTGTAAGGCTGGCTAGCTTAGTTTATAGGAACCCAAAGAATAAAATTGTTGTGACCAAATGCCTTTCTAATTAAGATTTTCAGTCAAATATCTGGTTAGATGAATCACAAAAGCATAGGATTTTACTCCTCTTTACCACTTACATGCTTTATTTACCCCAGAATACAGCTGGGCACAATGTCTATGTCTACTGATAACTTCAGCAGTATTTCAGTTCTTAGAAGAAATCACTGCATGAAAAAATTATGGAATTTTATAGTTCATAGTCAAATATATTATCACCAAGTAGAAGTTAGAACTGTAGAAGGTACCTAAATGAGTCACTACCTTCTGAAAAGGCTTGTTCAAAATTAAAATGGTTTCATATTGAAACGAACACCACTGTTTATATCAGCACATACATAAAAAAAATATGAAGGACTGAAGTCAGATATTTGATGTTTACAAGAGAAACAGGAAGTCAATCAAAATTTTACATATAGAAAGTAGCCTAACAAAAATAAGGAAGTTTGAAAGTAGTGTGTTTCCCTGAAAATGTATCATTAAAATGAGCCAAATATAAGACTATGATTTCTGCTTCTGAATGTCGGGTAAATGTTTCTGTCATTATCTCTTGCCCAATTTAAAGAAAAAAAGAAACCTGATTGGATGCATTATTACCACCAGCTTTTGGAATGACAAGATCCTCAAATACTTTGAGTATGTAAATGCCATGTGATATCCAAAGTAACAGAAGATACTCAACAACATTTGTCGATGTCTTAGATTCCAATATGGCTAATGAAAACTTCCAAAACTAAAATTACAGCAGCTATTATTTTAAAATCATAAGCCAAAGTTCAATGATCTCATCTTTTAAGTGAAACAGATCATGAAGGGGGACTTCAACACACTCTTGCTAATGAATTATGAAGACTATACTAAGCAGAGAGAAGTTCCTTTAAGCCTAAAATCAGAGAACATGAGCCAACACAATTACTATTAGATGGACATTTTAAATGTATATAATATCACATTTTATTTCATTTTCTTTGTAGAAAAAACAGTGAACTAACACACTTTTTAATCAAAATATTTATGTAATTCAGTTACAGATGTAACATAGAATTACAATAACTAAAGCAAATATCTTCATTTTTTTATCTCACTGCTTTGTGTATAACCAAATTTGCAAGTTCATCTGCACAATCAATTTATCTTGAAATTGCATGGGCTCTGCAGCCCACAAAGCAAATTAATTTAAAAAATAAGATGTCACAAAAACACACCAATGGATAGTGTTCTATAGAAATACTAACGTACACTACTTAGCCATTACTCTATAGAAATGGTTCTGTTAAGGATACGGTAGAACATTTAGCTAATACATATGGGTTCTTAAAACCATTTCTCTTTCTAAAATTTTGTCTCCATTATTTTTTCTGTGTGTAAAGTGAAAGAACACACTTTCAGGTTAAATAATATATTTAAATTACATAGTATTTTTGTTAAATAGAAACAAATGTATGTTATCTTTTCAGGTCCCAATCTTGCAAACCACTTTGTGTTGTAAGATCACTGAGCACACACTGATGGGTGTTTTTGCAACAATACCACCAGTGCATTACAGAACTGGCATGCTGCCCAAAATAATACTATCTAAAAAACATCATCACAGTACCCCAGTACTGTTTAAATAACTGGGAAACTTTCTGTTGGGAAATAGTATATAATTTAGAAGTAATAAATCATCTTACAATATTCTTGAATATTACAAAAATTACCAGCAGCCACATTGTACTGTGTTTTGTTTACACACCATTTTGCATAGTTTAGTAACCAACAGATAACTGATGTTGCAGAGTATACTCTTAAAAATACCTCCAAACATCATTATCAATATTAATTATAGAAAGCATTATAGGCAAATGCAGATGGCACACAAGATTTCAGTTACTGAATGATTAGAAACATTTCTGACCTATAGACAGATAAATATTGTAAGGAAAATTTCAAAACAATATTTTTTTCTAATTTAGCAGAATTTTTTAAAAGTAATATAATTTCATCTTCATCCATTGTCTTCAACAGAAGAACTCTAACCCATCTAATACGAATAATTTTGCTACCACAAACAGTTGCTAGGAAATACGACTTCTTAGCTGTTGAAGAATGCCTACCAACTGGAACTGCTCAGGCCAGCATCACCAGGTCACACAGGGCTCTACTTCATGTCCGCTGTAGCCCCATTGCAGAATGCACTGCCAGGACTGAGGGGGAGCTTCTGTTGTCTCCCTATGACTCACTCCCAGAACTCCCTTGTCCCTTAGCTCTTGACCCTAAGCTGCGTCCTTTTTTTCTCAGCTATCCCAAAATTGACCAGGGAAGTTGGTGGCTAATGCTCCGGAATTCTAGGCAGGTACCTACCTCCGCTATCCCTTTCTCCATGCAGCTTGAAAAGACACAATCAGGGCCAAACTACAGCGAGTGAGAGGAACTGAAGAAGCAGCTGAAGCACAGCCCTTAGACGTTCAGAAGGTTTCTCATTTTGACTAGACCTTGAAACAACATACTCACAAATACTGGGCCATCAACAAGCATCCCACATGTATCTCGCTCATCCTCTTCATTTTGGTCCCTTTATCTCCTTCTTTTCAATGTCTGTATCTGTCTTACCATCTGTCTTCCCATCCAACCTTATGTTCATCTCATTTATTTAAGTTTAGGCCAAGGCTATCTGGTATATTTGGACATAACACTGCCTAGTAAAAACATATCCCATTCTTGGTTGCCCTTCTCATTACACAGTTTTAAACATAATAAATAGTGTTATTCTGTTTTACAATAAGCATATATAATAGCTTTAAGGCAAAGTAATTTTTTACATCGAGGCTGCAGAAGGGATCAGGTTAGGGTTTTATTTTAGTATCTAGTTATAGTCTTGAAATAACAGAATGCTAGAAACTGACAACATATGGGAAAAGACATTATTTGGTCTTGGCAACACATTTGTTCTCTGTGGTACTGTCTCTATAAACTTGATACATGTTCTCTACTAAAAATCTACGCTTTATAGAGTTGATATCCTAATGACAGCTTTTGTCATGTGCGAAATATCACAAAACCAAAAGGATATTGAGTATTATGCTATTTTCCAGGAAGCCATCCACTTGTTAAATGTAAATTAGGATTCTATTTATATGTTGTTTCATTCGTAATCTTCTTTCCAATCTCAAAGAAAAGCCTAACCCAACATCTGACCGAATGAACCTTAATTTGTTTTTTCCTCTAACCTTAAGCTGCAAGACCAGTATGAAGACCTGTTTTATAGAAAATCTTCTTTAAAAGGGCAGGTGGTAAGGAAACAGCTTGCAGACCTCTGCATGCTCTAAAGCATCAAAATGTTAAGAGTGGGAAAACTAATACTATCTCACAATAGTACTAAACCTGCTTACCTGCTTCACCTGCTTTTTATATGTTAACAGCTCATCTTTAGGCCGAGACTTATTTTCTGCTGCTTGAGATTCTCTCTGAACTACTGATGTCTTCTAAGGGAAAGGAAAAAAAAAAATCAGTACAGTATTTATTATATGCAATTATTCTTTCATCATCCCTGCATTTTATGAAGCACATGGAACACTATCAATTCTATCTTAAGCCAAATATTTCCTCAACAGCCAAGTAGACTTCCAAAAATAAATATAGTAATAGGCAAAGGACCTACAATGATTAACACCAAATAATATTTATAGAGATTTCTTACCAAAGATCTGGTCAGTTTCTTCTACAAATTGCACTTCTAAGCAGAAATTGCAAAATATAACGAGAAACATACATCAGAAATTTATATCAAGAGATCTATGATCCTTTAAAGCAAGTAAATCATTAATGCCTATAAACATCAAGCAATCCCCCAAACATATCTAAGTTTAAATATTTAAATTTTAAAAACAATTTGAATTAAAGGTATAGAATGATGAGAACTAATATATATGAATATAAATTAATATCTTATGATTTCATTGCCCTAATCGGTATGCTACTTAATAAAAGCAAAATTCTTTATATCGAGCAGTTGGAGAATCAAACCCCGTAAGAAAAGGAACGAACAAGAGACACAAAAGGGAAGGTATACTTGTGATTTATGAAGTACCAAAATGTTTTCAAAGACTATTTCATTTCCTTTCCCATTTTATCAGTTTAAAATATGAACTACCTATCTTAACAACTCTGCAAGCAAATAGAAGCACTATTAACTTATTATATTTTAACATTCCTAGATAATGCAGAATGTTAACAGGGTTGCTTGGTGAAAACTTGGCAGGACTTGAGATTCAGTTTTTATTTCCTCATGTTCAATTGGTGCCTGTTGTATAAGCAAGAGAAGAAAACTAGTGTCAAACAAGAATGCTAAATAAATATTATTCATACTACCTCACAGAACAAGACAACAACAAAACAATATATATGCATAAATTAACCAGGACAGCCTTCATTAGACAAATAAGTTTGAAAGCAACAAGTACATCCAGAGACAAGTGATCTTAGACTCATCTTTTGCAAACATTTACACACATGCTTAGCTCTTTACTATAAATAACTTCTCCATGGAACTGCTTATAGCAGAGAAGTTTAAAAGCTGACTGCAATTTTCAGTTAATCATTTTCTCCACATGAGAAAATTATAACTGCCCCACTAGCAGAAAAACTACAATAAAATTTGAAGAAGTTCTTAATTCTCAAACATACTATTCTTTCTCATAAAAAGGAACTGTTCAACAAGTCCCCTTTTCGTTACAGTATATCCATATGAAAAAAGCAGAAATAAAACACAGCACCAATTCTCAAAATAGACGGTAGTTTTAAGGACAGCGTGCTTTCTAGGCACCTAGTTAGCATACATGTACGTAACTCAGCACACACGCACTTTACCCTTTGGGCTTGAGGAACCAAGTTTTAAAGATAACAGTAACGTACAGAAGTATCGCATCTAAACTACATTTCATTTTAGAATACAGTTCTTTAAAACTGCTACAGAAATGTTAAATATTGCTGGGGAAAATATTTCAGAGTCACAAGTTGATGCAAGAATGCATTCAAGCTATCAGTTGAATATGTGTTAGAAACAGTCTGCCACGTGATGAAAAAAAAAAATCCTTTGCTGGCACTGCAAATGTCCATTTGTTCTTTTAAGATAAGAAACTTCCGCACAGTAGAATTTCTATTCCATTGAGTCCATTGTCCACCTAGCAATCTAAAAATACTATTTGTTTTAAAGCCCAGGGTTTTTGCATTTAACTTTAATACCACGTAAGAAGCATATTCTGAGCTGTAACATTTTTTCCTTATATATTAGGAAATGAAAAGGGAAAAAAAAAAGTCTCCAGGCCAACATAATGTGATAGACGCATACAGTATCCCAAAAATGTAAACTATAAACCAATAAAAAGCGATGGCCCTGCAGAATATTGTACATGTTGGTGTTTTGCTTAGTAATTTATCTACCTTTGACAGAAAAGACAGCTTAGAAAAAAACAATTCATATTACATAGATTTTCATTACCATGAGAGCAAGGAACTAAAATAGAGGAATGTAGTAACAACTGAGACTAAAAGGAACAAAGTCAGCATTACCTTCTCAAGCTATACCAAACCTTCCTCTTGTTTGCAACATGTGCATATTTTCAAACATGATGATTAATTATTACAGTCCATCTTAGCCAACTGTAATTCTCTCCCCATGCAATTTATTATCTAATTCATGGAATCAGAATGAAGTTTTCACAAAGCCTTTCATTCAACCAGACTGGATCAACTTACATTTCTAAACTATTGCATAATATGTAAATTATAATTTTACATATTAATTTTCCTGTTCTGTCAAAACCAACAGAATTATATGAGCAAATATCTTAATTTCATTTTAGACACCTGTACATGTTATATCATTGCTTTCCTTTGTTGGGTGCGGTGTTTTCTCTTTTGTCCGCTCCCCGTGGGAGAATTGCAGGCACAATGCTATTGTGTTATTTTAATAAAATGATGTGTAGTCTCTATATATACTATGGGCTGTGTATTTGCATTAACAAAAACAAGGCCAAAGAGGTGTGATCTAACTTTGGTAAATAAAAGTCTTCAGAACTGTGGCAACTCTTAATTCCTGTGGGAATCTGTTCTTGGGTGTTCTGCCCATTCTTGAGGAAGCTATTTCCTGCACTGATATTTTAACCTTGTGATGGAAACTTCTACTGAGCCTTTTAAAAACAGCTTTATTAGCCGTAGCCTTCCTCTTGCAGGTACAGAAAACTAGGTACCTGAACACCTTGATAATTCATTAGAAACCATCTCCGGGAGATCACAATCTATCTGATTAAAAACAATTTGTTCTCATATTATAACAGCAGCTTCCTGATCTAATGAGGATTAGTCTCCCAATTTGTTAGACTTCAGGGTAAAAAGATAGTCCTTGCCCCATAAATCCTGTAGCGTTTTTTAGACAAGCATAAATGATGTGGGCCTAATGATCATAAGGAACTGGAAAACAATTGTTGATAAAATGTAACAAACTGCACAACTGGATTGTTTTCAATTTGTTACTTGCACTGGTAAATTTGGAGAAATAAACCGATTTCAGAAGTCCACGTGTGTAAACCATCTACAAAACATCTCTAGGCAGCGTCTTGCAACATTATAAAAACAAAACTTCTCCTCTTTTTAAATCTAAAGTAACATGAGTCAACTATTAAAAAAAAAAAACCAAACAAACCATGTGTTAGTGTCCACCCCTGAAGACTAAGAGGCTCAGCAAGTGCCACATCCTTTGCCATGATTAACCTTATTGAGCATAGGCAATAATGTGTTCTTCGTGAATTAATAATGCAATAGCAGACTCATAATAAAAAGCATCATGGTCTTGATTTAGGTATATTTTAATGGATGCTAAGACCATGAAAAGAACATTCCATAAGCCATGTGTAAGCAGAAAATAAGAAAACCAACTGGAAGAGCTAGGGTTTTCCCACTTAAGGAGAAATAATGAAATAAATTGAAGTATCTTCATTTCTATGACACTTAGAATACACCTAATAACACCTAAAGGGAAAAAAATGAAATATTCTCAATAAGCCTCTTAAAAATACTGTTTTATCAGAAAGCAATATATGATCTGTTGTGTAATTTTCATGTCAGCTTAAATATAAAGAACATATAGAGCAAATAGTGAGATACTGTAAAGTTATGAGCAAATACTTGTTTATATTTGCTTATAGATACAAAGCAAATATAAGTCTATCTCTTCTTGAATTTTAACAATAATTAGTCTCCATCAAACCACTTTTGAGACAGTATTAATGCACTATAGAGAAAATACTCTCAAGGCCTCACTATTGAGATTAGCTGACAAGAGCTAGGGATTTTTTTTAAAAACTAAGGTATACTTTATGTTGGCTTCCTGTTAGTATGGTACACTGTATAGTCCTTGATTAACAGAAGCATTCAAATTTTTCAAGAACAAAAATACTGTTCATTTAGTTACTACCCTCACAAGCTCATCTGAGGCACCAAAAAACTGATTTGCCGAAAACAATAACTAACTAAAGATGATGAGCTGCAGGTTCATCACCAGGAAAGCTGAGCATCAAGCTGAATACCAAGAAAATGCATTTCTGAAATGAATGTAAACACCCTCCTATGGATACTAAATCCAACATATAACTTAACTCAATATACTTCAGGGGTAGCAACAAGCCTGAAGGCAACAAAATTACTCCAGGCATTGGAAATTTTATTATTCTTATAATAAAAAAAAAATATCTACTTTTTAACAGAAAGTGTGGTAGGAGTCATTATTCATAACTGATTTCCCTCAAAGGAAACAGGGCTAAGTACTAATGTCCCACTGAGCTGGCATTCCATTCCCCAGATAATGCTCTTTTCAATGCTGGGGGAAAAACAGCACTCAGCCCCCACAGCAATACCATAAGCTATCAATGCTACACAGTATTAATGCAAGATCAAGAATAAGATAAAGAAAACAGAATAATTTTTTTTTTTGTAAGCAATGAAAAGCACATTTAATTCTGAGAGCTTGTTTTCATTTTAGTAGTTCTGTTCTTTTCCTAGGTATTTCTGTTTCATTTAAAAGAATACATTTCTTACTTCATTAGAGAAGGCAAGCCTTGAAGCCCAGTGTAACATAAATAAACCACGCATAATAATAATAAAGAATGGCTAAAGTCTTCATCCTATTTATAAGGTCACTTAAGTTCAAAAGACCCCTGCTGCAAATGCCTTTGATTTAAAAAAAAAAAAATAAAAATATGTAATCAGCAAGGGTGTCATTCATCCTCACTAATGTCCATACCTGAAAAAAAAAATATTAAACAATAAACAACTGGACCAGAAAGTCATCACCAAGTTCAAATTTTCATTTTGCTTTGAGCCTGATTGATGTAAGTTTTAGACATACAGAATTAAACATCACAGCACTCCTGAGGTCAGATTTGCAAAGCTCAGAGCCCAGTAGCTCCCACTGCAAACAACAGAAAATCAGTTCTCTTCACTTCAAATTAAGAACATTAGGACTTGCTAGACGCCAAACTTTTAAAATCTTACCTATAACATAAGCCATATTTATAAAAGAATAAGAAGAAACACACAATGCAACACATGTTACTAATCACTAATAATTATTTAATTATTTTGGGTAAGTTGAACAAGAAATGGTTTTCCAGATCCAGGATCTTCTCTAGCCCTCTTCCCATCTGCCCTGAAATATTTTTCTATCCAGCTGGCAAATTTCAACCAAGAGGAACAGTCCCAAACTATTACATTCCTAAAATATAAGTCAAGCAATGAAGAGGGATCATCTCAGCACTGCCACGCTGAGGAAAGTCTTCTCTGATTTCAACCCCAGCTGAAATCAACCACACAATCATCTCTCAGAAGAAAAGAACAGAAGAAAATCAAATCAGAGGAGACAAATCTATTGGAAATGCAGTTTCAGACTATTGCTGCTCATGGACTTACACACTGAAATTTGTTCAGGACTCTTTTTTCTCCTAACTTTTGTATTTAATCAAAAGACGGTCAATCTCACATTAAGGGAACATAAGGTACTACACTCACATTCTATGAAATACTCTAGTATCATAAAAGGTAGCATTTTGATAGTTGTGGGAAACAATGTCCTTTATCATCTCCCAAAGCACAGATTCATACACTTTTCATCAGTCTTCCATACTTGCTTGCATAAGCACTTGCTGCTGACGAGTAGTTCACCCTCCATGGGTTTATTCATTCTATGGCATCCCTAACAAGTGCTAGCACAAATACCAAGTGTGATAGTGATTTTTGTGACATAAGTTTCAGCCGTATTGGAACTAGGACAAAACTATCAGTCTGGCTAAGAGAGGACAAAGAGCCATCTGATAGTAAGTTACTTGTCTAGTTAACAAATTAATCAGCAACCCTCTGGTGAAAATCTAGGAAAGTTTTCCGTAGCGTCTACCTGATGCCTAGTATTACTGATACCTCCTGCTGTATTTCATTGAAGGGACTCTCTTACAGCTGCTTACACAATCTACCTAACTATGACAATAAAGAATTTGTCTTATTGAGACTTCACAAGCTAAACAATAACTAAAAGAAGCAATACTTCCAACAATACCTCAAATGCATTTAACGCACTTTTTCATGTCAGCCTTGAATATGTCATCTTAAAAAAAGAGAGAGTAAAGAAAAAGAGGTATTAAACTACAAGCAGTATAATAAAAATAACACCCCAAAAGAGCTTACATTTTAATATATTTTCATATTGGTTCATTTTCATTTTTAAGGGATATCAAAAAAACTGGCAGAAGAAACAGTGAAGAATATTCTATGAGACATTAGTGTCTTTATGCATCTGTTTTGTCTGGCTTCTGTGTTGTAACACATTGTAAGAGCTGGAAAGAAAATATACAGCTCTTATAAAAGTAATATTTACCCAAGAGAAAAATATTGCTCTTGTTCTGGTTCACCTACTTCCATTTTTATGTTGTAGCTCTGGCCAAGAACACTCTCCAGGAGTTCTTTGATCGTCTGGTGTGAGGGACATGGAGAAGTAGACTGCAGGGAAGCAATTATTTCATCAATAGACTTTGCAACCACTTTCACAGGCAATGCTGGTGTGGAAGTAGGCTCTTCAGGTTTGCTCTGCTGGAAGTTCTTCTCGTATATTTTTGAAGTGTCTGGTCTAGCCACATCTTTTGCCTCCTCCAACTGTTCTCGAGCAGACCTCACACTTGGCTTCTTGCTTCCTTTTCTCAGTACTCTTCCCAATTCAACATCTAAATCTTGTTGCTTTGCTTTTGAAATCACTCTGCTTCTCTTCTTACAGCTTTCCCTCGTTATTTTTCCCTTTCTTGAAATGTTTTTACTTGTATCAGAATCTGTAGAGCTAAATTCATCGCTATCTTTAATCGCAGTACCTATTTCTTCAGTTTTATCTCTTTTTAAATTCTGGGGATTCATCTGTAGCATACACACTCTATCCTTTCCTTTACTAACAGCTTTTGTCTTTTGTAACAAGGTAGGGGAGCTATTAACATGAAAATTAGACCTGCAGTAACTTGGCTTCTGAGGTGGTGCTGGGTGCTTCACCATTACAATTTTTTTAGTGGTACCTGCAAATGATGCTATTACTGGCAGTTTTACGACTGTACTTTCATTAATACAGGTGGCATTTTCTCTGTTAACTTTTTCAGAGTAACTTCTCTGGTTTTTGAAAGCACTGTCTTCTTCCACAGATTTATTTCTCTGAGTGATCACCCTGAGATCAGGCATTTGTTTTTTCATGTCTCTTGCTTCAGAAGATATCTTTACTTTCTGTGAACATCAGAACACGCAATGAATTAATTAGGAATATTTTTATTTATATTCATGACAGGCTTATGTGGACTTCCTGACCTCTGGAGAGCATAATGTTCTAAACTGATGTGATTGATCTGGTGTTAAATCTTCCAAAAAGGGCTAAATGCTCACGTTTCTAAGAGCAGTAACTATTGCTCGTTTGATCTTCAGACTATCTCACTGAGACTCCCTGCATATAGTCCCATGTTCCTTAATCACATTGAGCTCTTCCACATCACTCAGTCCAAAGCGCTCATGTTTTCTTGCAATTCTCTCCTACTGTATGAAACCTGTAAATTCAAACAGAAATGAGTTTTTGTATTTTATATACCAACACAGAACCCAACCTTGCAAAGACTACTTCATTTTGCTAAGGGACCTATTGATTTTAACAAGATTGTTCTGAACAGATGTAATTAAGCACCAGCAAGGGCTATTAGCATTTTACCTGAGGAAACAACCAAACCATTTTGATCTTCGGGAGCATAAACTGGGAGTTAGAAACTCCCGAGAGAGAGAGAAAAAACAAAAACAAACAAACAAACAAAAAAAAAGGATAAAACTCAACGCTTTCTCGAAGTTACCACAAAAAGCTTTCCACCTACAAAACCCAGTGACCCCTCCAGCCCCACTTCTCCCACTCGAGCGGGCAAAGGGCCTCCCTCCCCGCAGTAAAGCGCCTCACAGCCCCCCCAGCCCGAGAGGCACGGCCCGGGGCGGCGTCCCCACCACGCACCGACACGGGCCCCGCGCAGGAGGGCTGCCAGTCTCCCCCCGCACGGCGCTGGCGGCCTCGGGGACGACGACGACGACGAGCCGGGCCGGCAGGCCGCGGAGGAGGCGCCGCCGACCG
>NW_009648876.1:8364770-8372062 GCF_000708025.1 Charadrius vociferus | reverse complement strand
CTCACTCTCCCCGCGGGAGACGGGGACGTGGAGTCTTTTACGCGTGGGGCCGTGGTGGGAATTCACTCCCTTGAGCGAGCTTATAGGTGAAGTTTCTGCAAGTTTCGGCATCATCCGGAGACGTCGTTAGAAGCGTTCAAGCCGAACCACGGGTTTCTGAAGGCCGAGGTCGATGGTTCCGTTGCAGCATCGTTTCGCTTTTGTGTTGGGCAAACCTTGTTCCGCTCGCAGCCATGGGCTCCTTAAAGTTTTGCCCTGAAAAACAAATGCACGAATGGCATTGCTGGGCATTCGTGTGCCGTGCAACGTGGCCACTTCCTAAATGCAATGACAGACATGTTTTTTCCCGTCAAACTGATTTTCCTAATTGTCAAAGGGTCAGTTTGGAGATGAAAACCCAACTCAGCCACATCTGACTCATTTATCATCGTCAATAAAGTTTCTATCATTGGGATTTCATTTACAATACTAGGGATTGCCTGCAGCAGGATAGACTCTGTCCTGGACTCCATAAACCTATCAGCTTTGCCGTATTAACAAGAGCAAAAAGTCCAAAACCAGTTCTCTGGGAGGAATCCTGACTCCACGTCTTATGGTTTGACTAGCCCACCCTTCAAAGAACAGGGGTATCAAATATATTTGACAGCTGTCTGGTGAAAGTTAAATCTTAACAGTAGTTCTTTTCACATATGAAGTAAAAGTGGACCAAGAAAACTTATGACCATATCGGTGTCCAACAAATGTAGGGATGACAACATGTGCCAAAATTCATCAAACTTTAGCAAAGAAATAATTAAAAAAAACCCCAACATATAAATAAAATGAAAATGGGAAAAGTCAAAGTTAATCTATTAAGATGGTTCCAACTATAGCACAAACCTACAAGGTCACATTGACTAGGTTCCCAAGAAGGCTGGTGGTGTAGAACACAGGCAAAAAAAAACCCCAAAAACACCAAAAGAAAAAAGAGTTTCCTGCATATAATCTGAACTCAAAGCACTGGATTTTCCATTAATATCTGGGCTGCAACAGTTCTCAAAATTATGCTTGTAATCCACTTATGTCTCTTATGATAGGTAAAAATAAAGTCTTTTTTCTTCCTTCAATTTGCATCCTCAAACACTCATGTGATAACAAGGAACTGTAGGGACTAAGTGCGTATACTGGATTCAAATATGTCACTCAACTGATTGAAAGGCTCCACTGATCTAACAGGCAAATGTCTTCTATTATCCTCTCCTTTCTTTGTAGCTTTCAGCTACAGCTTTGTAGCTTTTTTTTTCCTACCTAATTGCATTTATTCCTGGAGTTCAAGGGGGTAGCCAGTGTACTTCTTGAAAACGATGCTTCTTACACTGGGATAGCTGGCCCACTTTTAGCTTGCTAATGCAACTTAAAACTTGAAAGATGTTGAAGATTAAAAACTCATTTGCCAATCACATTACATCCCAATTAATAGAAGGTTTTCTTCTGATTGCAAGATAACTGATTAAAGCCCTGTGATACACCCTAGGAAGGCGATCTATTTGGTGTATAATTTGCTTCTCCCTCTCTCTAGCAGGAATCCCACAGTAGTTGGAGGAGCAGAAGGTGGAATCTGTGTTGAAGGATTCCTGTTAGCTGTCCAGACCATTAGAGCAGTTCAGAACAGGAATGAAGTGTTCGATTGCCTCATTGAAGATGAATCCTATTAGCAGTTTAATGCAGTTGTAAGCCTAGAGAGTAGATACATTTCAAACTATCTAAACAGTACGTAAAGCCTCAACAATTTCATTTACCTAGAACAGTTCCTCTCTGCAGGAGTCCCAGTGGGATGTAGAAGAAAAGACCCTGCATGTGAAGAGGTATTTGCATCAGGAAGTTCCAGTGAGAAGCCGCTGAATGGCAAGAAGTATTTGCATCAAAAAAATCTTAGGAAGAAGGAAGAATCCTTAGACATGGGTTTCCTCTTTAGGTTAATAGTCGTGGTAAAATGGAAAATGAGTGTGCTGTGTTACCTCACAGCGCCTGTTGTCTGCTGGGTCTGCTTGCAGCAAACCAGGGGCTGGCTCTTGGAGAATGGAGTTAGGTTGCAAGAAAGGTTCCAGCCTTGGTTCATAAATGTCTCCTGTTCTACAGCATTTAAACTCTTGTTCTTGTAAGCAAACGGAGTAAGGACCCAAGGGGAGCCGAGGTCCAGTTAAATCCCAAACGTTCTATTTTTCCTCTGCTAAGCCCCACACATTGCTTAGCCGTCATTCCAGGAGTAAGTGTTGCCAATATATCCTCTAGATCCTCCGCTTGAGCTCCAGAGATGACAGCTGCCGAGATTCTGGTCTCTGATACGCAGGAAAACAGTGAAGGCTTTTTCCCCTTTCCCCAGGTATTATTAGCACGCGCCCCTCTCTTAATGATTGCAGTGCTGCTTGAAGCCTGAAGGTGGTTTTTTATTAAGTATTTTGTTAAACAGGTTAAGCCCTATCTCTGTAGCTTGCAAAGCCCAAAAATCAATCAGTAGATGAATCCTTGTACTTAGCAAATGGATCTAGATTTGGAAAACCTCGTGCAAGTTCAGTGCGTGGGTACACATTATTATTTTTCTTAATTAGGCCTCACCAGATCACTAAGCTTTCTAATATCGCATAAATTGTATCATCTGTGTTATTAGTCTATTAATGCTACAAGGAAGTGGGGTTTTTCTTTTTAGAAAGAGAAGCGATCATTAAAAAAACTATTCAGTTGGTTGGAAAAAGTTGAAAACGGAGTTTCTTTTCTCCTAAATTGGCTGAGTCCACACCATGTAGGAAGTTCCACCCCCAGTGCACATTATTGCCCGGATCCAAGTTCATGCTGGAATGAGACTGATACGCATAGAGTGCCCCACAGGCTTTGGGAGGAAACTGGAACACAGTCAGGAGGAGTTAATGGTGCTCTCTGTTAGTCACCTTCACCTAGGCAATCAGGAATCAGGACAGCGTGGCGCACATGAAATATGTACAGCCTGGTATGGGCTCTCCAGCGAGTCCAGAAAGAGTCCTTGGAAAGCTGAATAGCAATTACTTAAAGGAAAAAGGAAAGTAAGAGCATAACCACTTTGCTAGTTCTTCTGTGGCTTACATCTAGTTTGTCCCTATATGCTAAGGCTCCCCTTGGTATCCATTTCCAGCTGGCTGTGAAAATCTTTTCACATGAAATAGTCCCAAGTCTCCCCCACCAGCCCTGCTGGAGGGTGCTGCTCTCTCCGTTTGGGTGTGCTGCAGCCAAAGCACCAGTCCAGTCTACCTCAAAATGGAAGCGCGCTTGCTCAAAGCTGTTCACCAATGCAGTAGTTCTAGCAAGGATAACAGCATATTTCCAGAGACAGTTTCACCATGATGCCCAGGTAGCATTATCGCAGTTTAGAGACCATAGGCTAGAACAAAGAGAGGTTGAATGCCTTTCCGAAGTCCCCTAGTAGAACCAGTGGCAGATTCATAACTGAGTCTGTGCATCTGACTGCTAGTAAATAGAAAATCAAAGGTATGTATCCTCAGGCTACGGGCTACTCTTTGCATCAGCATCTTTGTTTTAGTATTTCTGCCACGTATATTTGTAAAATGGCCATAAATACTCAGAGGAAATCAATTAATTATAAGGTAAAATACTGAACTGTGAAGTATGACCACTGGGAATGAAGCACACAAACTTCTTCAGCAATTACACTGTGGGGACGGTAATCTGTAGCAGAAGAGTGGAGTAAACAGGTGGGAGGCAAATAATCTCTTAAATCAGAAACCGTCAATACTGAAAAACTTTTTGGTTTGTTGTGAGGGTTTGATCCAGCTGAGCTGAAGGAAATACTTTTTTTTTTTCGGTGATCAAACCATATTGAATCCCTTGTGCAGTAACCAGCCATAGAAAGGTTTTGTGGCATTAGTATTATAAATCACACATTCAATCCCTTTGTGAGTGTTGAAAGCATTGCCATTCTTCTAATCACTATATCCTATCTTTGATCCGTAACAAATATGCACACCCAGCTCTGCTAATCTCCATTATGACTGTGAGATATCTGTATTTGCCAGTACTATGCCAGCAGAAATAGTTAAAATTTTTCTTCCTCCTATGGTTTTGGGCTTCAGTGTTTTTTTTCTTTCCCAATTGAAACACATTATTTAAACAATGGTGTTTCCTCTGTAATTCAAAATAAAAATAAATTAAAAGTTGGAAACAAGATGGAGCCCTTTTATTTAAAACCGTAATGAGAAAACCATTACAATGAGAAATTCATTTGGTCATTTTGAGCGATGATGAATCCCAGATTTATTTTTTTCATATGGAGTGACTGTAATATTTCCAGATATGTGCCATTTTATTATATAGACCAAGAGAAATTACATGAGTTACTTCTAGAAGCCCATCACACATAGCCTTTATTATAGGCGCAAGGTCAGAGACACTCCTGGCTTTGAAGAAGGCTGTAAGCAATAAACGGTGAAATTACAGCTAAACACCTGCCAAAGTCTTTGCTGGGCTCAGCCCTTTACTTGCTTTAGTTTTAAAATTTTATCATATTATCTCTGCTCTCCGTTGTCTTTCATTTAATACAGCAGATTTTCCAGTCAGCTATTCCAGTCCAACTCTGCTGTTCTCTTAGGACAACAGCTTGAGTGTGGATATATAGATGTAGATATATATGTGTGTATTTGTAGATCTCATAGATTTCACAGCTGAAGACTCAGTGTTGGGGGACATAGAAATCCCATTTAATCACAAGAAAAATCTTTACATCTGATCAGTTTCTTCAGCAAAAGGAAATGCCTTGCAAAGGGTGAGGAGAGGTGTCTGCGGAGGCTGAAGCTCCAGCTACCTCTAAGGGTAATGTTAAAAAAAGATTTAAAGGATTTCTGGCACAGCATGGATGGTGATCCTTGATATTGATCCTGAAAAGGGGAAAAGGATTGTTTGTTCAGTGAGTAACAGGAAAGCCACCTGATCCAGCTGTGAAATTGTTGGGATGGAAGAGAGGATCTCTCTCTCTTGGAGGAACTGAAGGAAAGGTCAGGTGTTGGATTCCCTCCCAATCATCCCGCCTTAAGTCACTACCGAAAAAGGAGTAAACCTGAAACCACATGCACTGCAGAAATACTTTGGCAGCTGCCTTGTTGGCTGGGGAGGGGCGGAGGAGGAATGAATTGAATCTGATTCTTCCTTCTCTCACCAGTAGTTGCACAGAGAGCTGAGCAAACGTGACAACAGAAGGGAAGGCACGTGGTGAGCTAAGTGACCTTCCTGATGTCATTCCCTTAAATCTGCTCAGCAGGGAGATTCACCCTTGAAACGCTTGAAGCAGCAGCAAAAGCTTAGGCCAACTGCTGGGAGGACCAACCACTCTCCAAAATACTGAACAGCTGCTGCCCCTGAGGAGTCCTAAAATGTTACCGAATCCAGACCTTCCTCTACTTTCCCATAGATGCTAGTTGACTATCCTGTTTTATGGCTCTTGCTTATGATTTTAGGGTGTTACCAGTTGATACTCACATTCTCATATTTCAATGTAAAACTGTGGGACATGCTACATAGGACCTCCGGGCATCCTTTTCCAGGGCAAACATCAATTTTGCTATACACAGGTTAGCGTATGTCCCCTGATGGAGCAAACGGCCAAAGTGTTTCTTTATACGTGTGATCATGCTGCCACACATCCCACAATTGCTGGGTGTCCATGTTAATACAGCTCAGGAAAATGTGCAGTTAATTCAGCCTGAATTAATTTATGCTCTAGGAACTGCAAGCTGGGTAAAGCTGTGGAACTGCTCCCTGGGGAGGAGTTTAAATAAGCCAGCCTTGATTTTGTACATTTGATTCTTCAGAGCTGAAGCTGGCCAAGCAAGCCCTTTATGATGGATACTGGTCTCTCCCAATGCTTTTCTGTAACACTGCTGTGGAGACAGAGACAGGGAAATGAATAATTCTTTGCAGGTAAAGGACAACGGAGCAAACAATTTGAAAATATGGTACTATGCAGTGAAAGAAGGGTAGCATCCCTCTGCTCTCCGTCACTCAAAATCCAAGTTACCAAACCAAGTCCACCTTCTGCATGGGAAGGTCAGTTTGCAGAAGAACTGGAGTATTGTATTGGCATGAATATTACAAGCAGTAGGTCAGCTTTGCATCTTTTGTCCAGTACAGCGATATTTGGTTTATATCAGTAAAACAGATGTTCTCACAGAGAACTCACTGCAGGTTTTGGAGAGAAAGATTTGTAGAGAGAGGAAATAGCTTTTGTTCAACCAGCAGATATTGTTGGGAAAAAAAATAAAGGACAGACTTTGGGCAACTTTAACAAAGAAATAATTCCAGTATTCATGCAAAAGTGTCTCTCCTACCAAGCTTTGTTTCTTACACTGGTTTATATAGATTAACTGCAGTCACTGTCTCAGTTTGCTTTCTTGCTTCCTTATACGTGTATTGCAAAAAATCTGTGTATGTCCTGAAATACCATTTTTGCAATTTGGGTGAGTTTCCACAAAGTGTTGTATATGTGTTCGTGCATAATTGAATTCCCATCTCCTCTGATAGTGTATCTTCCGTGCCATATTACTGCAGTTATTTTTAAAACAAAACAAACCACACAAAACTTTCAAAAAGATCTTGAGTAATTGCATAAGAATTGCCACACTGATTGAAATAAACAACAGAAGTATTTCCATTTATGTTTCAGTATATCATAACATAAATAAAACACTCAATAATTGAAATTAATACCTGCATGGTTGCTCCTGAGTCAAATGAGAAATATCAAGTGCATTTGTTTCTGCATAAAATAAGTAAAACACACTTGGCCAACCACACACTGCAGTGTGGGCATCCTGCCAGCTGGGGTTCTGCAAACAGCATGCACACATCTACTAGCAAAAATAAAGTGAATGGATGCAATGGGTTGTGATTTACCCTGTTAAGAACTATTTTGCTGCAGTAAAGAAAAAGTAAACATGAAAAGAGAGACTCCTTTACTCTCATCTCTTCAACCAGCAGGTATTAACTTATTTGTAATTTTTCATTTTGTTATTTGTGCTTCTTTCTCCTTTAACTGATCTGATACATGAGTATTTACAGGGGGAGGTATTTCTTATGTCGGGAGTGTCGCTCACGTGAGTACATGCTGAATGATGCCTAGAAAAATTAAACGCATTGCAATAAAATTTAAGAATAAAATAAAATCAGGCAAGTTGCTACTGCACCGAGCCACCCGATACCTCCGGGGCCTCGTACAAGCGCCCATGAAAGTCGCACCCTGAGTGTGACCAGTGAGAGCCCGGCAGGCGGCGGCC
>NW_009648876.1:8364352-8364725 GCF_000708025.1 Charadrius vociferus | reverse complement strand
AAAGGGCTTAAAGCCGGCGGGCGAGAAGCAGGCAGCGGGGAGGCAGGGCCCGGAGGGTGAGGGGTGCGTCCCCCCGGTCCTCCTTGCCGCGGACGGGGCAGCGGGAGGGCACGACTAGTCCCCCCCAGGAGGATGCAGACCATGGGTGCCGGGGAGGAGGAGGTGCAGAAAGAAAAGGGGGTACCCCCTCCTACCTGGGGTTGGTCGGGGGAAGGGAGGGGTCACTTGGCTTTGGTGGTCGTAGGTAAGAAAAGCTCACGCAGAAGAGGCTCCAAAACAAGTGTTGCCCCCACGCAGTGCCCTCACCGGCCCGGGCGCTGCTCCCGAGCGAAGGAAGGTAAACGCCACCTTATCGCATGGCACCTGGTGAACT
>NW_009648876.1:8362419-8363437 GCF_000708025.1 Charadrius vociferus | reverse complement strand
GGCCTGACAGCCGCGACCCTGCCGCGATGCTCTTCCCAAAAAAGCGGCCGCTTGCTGACTGGTCTTTGCGGGGGCCCAGCTCTCACTGCCAGCGCTGGTGACCCGGGCTCCCGTGGACGTCCTCCCCTCGCTCCACACACCCCTAAACCACACACGCATACTTTCCTCTTTTAGGTCAGTTATTCTGTGAAGTGGTGGAGCCAGGAGCAGCGGTGGAGCCAGGAACTGAGATCTCGCTGCCGTTTAGATGGGGAAAACACAGCTAGCCTCAGCCTGCGCTTTTCTCCAGGCTGCGCAAACAACTTCCCCTGAATAAAAAGTAAAAAAAAAAAAAAAAAAAAAAAATAAAAAAGAAAATTAAATTTAAAAAGAAAAAAAAAGAGACCAGTGCAAAGCTTGATGAGAAACTGGCACTACTCTAACGGGAGCTGGGGAAAGTCTCTGTAAATCGGGCCAGGGCTATCGGTCCTGAAGTCTAGAAAACGCAAAAGCGGCTAAGCGCGTCTGGAGAGCTCCTGGCATGCGTCCTGCATCCTACCATAGTCCTTCGCTTCCCGCTGAGCCTGCTGCAAAGGGTACGGACAAATCGCGCTGGACTCTCGGAGCATCCCACATAGGGTTTCGCAGAGGCTCAAATGCGCGGCACGGGCAACTACCGAAACACCCTCTTTTTCCCGTGGCCGTGGGCAGAGCCATCGGGACCCCCTTCTTCACACAAGGAAGGCTTTTCTCCACCAGGGCTGCAACGCAGCAACCCCGCCTGAAGGGAATTTCCAGCAGCGGCTGACTCTGCCTGGGGCTTGCTGATTTGTACACATTCTCTAAGATTACAAGACGGGACGCCCGTCTGTGCTCTCACCTCTTGGGAACAGCCTTAGAAAGAAGAACCTGAGCCCCAGCCGCAGCCGGACAACAGGAGGCGCTGCGACTTTGCACAACCCCGGGCCTGCCCTGCCGTCCCCTCCCCTCCGCCCGCCACGGCCCGGCCCGGCCCGCCCGGTCACCCGGCACCCCCGCG
>NW_009648876.1:8361583-8362328 GCF_000708025.1 Charadrius vociferus | reverse complement strand
CGGTTCGGAGAACGGTTTTGTCGGCCGCCACGTCTGCTCCGCCCGGCGAAACGCCTCCGCGGTTTGTAGCAGCATCCGAGAAGCCTGCCCGGCTTCGTGCCTCCTCTTTTTTTTTTTTCCCCCCAGGTTACGGAGTGAGACCTGCGTGGGCTGCCCCGGCGTCCCGGAGGGTGTTGCTCTCGTGGGGCTGGGATCTGAGAAGGGGGACAGCACCGCCCCGAGGTCACCCGGCTGGGGGGTGCCGCCAGCAGGGTCGCTGGGACCCTCAAGTACTGAAATGAACGTGCCACCACTGAAGGGTCTCTATTTTCAGACTTGTAGACTGCTTCCACTAGTGAAAGAGGGAGGGTGTCTACACGAAAGCCGCAATTTTGATATCTCTTTAGATTTTCCACTGGGTTTTGTTCCAATTTCCATGGGTGTAGTTTGACCATTTGAGAAAGCAGGGTTTTAATCCAGTGCTTTTATCTATTTTATTTCCTCCAAGACACATTTTCATCCCTTGTTCTCGTCTGCTGATTCCAGAGTTTTGTTTGTTTCGAGGATTTGACTTAATTCTGTTGCCAGATTTAAAGAAAGAAGGACGAGGAGGCAAAGAACAAAGAAAGGGATAACAGAAAACGCATTTAGAGGACAAGTTAAAACATATTTGTCGAGGTGGAGATATGCTATATCTCGTCATTTGAATCCTGGGTCTCCGTATAAGAAACTTAAAAATCGTGTTTGTAAGCGTGACGTTTTCGCA
>NW_009648876.1:8360596-8361530 GCF_000708025.1 Charadrius vociferus | reverse complement strand
CAAGCAGAAATTCAGACACAGATGTGTATTTTAGTTTGTGTGGTATGATACCCAAGCCTTTTTCAAAATCCCAAGAAACTTTATTTCCCCTCCAAATTCCCATTGCCCGGAAAGTTATTTGGGTTTGGGGTTTGTTGGTTGATTGGTTGGTTGGTGGGAGATTTTTGTTTTGTCGGTTTTTTTACTATCAGGTGATAAGAGTTCTAGTAGCTGTGTAGGAACAAATTCATAAAGGACAAAGCAGAGAAACCCAAGAAAAGTCTGTGGTCTTGATACAAGCTCGAAGAGCCGCACAGGGCAGGAGAAGAAACAGAAAATGATCCGTCTGCAAATCCTTAGGGATTCTCTCCATAATAATAAACAACGTTGTCAAATGACAATTTGTTTTATCGGTGTTGCCCCTTTTTAGCTTTTACCAGACTGTGTAGATTCCTCCTTCTCTGTTCTTTGCGAGAAATCAGGTTAATGAGCAAGAAGTTGGTAATGAGATACCCGCTACTTATTATTGCTGCTCTTGGGTACCTGGCACCAGAGAAGGCTTCCAAAGGAGCCTTCTGGGCTGGAGGTTTTCCACAGTAAAGATACAAAATGGTTCCAGTGACTCACCTGATGTTTGCCAAGTGGAGGTTAATATCGGTGGATCCGCATTAAAGCCTCTGTCCGCATTTATTGGGTGCCTGTAGGGTTATGTCTCGGCGCGCTGACTCACATGGTTTCTAAACGTAAAGCACCAGAAAAGAAATATCACCGTCACCATCCACGTAGGACGGCAGCCCCGTCTGAAGGGCTAGGTTTAGCTCGGGGGTCGGGGGATCGGGGTTCGGAGGGCTTTGGGGAGCGCGGAGCCGAGTCCCCCTGCTCGCAGCCCGGAGCGCCGAGCCCGGTCCCCCGCCCCGAGGTCACTGGGAGCGGGGGGCGCCGGGCAGGGGCGGGG
>NW_009648876.1:8359600-8360456 GCF_000708025.1 Charadrius vociferus | reverse complement strand
GGGGGGGGAGCCTGGGGACTGCGGGACTCGGGACTTTGGAGCACGTCCCGGCCATCAAGTTAAAGGAGCATCTACTGGACTTTAGTAAATATTGCCCCTAATCTCAGGGGTTTAAGGCTGGATGGCCTTTTGCATTCTCTTCAAACAGAGGGGGCTGCCCTTCCCTTATCTACCTCATTTAATTTCCACCGTTCCCTCCTAGCATTTGTCCTATCCATCTGAAAGGGGGGGTTCCCCCCCCTTTCCTACTCCACTCCCCAACCCCCCACTTGCCCACCTCTGTCTCTCCTTCTTTCCCCACAAGCTTAAACCAATTACGCCGCTTTGCAAATAAAGTGCCGCCCCGGGGGGAGTTGCAGGCGAGGGGAACTGCCTTGTTTGCAGGTGCATCTCCGGCTTTGTAGGTGCGAACGCCTTTGTGCGGCGGACAAATGGGGAGAGGAGGAGGAGGAGGTGGGTACTTCTGCGACGTAAGATCCACATCAGCTCAACTCCACTCACATCCCAGCCGGCACTTCCTCACTTTCTCAACTGTCTCGCCCCACACCGCTCCCTGCCTCCTTTTTGGCTGGTTATAGAGGAGAATTCAGCACCACCACCACCACCCCCCGCCCCTCCTGAGCTTCCTGCTAGGTCGGGCTTTCGGGCTCTTTTCCTGCTGCCCGTCGCTCGCTTGCAAGAGGGCTGGATGGTTACACCGGGCAGGTTGGCTCCATAATGTTAGGGACTGTGAAAATGGAAGGGCATGAAACCAGCGACTGGAACAGCTACTACGCCGACACTCAGGAGGTGAGTAAATCCCAGGGTCTGGCTCCGCTGCTGCCCCTCCACAAGGGGGAAGGGGGGGGGGGTCTGG
>NW_009648876.1:8353649-8358675 GCF_000708025.1 Charadrius vociferus | reverse complement strand
AGCCGTTTTTAAGGAAGTGCGGTAGCGAGGCGGGCGGCCAGGTGTGCGCACCCGGGCATTGCATCAGCACACCCGGACACGGGGCTCCGCAGTCCCCACGCCTCGTCCCTGCACCCCGCAGCTGGCACACAGCGCCCGCAGGGCCACGCGGGCGCGGGCACATACGTGTCACCCTGCCGGCATCTTTTTTTTTTAACAGAGGAAAGTCGGCTAAGGGCAAATAAGGGTCATCCTAATTACGTGCCGTTTCCAGACTCGTTTATCCTCGCCGTGCTCATTATCCACAAACATAAAGTTAAGCGACCTTCGCTTTTGCTATTTTTTTATTATTTTTTTTTTTAGCCTCGATCTTTTCTCCTCCCTTGCTATTTAATTTGAATCACTGCGTGGATGCAAGGTGGGAAACCCATCCGCGTTCTACCGTCTCAAATAATTAATGTGATCCTCCAAATTAAAAGCGCATTTATAAGCTCGTGGAATTTGTAGTGAACAGTAATGAATTTTATACGTTTCACCGTCGCCTCAACCTCCTTTTCTTAGCCTCTGTTCGAGGTAAATTGGGAACGTCTTTCTCCCTCCTATTAAATCATATGCCGTACTGGAAAGCACAATTTCAGGCTCTCCGGTTTTGCCTTTTTTAAGAGTTGTGTTATGTGATAGGGTGCTACAATTTTTGCACGTCGGGCCGTTGTAGAAAATCTCAGGCAGGGAAAGTTCAGGCTTTTCGTACTTCGGGAAAGTTGTCGTGGTTTGTTTTTGCGTTTTGTTTTTTGGTTTTGGGTTGGTTTGGGTTTTTTTAACTTTAATTTAAACACTGACTTGATAGAAAATGAAGACAAGGGGGAAGCTTTCCACAGACAAAATGCGCGGACGTGAGCTGTTGTTTTGTTGTTGTTGTTGTGGGT
This sequence comes from Charadrius vociferus, assembly GCF_000708025.1. NCBI lineage: Eukaryota > Metazoa > Chordata > Aves > Charadriiformes > Charadriidae > Charadrius > Charadrius vociferus. Next base: position 8,357,770 of record NW_009648876.1, on the reverse strand, counting down.
TGGGTGTTTTTTGGTTTTTGTTTTGTTTGTTTTGTTGGGTTTTTTTTGCGACAAGACGTTATCGCATCTTTTGGGAAAACAGAAATTTAAATCAGTGCATAGTGGGAGAGATGGGTGAGATTATCCTAAGAAAGTGCAGGCAGTTGAATTTCTCCTTGGCGCAAACAGCGTACGCCCGTAAATTTCAATAATCTGGTGGGTTGAAATATTTAGCTAGCGACACGGGACACGAAGTCAGCAAAACCGCGGGAATATTCCCGGAGAAAACCTGCTCCCGGGGCAGCTAAAGCCCGCAGCCCGGCCCTGCGGGGGTGCGGAGCGGCTCCGGGAAGGCCGTCGGTCCGTGCGCCCCGGTGATCCCGGCGCAGCCCCCGCAATCCGCCGCACGCCGGTAAAACGGGAGGGCGTCGGGACCGGCCCCCCCCCCCCACAAGCACTCCGTGTCTATTTATAAACACTTATAAATGTGAATTAGACCTTTGCATGGCGCCAGCGGCCTTCCCGTGCGGCTTTTTGGAAAGCGCTTTCCCGGGTGTCGGGGAAGCGGGCGGCGGGAGGTTTGCGCGGCCGGGCCGGGCCGGGCGGGGGGATCCGGCCCCGGCGGGGTCCTGCCCTCCCTCCTCTCCCCCCTAACCCCCTCTCTCCGTCTCGCTGCCCTAGGCCTATTCCTCGGTGCCCGTGAGCAACATGAACTCGGGGCTGGGCTCCATGAACACCATGAACACCTACATGACCATGAACACCATGACGACGAGCGGCAACATGACCTCCAGCAGCCCCATGGCCTACACCCAGTCCAATCTCGGCAGGACGCGGGACGCCAAGACCTTCAAGCGGAGCTACCCCCACGCCAAGCCGCCCTACTCCTACATCTCCCTCATCACCATGGCCATCCAGCAGGCGCCCAGCAAGATGCTGACGCTGAGCGAGATCTACCAGTGGATCATGGACCTTTTCCCCTACTACCGGCAGAACCAGCAGCGCTGGCAGAACAGCATCCGCCACTCGCTCTCCTTCAACGACTGCTTCGTCAAGGTGGCCCGCTCCCCCGACAAGCCCGGCAAGGGCTCCTACTGGACCCTGCACCCCGACTCCGGCAACATGTTTGAAAACGGCTGCTACCTCCGCCGGCAAAAGCGCTTCAAGTGCGAGAAGCCGGCGAACAGCAAAGCCCCCCAGGAGGGCAGGAAAGATCAGGCCGGGGCCTCCAGTTCCAGCTCCAACTCCCCCCTGCACAGAGGCCACAATAAACCCGCGCAGCTGGAGACCGCCACCTCCCTCTCCGGCTCCAACCCGTCCACCAGCCCCCAGTCTATGGACCACAGCGGATCGAGCACGGAGCTAAAGACCTCGGCCTCGGCCGCCTCCTCCACCATCAGCTCCCGCCCCGCCTTGGCCACCGTCCCGCACCCCCCTCACTCCTTAGCCCACGAACCCCAGCTCCACCTCAAGGGCGATCCCCACTACTCCTTCAACCACCCCTTTTCCATCAACAACCTCATGTCCTCCTCGGAGCAGCAGCACAAGCTGGACTTCAAAGCCTACGAGCAGGCGCTGCAATATTCCTCCTACGGTGCCAGCATCCCCGGCGGGCTGCCCCTGGGCAGCGCCTCCATGGCGGGCCGGAGCAGCATCGAGCCCTCGGCCCTAGAGCCCTCCTACTACCAAGGTGTGTATTCCAGACCCGTGCTAAACACCTCCTAGCTCTGCACCCCCTGCCGCCGGGGGTGACCTCCTCTTCTCCCCCCCCCCCCCCCCCCCCCCCCCCCCCGAAATACTAGGACTTCCATTTACACATTAACAAAAAGGCCCAGACTGATCCTCGCATTGGTAAATTGTAAATCAAATACCATTAAGGTTTTTTTGCCTGGAAAAAAACCCACATTCTAATCCATGTGTTTTGTTGACTTGATAATCATTTCTTGATGACTGTTTCTTGTCCTGCCTATGCTTAAACTTTCACTTAGATGCCTGGACACCTTAGGATGCAAGGATCTGCGTCAGTAGCAGAGAGGCCACATCCATCTGAGTGTGTGTGCTGGTGTCCATATTAGACCTGCTGAACCGCCGCCCGGCCCCTCTCCCCGGAGATCCCCCCTTAGCCTTTGCAGGGTGTTATTAAAAAGAAGAAAAAAATTGTTGAGCTTGTAAACTACTTGTTTGTGCTTTCTGCCCCCTCCTCTCCCCCACTCCCCCCCGCCCCCTTCTGTGCTCTATAATCTCATGTAAGTTTACAGGTATGTGGCAATACTTTAACAATACGGAGATGAAGAAGCGAGTAGACGTTTAAGACTTTTTTTAATTAAAAAGGCTTTGAAGGACAATACTGCTGTGAAGTAGCAAAACACTAAGAGAATCTCTAAGCGACAAGAGGACTATTTACTTTCTCGGATCATCCTTTTGATACTTGCAAAATAAACCTTCGGCTAGTACAACCCGCATACACCCAGATGCTGCGGGCCGGATCCTGCACTCCCGAGGGGACCAACTGGAGCTTTGGAGTGCAGGATGCGACCCTTATTTTTTTCCAAGTGTTACCTGTCTTGGGATGTAATATAAAGTTACAAGAGGTCACAGCCAGTTGGATTTTTTTTTTCCTTCCCATCTGTTACTGAAGATTCTCGTTCATCAGGAACTCTCATCAACATGTGGATGACATGCTTATTTAATTTAAGTGTCTTCATTGTGTACCAGCTAGAACTGTGTATCTATAACAAGGTTATTTTCCCCCTCCCCCAGGAAACGTTGACTATTACACCGACGCAAGGAAAAGAGGAGAGCTCTATCTCTCTCCCCTTTCCCAACTTGTTTAATAAATTCCACATTCTTTTTTTTTTGTGGCCGTTTAATTATCGCCATCGTTAGCTTGTTTCATCCAGTGTTAATGCACTTTCCACAGTTTTACACGGTGTTAGCATAGCCAGACGGGTTTTATTATTATTCCTGTTCGCTGTCTCAATGTTCTTAATTTATTGCATGGTTTATATTTTTTTTTCTTTCTTTACAGCTGGAAATTGCTTTAAATGACAGTAAAAAAAAAAAAAAGAATTACACGTGAATTTAAGAAATTTTGTTAATTTTATAAATGTGATTGTAATTGAAAAAATATTTTGATTTAAAACGATAACTGAGAATTTAATGCGTGAAGTATGTTTTTGATCATTTGCAGTTAAGGACTTTAAATAAATCAAATGTTAACAATGGAAGACTTCTGCTATTTTCCTTCACAATTTCTGGGGCGGGTTACGGAGGACGGAGCCATGTGCCAGAAAAACAAACGTAGAGCGACAGCGTGGATGTGAAGAGGAACGATTTGGACGGCCGAGCTTGTGCGGAGGGAAGGAAGGGGACGCGCCCGCAGGCTGCGTTTGTGGGGCGCTGCGATGCCACCGGCGTGTGCGGGGCTGTATGTGCTGGTGGTGTCTTTTTATCATTGTTGTTATTTTTAATTTTTTTTTTTTTTCCACTCACGCTGCCGGCGTAGGTTGAGAGAGGGAGGGAAAATAGCCACCCGAGGCGGTGTAACCTCCTGGGTGCTTTGCTGCCGGGGTTGCCGGGACGGCGGCAGCCAGATCCGGTGTTTGCCCGCCGCACGGGGCGAGGCCCGGGGGGAACATCTCTGCCGCTGTTCCGCCTCGCCCCGGGCCGCGGGAAAAGCCGGGCCCAGCTCCCAGCTCCGCTCCCGCTTAGTAGCCCTGGCTCGGATCGATCCCGGCGATAACAGCAGCCGCGCTGGTCGCCAGCAAGCGGCATCCTCGGGGCCGGGTGTGCGTGTGTGTGTTTAAACGTGAACAGATTTCGCTGTGCTCAGCCCCCTCCGTGTACGGCCGCCAGATAAAAGAACTGTGTAATTCTCATAATTACCACATAATTGCCCCCCTGACGGGTTGGGGGCAGCGGCGGCAAACTAAATTTAAGGGCCGATTTAGAAAAGCAAAGCAAAGCCAGCGCCCCAGAAATCTCACCGGATTCCTCCCGCACCACTACCCAGAGAAAAACGGGAGAAAAAAAAAAGCATATTGGAGAGTCCCTCTGCCGTGGGCAGCGCGGTGGCGGAGGGGAGGGGGTGGGGACGAGATGCGAGCACTGTTCTACCGGCGAGACGGGGGCGGGGCTGGCGG
>NW_009648876.1:8350464-8353510 GCF_000708025.1 Charadrius vociferus | reverse complement strand
TTCCTCTGTATTTTCGGAACTGGCGGAGACCGACAGACGCCCCGCAGCTAAAGGGGCAGCTGGGGGTTGCTCGGCACCAAGTCCGGGCAGGTGGATCCTGTTTAAAATCCCGCTTCTTCTGCCAAAAGGAGCTTCATGCGAATCGAGACAGGATGAAGCCCGTTACCAGCAGGACTTCACTTGTCTCCCGCAGACTGGTCTACAGAGAATACGCCACTGCAGAGCGGAGACATTGATTTAATGCCTTGGGCTTGTACACAGAAAATATCAATCGACCGACAGCGATAAGGCAGCGGGTTTCGCATATCAGCTGAGGAGCACAGACCGTGTGTAATGGAAATATTCGGGGCGTGGGTAATAAAAGGGTTTAAGCGGACCCGACGCGGCTCCAAACCTCTCATAGATAAGGAGCGGAGCCTGTCACGGATCCAGCGTGTGCCCCTTCGCCACTCGCCATCAAGATTATGTCCTTTTCCTTTCTTCTCGTAGGCAAATGGTGGGCAACGATCCACTGCCATAACAGTGATGCGGTTCCTGTTAAAAATGCGGGTCCCCGCCGCAGAGAGCACAGCTTTCTGTGCTCCCTTTAAGAGTTGGAAGTCAACAGTGGGGGAGAAGAGTCCCCTGTTTTCTGCCCCGCTGCTGCTTTAATCCTCTCCTCGAGAAGCCCCCAGCCACAGTGCAAAATATAAACTAAAAGTAGGCGCCATAGGAAAGAGGGTGCACACACAGCCCCCCCCTCCCCGCCCCGCTGCATGTCGAGGGAAGCTTACGAGCATCTCCTTCCAGCCGGACCGCTCGCTGGGTTCCAGGAGGGACGGAGCTGGCGGCTGCGGGGGCTTGAGCCCGTGTGGGAGGTGGTAGTGGTGGTGTCTCAGCCCCGCGTCCGAGACACAGGCAAAGCAGGACCCCGCCAGCCCGCGGGCCCCGGCCGTCACCGCAATTTATAGGGGAACTTCGCCTTTTCCTACACGGCAATTATCTCCGACCGGCCACGTGCGAGCGAGGGAAAACGGCTCATTTAACGTCATTAAACACAAGCGGGGAGTAATTCAGGGCGGCGGGGGATCCCTGTAAAGATTTACGCGGAGTTTGGGCGGTGAGGAGGCCCCCGGCCCGGGGCGGGGGTGGATGTGGGGGGGTGTCGGGCTCGTTTGCAGCCGGGGGAGAGCAGCCGCGGCGGATCCTGCCCCGGCACAGCGGGACCCTTCTCTGCCTCGGGGTCCGGCGGTCCTGAGCCCCCCGGCAAGGGGGGCAGGATGAGGCCCTCGCCTGGGGCACCTCCTCGGAGCACCTGCGAACAGCACTTTCCCTCTGGAGAAGGGAAGAGTGGATGGAATAAAAACAACTTCAGCCGCTCAAATCAGGGTGGGGAGAAATAAAATCACGAGTACGTCCCGGGTTGTTTTCTGAGTGCGAATGGACAACACTGAGATCTCCATCGGCAAACAATCGGAGGGTGTACATTTATTGGAAGGGATTAATTTGAAATATTCGTGACTGAAAGATGAGAAAAAATATCGCCCGGTCAGTTTTTCCCTCTGAAACTTCGTCGTGTCAATAAAATATAAGTAAATCGTAAAAAAGAACGGCGCGAGAAAACACTTCAGCCGTTGGCATAGCCTCAAAAATTGTTTTGAAATGTTGAGTAGATATTGAGTACTTGAATGGTTACTGGTTCGTCAACAAAAACCCGAAATAAATGAATTCCCTTGCTGTAACGCCAACTAGCCTTTAAAAGAGCAATTGACTCGGTTTTAATTTTACAGCGATATTGTAGATAAAACACTTGATTGCGATAACAGTGCACCTTGTATTATTTCTTTTCTGTTATGATAAAACGGGATCTAGGCATATTTGTGTGAGTATATGTGATTAATCATTCTGAAAAAAAGATTGAAAAAGCAGAGAGTCAATAAATATGTACTTTTCGTGTGCATTTTCGTGACGATTTTAATTCGTGAAGAAACAAATTACCCTCATATAAACATGGGCTAGAAGGTTCTCTCAGGAGGCATCTAGATGCATATACTGTATATATTAACGTATACATAATTAATATGTATTTGTTTCCAGGGGAGACAAGTGGAAATATACACAACACACAATGACCAGGCGAAAATCGCACCACAATAGTGCACAGAGAGTGACCGGGGTACGGAATGTACACGTAGGTCCTCGCAAAACTCCCACGCTGCAATATTGTGTTAGGAAATATAGGAGAATGGTTAATAGCTAAAATAAAAATGCAATTAGTTTGATTATTTAAATGTCAAGGGCGGTGCTGCAAAATGGGTCATTTTTTTCCCCTTAATGCAAACCCAGGCTTCTCAGCTACCAGCAAAGGCAGAGTAATAACTAAGAAAACAGATTGTACATTTTCTGCGATTTGCAGTGTCGAAAGGTCTTTTTCAGCGGGAGAAAATAATTGAGGGAAGAGAAGAGTGGAAAACGGGAGGCGATAAGAAGAAAACCTGCCTTTGTTCTCTCTGGTTATTTTCTACTAATTATTCTGCCCATTGTGACAAAGTAGCAGTTAAGGATAGATTAGTGTAAATAACCCCGCATTTCACTCCCAAACCGTGCAACTTTCTGGCCCAAGCCGTGCCATGGTGTTTGTGTTTCTCCCCTTCACCTCAAACAGAAACTCATTGAGATTTCAGATCTTTGAACTTTGGACAGATCAAACTGCCAGCGCTCACCTTTGTCTCCAGTCCTTAGGATTGAAAACATATGTAGCCTCATGGCAGAATCCATTTGTCTCTACGATGGGCAAAAATTGCAATCTCCTCTCTTCCCTCCAGCCCAAAACTCCTACATTTAGTTGAATTCATTGAAACGATCATTTCCCGGAATGGCGCCTCTGCTGCGGGAGCATCGCCCGAATGGGTTTTGCCCGGGCGGGTTATTTTAGGGGAAGCTCGTCGTTATTTTGCAACCGCTGTTTTACTGTTGGTAATCTGATTTTTCCCATGAAATGTTCATACACCTGCTCGTTATTCCAAGGCGGAGCCACCGGCAGAATTATTATTATTATTATTATTAT
>NW_009648876.1:8343377-8350010 GCF_000708025.1 Charadrius vociferus | reverse complement strand
CCCGCAGCGCCCCCGGTCGCCCGGCCACGAGCAGACAGACGGAGGTGCCGTGGGCCCCCCAGGGCTGGCACCCGCTTCGGGAGGGCTGCAGGAGCTGCCCCACGCCGCTAAGAGGGGGACCCGCGCCAACGGGACACGGGGGTGCAGCCGCGCTTCGGGGTCCCGTCCGGCCCGCAGCGGGCTCCCAGCCAGCCCGGGCATCAAGGCGGAGAGCCGCCGGCCCCGGGAGCAGGGTCTGGACCTCTGGGAGCAGGATCTGGCCCTCTGGCAGCAACCACTTCTAGGGCAAACACCGCCTTTGTGCCCGATACCTCTTAAGTTCTCCCTAACCAATCATCCACATTTGCAACCTACTGCGCGGTAGCTGAACTATATTTTCCCCTTTATTCCTTTTCTCCGAGCCTGCCCGGCGGGTTGCTAACACACATTTCCTCCGGTTATGACCGGCGGAAAATGTAAACATGTTGGTAACTAGGAGGTGGGCCTCATTCTGCAAACCGGCATCTCTCCATAGTGACTCTCAGTAATGACCTCTTTAGCATAATAAAGCCCCGGGGGCGGGGAATCTTTGAACTACGGGGCAGGAGATTGGAATAAGAGCACGTCTGAACTTATTCAAACGTATGCAACAAGTTTTCTAGTTCTAAGGTTAGCTGATGTGACCAACAGACGTTTTCACTCTTCCTTTTTTCCTTGTCTGGTTGCTTTATCTAAGGAAGTAATTTACAAACTTCAGGTATGTCATTACGTTATATGACATGGAGAGGATGGGGGGGGGGGAGGCAGTAAAACCAAGCCCCGACCCCACATTTAGTGGAAAAACCCCAGTAATAAAGACTGCTGTTTAGAAGGGGGGAGGATGCTCTCGTCTCCAAATACACGGCAGCAGACCTAACATCACGCCCCCGGCCACCAAAAGCCCTGGCAGAACCACCAGAAACTGCGAGCGGAGGGGACCCCGCACATCCTCACCGGCACACCGGAGTCCCCCTGTTCCCCCTCCCCGGTGCCCGGGCCCGGTGCACACCGCCTCCCCCGCCCCTTTGGGCCCCGCGGACACCCGAGTAACCCAAGAGCCATGGCGCATCTCCTCGGGTCTCCCTTAAAAACCCCCCCCCGGGCAATTGTTCCCTTGAGCCCCTATTAATGCGGGACATATGTTATCCACAGGCAGTAGGCAGCGGTAAGACTTCGCCATCTAACTTGTTGCTCAACTTACGAGGCGGTTCTCATCTTCTCATCAAAAGCCGCCGGTCTTTCTTCAGCCGTATGGACAAAAATGTGAACAACAATGCCCGACTCCCTTCACTTCAAAAGCTGCCATGGCGGAGGCTACCCAGAGAATTTTCTCTCTGCCTTTCATTCCCGGGTTGAAAAAAAGGCACTACAGGGCCAAGGCGCTCCTAATACTCTTTGATGGGGATTGAATTCATTATCTCCAATAACACAATTGTGCTTGGCCAACGAAAAGAGCAAAGTAATACTCATCTAGAATTAGAGAGCGGGGCTCAGAAGAAAGGGAGCGGGAGGGTGAGGGGGGTGGGGGCATTTCAAAGGAAAAGGGGGGGCGGCTGGGGGGGAGAATGAGAAAACACCTATATCGAAAATCGGCTTGGAAGGAGGGGGTCCCCAGCAGTTTAAATTACAGAAGTGTATTAAGTGGCGCATTGTAGGGCTCCGGGCGCGTTGGTGGTCTGACTGCGCATTCCTCCCTCCGCCGGCCCGGCCGGCACCGCTTGCGTTGGGAGGTTCTTGACGTTTCCCTCCCCGGGACGGCTCCGGGGACGGCGGGCTCCACCGCTCCGTTACCTGCCCCGGCGCACCCCGGCGCCCGTCCCCGTGTCAGCCGGGCCGCAGGCGGGGGGGACCTCCCTGCCTTGCGACGACCGGCCCTTGCCCGGGTGCAGCCGCAGCACCCGCGGTCCCTGCCTGCTCACCCGGAATTCACGGAGACTTAGCGGGGATGGGGGACAAGCCGCAAGCACAGGGCACCCAAAAAGCACACCACACCCCCCCGCGCCCCGCCACCTCCAGGGACACCCAGAAGCCTGCCCGAGCAGGGTTCGGGGTGAGGGTCTCTCAGCACCATCAGCCCTCCCGACACCGTGCAGGGCAACGGGCGTGCAAACAGACCCCACCGGGGGTGAGCAGCGGCAGCAGGCAGAGCCCCGGTTACTGCCGGTTCCGTCTCGTCGGTGGAGGGCAAGAGGTGGAGGAATGAATGAAGGACGGAGCGAATGAATGAACGAATGAATGAACGAACGGGGTGAATGAATGAATAACGCACACATAAATAAATAAATAATCGAGCACAAAAATCAACCGATTGGAAAACCGCTGTGTTAATATGAGAGATTAAAATATTTGCCTGTTTGGCTTCCAGCGTAAATGTTTTCTATCGGGTGTTATCCAAACAGGCTAATTTTCAAAGCCAAGCAAAATACAGCCATGAGCGGTGAAAGGCACTGCGCAGATGACGGGCGGATACGGGGCCCTGCGCGGGTGCTGCGCGGGTGCGTGTCACACGCGTGTCCGCAGCCGCACGGAGCGGCGGCGAGATGGGCTAGAGATGCAAAACCCCCGTGTCTCTGCTCACCGGCGCACACGCCTCCATCCCACCGCAGATCCCACACGCCTTTCCAACCTTCCCAGCGCCCGCTGCAGGGGCCCGGAGCAGCTTACGCCGGCGCGGAAGACCAAGGGGGAGCCGCCAGGACCCCCAGAGACGCGCCCGCGGAGCGGCAAGGGCGGGCGCGAAGCCCCAGCCTGGCACCCTGGGTGTTCGCCACACCTGGCAAACGATGGCTCCAAAACTGCTTGTCCGAGGCAATGCCCTTTAGGTGTTGGCCAGTTACAGGGAAGGGGCCCCGCGAAGCGTATGGGTCACCCAGGGACCTCCTGGCTGCTCCGGGGGGATAGGGGGACACTCTGCTTCCCAAGAGGCTCCGTGGAGCCGGAGTTCTCCCACCCCACCCTAAACTGGGAGCCGGGAACCCTAAACTGGCCAGCTGAGGAATTCACTCTGGGAATTAGGAACCCCATCGCCTTGAGTGGGAGGTTTGCCCCAACTAGGGACACGTTGGCCAAAGGGGGAGAGAGGAGGAGAGAGAGACGACCTCTTCCAGCCCGTGTGGGGGTTTCCTCATGTGCGATAATGCTGACCCTGTCGCCTTTCCTCTCACAAGACAAAGCTGACCTTGACAGGACTGGTTTCTGTGGATCCACACTCCTCCTTTTAAACACTCCCTGGGCAGGGGGTAGAGGTTTTTCTTTTTTTTTTTTTTTTCTTTTTTTTTTTCTTTTCCAAATGAGTGCGGACTGAGATTGCACTGACCTCAGCAGAGTCCGAGGTTCAAGGATTTCAGGATATTTCCCACTTTGCAAAGTGCCTTAGGGGTTTATTTTTATTTGAGGGGAGGGGGCTGCCTATTTGTTTAAGAAATTTTAAAAAATCTAGAATCAGGTGATTGTTTCCAGGGAAAGCAGTAGCAAAATACTCTTGTCTTCTGCAGAGGTAGGAGCAAACCTCACGTTGCTGCTGCTGAGGTCTGTTTAGACCAAGCACACATGATAACTGTCTAACTAAGCATTTCACTGTTTGTAGTTTACCTCCCCGTGCATAATGACTTCTCCAAAGTATACATTAAATGACCACATACTTCATGTCCAAGAATTACTTCTTACAAGTCAGCTTACCTTAACGATCAATGTGCCATTTATACTTTTACACAATAGACTTTAAATGTTACAAGGGAGCCCTTTGGTTTATGAGAAATAATTTGTTTTGTGCCGTAGCACAAACAGAGGATTAGGAGTTCAGGTAAGGAATAAGCAGCAGCAACAACTTAATTCCTAGGCAACAAAGATCCTGCTTTCACGCCAGATTTCTTTCTAGTAAAAAGCAGAACACGGCACCATCTCCAGCTCGCTGGACCAGTCAGACATTAGTTAGCCTGCATTTCTTTCTGGTTTAAATCCGTCCAGGGTTTCCCGCCCTTCATCCCTTCCAGGGCCAAAAGTTGCATGTAATGTTATGCAGTGCTAAGTAAAGATAAACATCAGAGATTCGCTAAATTAAACAGAATTCCTATTTTTTTTAAATCACAATTTAACAAGCAGAGGTCAAAGGCAGCTCTATGGATTTAATTTTTAGCATTCCGTATTTCCAGTGAAACCGGTACAAAGGCAATTTTAAAGTACCACTCTCATTTGGACTGATGGTTGATTTTTTTTTTTAAATTTTTCTTTTCCTGCTGTCACTGGCATATCCCAAATTTAAGTAGAAATTGTAAAAAACAACCACGTTTAGGACAAAGACCCCCTTTCCCTGCCTGCGGCTGAGCACTGGCAGAGCATCATGGTGGCCCAACTCACCCCCAGCCACCGCGGGACTATGGGTGGCCCATAGGGGGAGGGGGGGCACTCCTTGTTTCTGAGTTTCCATGGGTGTTTCAGTGGAGAGGACGACGTGGGTACAGGCAGTGGCTGAAGCCACTCAGAACATTCCCACCTTTGGAAACAAACCTAGTGATAACCAGACCCTGAGCTCTGACCCACCGGCTTCAGCCTGTCCCGAAAGCAGCCTGGCTGTCTGTGACAGGCGGCCTTGAGCCCGGGGGTTCAGGGTCCCACGGGCTCCCACTGCTGTCCTCGGTATGAGGCGCATGCTTGTGGGCAGCTTCAGCCCAGCTCCTTCACCTTCACACGCCCCAGCTTTTCCTGTCGCATTTCTTAGCTATTGGTGCCCTTTGACAGTAGTGAAGGTGGGAATGGCTCGCTGAGACCACAATCTCCCCAAAAATTAAATAAATACAAGTGAGGGATATACAAGTTGATGCAGTGAAAAACTTTTGCATGCCTGCTTGAGTGCAGGCCACTAGGTCAAACCCCCTTGAGAACCAAGATGGATAGGAGAGACAGCCAAGAGATACATAGCAATGCCCCGCTGAATAAAAACAATCTCTGAATGCTTCCCCTTCTCTCAACACCATCTTTTCTCAACTCCTACTTTAAGAATGAAGCCAGCTGACATCACCCTCCTAACACCAGTAAGCAAGGCATAGAGGTGCTTAAGGATGCTGAAGGATGTCTGGGAGGACTCTGGGCTGCAGATAGTTTCTATTCTTCCATTATCAGCATTGTAGGTTAGCTGGCAGGTTTCCTTCTGCCGCTTCTAGAAACCTGGGAGAGAACAACGTACTGGTGAGTTTCTTCCTCACTGAGACTCACTCTCCCACCCACAAGCGCGCACGCAGACACACACACACATGCACAACTGGACTCTTCCCAGTGGGAGGGCTGCACCGAGAGGGCATCTGCTCAATGCAGGCCACCAGGAGACAAGTGCATGGGCCTCTGCTGTGCTCGAGCCAAATGAAGGCTGGAAATATCACAGTGGCAGAAGCAGGGGGCCTTTGGAGGTACTTCCAACCTTTGTTTATCAGCTCTTTAAAACAGGGACCATTGCTTCACTCTGTTACAGAGCATGTCACAATCCATGTGTTACTGGAATGTAATAAGTAAATAAGACCTAATTAAATAATAGCAATTCTAAGTGTCTCTAAGAGATGCACAGCACTTTGCAGGGTGGAACTGCAAAAGCCACTCAATACTTGTTAGCAGTAGTTTGGTTTTTTAAAGCTTGGAAAACCTGTATATGTGTCCAGTCTCATCTTGATGCTGTGAAAAGATGTTTCTTTCACTATAAAAAAAGATGTTTCTTTCACTATAAATAAAGAAGGGATGCAGTATTTTTCACATATTGTCTCATAACAGGGGTTCTTCACACAGTAGTTCTGAACTTTCTAGCAAATATATATTCATGTGAGAAACCAGAAAATTTCGGTCTACTATGCTGGCAGCTTTGACAGTAACTTTAAGTCTCGGGTAATGTACAAGTCTTTAATATTAATTAGTATGTTTTCTAAGGTATAAAATGTGTTCCCACATATTTGCATTTTTATATATTTGTACGTACTGTCTCCATTCTAGAAATGCTAGAATAGAATAAAAGCTACTGTACATATAAATCAGAAAATACATTCATGGAAAGGGGTCATTCCTTTTCAAATTTCTAATTTCAGAAGAGGGAAGGCTACTGTACTTAACCAGGTGGATTGGTTATGACAGGGCAATCTAAGAACGAACGGTTAATATATATATTTAGGATCAATTACTTCTTAACAGTCAGATCCCCCGGGCTGCAGCAAATATACAGCACGTGTCGATGAGGTCGTGAAGCACAATAGTCCCGTTCCCATGCCAGGAACCTTAGTAAGGAAAAAAAAAAAATAGAAGAGGGAAAACCACAGCGAAAACATCAGCTGTCATTATACTTAAAGAAAAAATTATAAAAAAATCTTTTTCTCCATTTTTCCATGGAAGTATCAATAACGCCTTTCAATATTGAGCTGCAAACCACAGCTAAACCCCTATGAAAATAGTCAATATACAGACACACGAAGACACAGAGCTCTTTAATTTACCGAAGGCACAGGCTGGAGCTCTCCTCATCTGCAAGGACCTGTGCTCTATAGGCTTTGCGGTTTGGCACATGTAACTCGCCTGAGCCAGTACGAGCGGAGCAGGATACTTAGAAAATTAAAGATCTATGTGAAAAAAAAAAAAAGGGGG
>NW_009648876.1:8293207-8342285 GCF_000708025.1 Charadrius vociferus | reverse complement strand
AGTTGGGCTTAAATATATGCCAATGGCCCCTGTAACAGCCATGAAACCAAGCCACCTTCACGCCGAGGGGTTTGCAGTGCGTGTGTGAAAATGCCAGCCTGATCGAGGGTGGATGTGAAATCTGATCTTGCCTCGGGTTCAACTGAAAGACCGAAATGATTCATGGTTGACCGTGTCTCCTTGATATTTCTTATTTCGATTTTTCCTGCTTCCTCCCTCCCGTCTCCCGGTGCACGCTCATTCCAAGGGGTCCTTCAAACACTCGAGGAGTGTAAGAACAATGCTATATGCGGTATTTCCTTGAAGGGTTTTATTACCAGGCTATCTAGAATGAAAACAAACGGCATTTCGCAAAATACCTCTTTAAAAGAAAAGCAGCCGGCGGTTGTTAAAAAAGGGGAGGATACATGGCAAGCCACTGGTGCGTTTAATAGTATCCTCTCTTTCCTTCTGAGCTGCACGATATTTGGTCTTTATTTTGAGCAGTCGTCATGAATGCCTGATTCCTGCCTTCGGTTTTAAGAAGTTTGTCCCCACAGATGATGGACACCTTTTTCTCTGGCAAGGGTGGCACCACCCGTTGCCCTCTGCCAGGTGTCTGCCACATCTGCCTGCAGGTGAAGGGAGACAGCACTTGGCAAAAAGGGCCTTCAGGGCCTCATGCAAGACCCTGGAGAACCAGGGAGAAGGCCTGTGGCCGTGGAGCGTGGGGGAAGCAGGGATGGGAATAACGAGCAATGAAGGCTTGGAGGAAAGACTGAGGGTGTGGAAGGAAGGGATATAAAGCAGACAGTAAGCGAGGGAAGGTGGACCGCGTGGTCACAAGTCAGGAGAAAGTGAGGGACGCTGGGAAAGGGAGATGACTGCAGGGAGCAGCTGGCTGATAGGGGATAGGGGACAGCATGAAGGTGGACCACACCTGGAGCAGCTGTCTGCCTTTTCTAGGAAGTGAAAAATAATAGGAAAGCAATCTACTGGCTGTTCCCCCTCGTGCAGGTGATAGGAGACACACAGTGGAAGTCCGCCTCTGAACAGCAAACAAGGAAGCTTGCTTTTTTATGTGTGTGTTTAAAGTTGAATTTTGACCCCGAGCTGACGTCATGCAAATCAAGGGTTGGCTGCTTCCCTCTAAAGGCAAAAGAAATCCAAGGAATCGGGTTAAAATGAAGAGTTACTAATGTTTAAATACCTCCTGGTTTGGGGTGTAGGGAGAGGCTGACTCAGGGGTTTCAGAAGCTGCCGTCACCTTTGCCAGTGGTCAGGAATAACCGCGGCAGTTTATTTGCAGTACGCACCGGGCCCTTTATAAACCCGTGGAAGGACAGTCCCTGCTGACGCACCGCGCAGTCTGAGGACCCGCGAGATAGGATCATTAGGTGTTTCTTGGTATTATAATGTCACAGTGTCTCCAGGTTGGTTTTAAAGCATGTAAGAGCATGTGGAGCGTACTACTGCAGAAGTTACAAAGCTATAGGCAATAGAGACTCAGGTTAGATAAGGGGCTGGCTGGGTGGAGCTGGTGAACAATGCACGAAAGTGCTTTTCTTTCACTGATCTTGGTTCAAATTAAGGTTAAATTCCAAGGGGAGTGTATTTTTTTTTTTCTCTCTCTCTCAACCTCTCTCTCTCTCTCTCTCCAGGAAGAGATTTTAAAGGGCATCATTTTCAGTTTAAAAAAAAAAAAAAATCACAAAGAAAGATACATGTTAATACAAATGTAGCATTCCACAGAGGGGAGCTAAGAGCTGCTGGTGTCGCACCCACGGCTTTTATTCAGCCAAAGCAAGTTCAGCAGTTTCAGCACCTGGCAGGAGCAGGATTGATCCTGCTGTAAAGAAGCGGCTACAGCAAGAGCAAGACCACATACAAGCCACAGTCTATACAGAAAAAATGCTGATTTACAGGAGTGGAAGATGGGATTATGAAAATAATACATAGAGTTCAAGTAATTTTTACTAAAATGGCACAGTTCTTACTTCGTATAGCTTGGAAACCCACACCTTTACCCTTGGAAAAAAAGTAAATTGAAATCTCATCTATGCAAGTATATAACAGAAGGAAATAGAATATGAATTTTGCTATTAAAGCTATGAAATTAAGTGCTGTATCTGAAAAAGACAAGAAGGCTTCCAGCTAGCTACTCTGAGACCTGCTTCTGCTGGGAAAAAAATGGGAAAAAAAGGAAAATAAAAAAAGTTGGATCAGCTTCTTGTCAAAGCAAACTTCATAGAATTTGTTTTGCAACATGTCCATCATTAGTTTCTGCTTTAGAGCCAATGTTCCAGGGCACTGTAAGAAAGTGCAATAGATTCTGTGTCCTTCCAAAATCTGAAAGCAGACGTGCGGTCTCTCCTGTGATAAGAGCTCCCCAAAGTGCAGGGGCAAAGGTGGCACACATTTAATGCTGGCTTTTCTTTGGTATGACAAGAGCTCTTGAAAATCAAAGGGGAGATCTGTGGTCTTGATCCCATGAGATAGTATGAGTTTGCTATAGGGGAGTTCTTGGCTTTCAAAGGAGCCCGCAGGACCTCCGCCCACACACTGCTGTCGAACTAGAGGGGTGCAGCCAGCTCTGCCATGCTCAGGGCCACTTGTCACCCCTGTGACTGCTTTTGTCTTTTAAGAAATATGAGACATCAAAAATTGTTATACGCTGGCACAAACTACCATTTCTCCCCTCAGTAAGAAGACTTATTTGCCATGTACACAGTACACACTACAGAAACACAAAAACCAGCCTGTCTTTTCTGAGCTGTGCCTCTTTTTCCCCATCAAAACAAAATATTTTGCCCCATCAGTAAAATGGGTGTTCTTCATATTGACCCTCAGTACCTCCTCATTACCATAAGAAGGCTGCAGCACGGACTGAAGAAGTGATTGCTTCATGCATCTTACATGGCTTTGCAGTCCAAGGTTGCTGCGCTGGGTGTATTTTGACCTAAGTGTTAACATTCCTAGGAATACTTTGGTCAAAAACTACTGCCGCTCCACACCATTCCACCTCAATTACATTTCTTTCAAGTGTTGCAGAGCACACAGTTCCCACAGCATTGCTTAATCAAACAGTAGTAATTTAGGGTCCATCAGTGCCACAGCTGATGACTGAATGCGTCCATTACTGATGGAACTGGAAGCTAAGTTACCACCTGGGTACGCCTCTGGCTGTGAGGGGCAGCCACTGCTGCCAGGTAGGGCAAAACTCAAGTGACTTCAAGGTACAGTCCCATAGACGTTGTGAAGTGTCCTCCAGGGAGGGCAGATGCTCAGTGCCGGCATTCAGCTCCGCAGTTCTGTTCTTGTGATATCCTTCCTTACATCCTGGAGTCCCGCTTTTGACCTACTTCCTCTTAACCGGCGTCAGCGCAGTGTTTCTCACCCTCTTTTCATGGTCAGTGCAGTATCACTCTTCCTACTCCGCAGCTGTCATCCCTCACCACCAGCCCTGCCCGCCCCTTGGCACTGCTCCCTGTCACGCTCATGCCAAGAACAGCCTCACCCCCTCCCCGGGAGCAGAGCAATATTCCTGCCCATCAGATCTGTCCCCAAAATCACTCCTTTCCATTCACATTCCACTAACCTCTACCCAGCCACTATTCTTACCGTCCTTTAACTTAGCTCAAATTACAGTGTAATTAAAATCACCATGGAACACAACTAAACCAACAAGATTAATTACACAATCACTTCGGATTTTTTTTACTTTTTTTTTTTTTAGCAGCCTCACTAGACATTTACCTGGCTTCAGCTCTTTTGACTTTCAGATCATTATGACAGGGACCTGTTTCTTTCCGTATTTGGGAAGATTCATGCTCCAGCAAAAAAATACAGGACAGAGGCATTGGCATTAAAGAAGCAGGGTTCACTAAAATGAGCTTCCTAACCCTATTTTACCATCTTTCTTTCAGCTTATCCTTGCATCGTTGTGTTTTTTTTTCCTCAGATTATTTTCTGCCTGGTCTCTTCCACATCCAGAAAATTTTAGGGAGGAATGGACCACAAATACACCTACTCTGACTCTAGGATTGACACTGAGCATGAGGTTCTGGGGTGATGCTGCACCTCAGAGAATGAGCAGGGTCTTTGGAATCAGGAAAGTACACAGTAAGGGCAGGGTGAGATCAGCTCCATGTAGACCATGTCTGAGAGCTGGAAAGGGATGTTGTGCCCAATTCAAGCATCTGCATGCCCAAGAATTAGAAATGCTTTATGGTCTGAGCAATACCTGATAAGTGGTATCAGAAACTCCTCACCCTGTTCAGTTTATCCAAGAGAAGATTAATGGTAATCTGTTCACGGTCTCTGATTATCAAAATGGAGAAGAATTTGGGAGAGCAAATTGCTCTTTAAGTTCTCAGGAAAAAGCAGTTTGATGAAACCTTCTGGTCTGAAGTTGAAAGAAGACAAAGACAGACTAGAAAACAAGTTCAATAACAGCAGTAGGTTCTCTGTGGCGTCCTTAGCCAGGGATCTGTAATTCCCCACACATCTGTAGTTCCACCTGAAGACCTGGGACCTGCTTTATGGGAGGCCAACAACCAAGGGGTGCTGGAATTAATGCAGTTCTGGTTGCTATCCAGCTTTCCTAGGGTGAGTGCACCAGAAAAGCAGCAGTAAATCAAAGAGGAGGAGCCTGCCATGTTGGTTTTGTACGTTGAACCATTCTACAGGGTTTCTCACCTTTACAATGCACAACGGCTTTCAAGCCAGGGAAATCCTTTTCTTTGGGTTGAACTATATTACATGCACATATTGTAATCACAGTAAATCGACACGGTAGCTAGCTAGATACATGTGTTTTATATGAATTACTTAGGTAAAAGAGTAACCCAATAGGAACTAAAGACATAATTTACAGGTTTTGCAAGCAGGGGCATGGGGTGGGGTGGAAGGAGGGAACAGGACATGCCTATGGCAGGTGGTGGTATATCTCCTACACATCCTGGGTCAAGAGGGTAATATGTGGTTCAGCCTGCCAGACCTCGGCTCGCTTTACTACTAGTGGAAAGCAACAGTCACAGCACTTAGTTAGACACCTGCAGCAGGTGGTTTTAGAAGAGCCCTAAGAAGATAAAATGTCAATAGCACTGAAAAAAAAAATATGATTTTTAATGAGATAGTAGGTAGCAGGTCACCTGATAACACATGGACGGTTCTACAGGAAATGAGGCTGTGTGAGGGTGAAGTTCTGGATCAAACACCTCGTAACATGCAACATTAGTCATTTGCAGACCAGATTTCAGTGACTGGAAAATTACAAGGATAACGCCATTGCTGAAATTCAGAGTGGACAGTTACAATGGGCAGCTTTGGATTCGCTATATAGGACTGTTGAGAACAGTCCTGTGGGATTTCACAAAAACACACAGTGATGAAAGCGCATTTTCTTTAGGCACAGGCAGTTCATATTTATAAGAGTCTTACTCTAGTGGCCGTTAGAGCTCTGGGGAAATAAAGTTATCATGAGCAGACAGGAAAAATGTGGAAGAAGCAGGGCATTTAGCTGCTTGAAAAGCAATTGAGCTGAGTTTCTCCGTTATGTGATCAAAGAAGAGTAAAACTGTGAAGCTTTCTGGTTTTCGTTCCAGCACACGCTACTGCAGTCGCTGTATTCAGATGTTTGATGCTGTGTTTGTGCAGGTAAGAGCAGTCCCACTCGCTCTCCACAGATACCCCTGCCCACCGGCACCATGACCCTTCGCTTAACACAGAGCACCGGAGGAGTTTGCACATCTTTCTCCTTGCTTCTCCTGCGCCTCAGGCTCTCAGGAGGTGAGCAAACTCTGGTCCGAAAGTACTGTAGATGGGTGCAGTCAGTCCCCCATGCAATGCCTTTGGGTCAGAAGGGGGGAATCACAGCCCAGCAGAGTGAGCAAAACAGACGTCTCCAAAGACCAAATTCCTGAGGCGGATTTCACTCAGGACGCATCTAGAGTTGTGTTTTGGTTTGTGTTAGGGCTGCACTTTAAAAGCCGCTCTCCCAGCTGGCTCCGCTTTCTGTGCTTTGATGCATAGCCCCACGCAGTCTCAGTTCACTCAGGGTACCGCGGAAATGAGACACTGAGAGATGCGCTTCTATCGCCTGCTACCAGGCAGCCCAGCCCAGGGACCGGCACGGAGCTAGCCCCAAATGCACAGAAGTTGGCCGTGGGAGGCGCCACTGCCATCTTTTTGCTCGAGGCATCTACTCCTCCTGCACAGTGCCTGACCCGGTGATGTAGACGTGCAGAGGCGCAGCCATCATTTGGGCACAGCCCTGGTTCAAACCCTGTGAAGTGTTACTCTAGCAAGGGTGTGCAGAAACACCGAACGTACTCAAACAGGCGGATTCTGTAAGTGGCTCAGGCTTAGATTTGACTGCCTGAATAAAACTGAGGTGACTTCAGGCACGGACAGGTGTCAGTTGTTGTCAAGGGTGGGAATGGTGTTAAAAACTTGCTTCCAGTCCTCTGTGGACACAGAGGCCAGTGGTTCCCTGTCTGCTGGGACCCCACAGCTAGATGATATCTCAAGACCCTACAAGGATCTGCAAAGCACGGTCACCCTCCACTGTTCCTCCCTCCCTTTCTGTCTTGGCCTCTCCTTCCCCACTTGGCTCACCAGCACAAGCAGCACCACCCCTCTTGGCCACAGCTGGTTTTATGAGTATTTATTTCACTGGCTTTTATGGGAACCTGTTGAATCAAGGAAGAACTTACCTCAGTATAGGAGATGTCTGGGCCTAAGTGGTCACACGGTCTGAAGGGCTGCATGAGCATCTCTGCCTTCGCAGTGCACATGTGTGCACCAGGTGAGGAATCCTGTGCCCCAAGGGAAGGGGGAACATGGGTCATCTAGTCAGCAGAAGGCATCACTGCCTACATTGTGCTGCTGCTGTGCTGAACCTCAGCTATTGCATACAACGCAACTGTTCCCTCCGGGGGAACAGTCCCCAGGACCACACTAACCTTTCTCAGCCTCATTCCCTATGACGGGTTCCCCAGAAATCAACTCACTTTCACAGTATCACCCCTATATCTTTGGATGCCCTGAAACTCCACAGGTTCCCCTTTGCCTCTGAGGGAGACCCTCTCCTTTCTGCAAAGCTGAACATTGCTGCTACTGGCAAGAGGGAAAAATAAAATACGTTAGGATGATAAAATTCAGTTTTGTTGACTCTCCCGGGAAGCTGTAACCAGCTCCAGAGGTTTTTCCATAGCCCAGTAGCCAAACATTAGTCTATAAAGCAGTCCAACAGGGGCATTATTTTTAATAATATTTGTATTACACATGTGTACATATGTATATTGTTAATGTATGTGTATTGGTAATAATATTTGTATTATACATACGTACAAAATTTAATATTTGTACATATTTATATGTATAAAATTTCTTTTGTACATACAAAATTTGTTGCTGATACGATTTTATAGCTTGACTTTAAGCAACTACTAAGCAAATAAAGGCACATTAAAATTTAAGCCACCGAATGACAACTTTGCTATAGCACATCCCTTACTTTTATTCATACAGTGGCAACTCATTTACTTGGACTATTAATGGAGACAGCCCAGAACAAATCCCCGAGAGCTGTAAATTAGGAAGGACGAGATCTTCCAGATGTTCCCAGTGGTCACCAGTCTGGCCCACTGAAAAGGCTGCAGCCCCTCTTAGCCCCCTTTTGGCTAAGCCAAAATCAGGTAGGTTAACCAAGCGCTGCTCATCGTCTACTCACTTGGACAGAAGAAGCCATGACTTTCTGAGCCAGAGAGTGGGAACCATTAGGAATGTGATAAAGAGCTGTGGATGGCAAGCGGTGGCATTTCATGAGGACACCTGAGTCAGAATAGTGCTTTGACTGAACCAATAGAGGTGGTAAGATCCGCCTGGAAAATCCTCAGCCTAGTTTAGTCAATTCTAATCAGGCCCAGAGTGAAGAAATATAACATACAGTCAAATGCTCATTTAGGCACTTCTTTTACAATTTGGGGATAAAGTTCTATTGTTATTCATTTTCCTTTTAAATGTGCGCTGAAATTTGTTGAAGAAAATTGTAAAAGGGATCAGATACTATTAAATATAATTCAATATTCACTATTTTGATATCATAACTTTTTGTGTCGTATTTCTACCAAGAAAGCTGTAGCGATATGACAACTGCCATTTCCATTGCTCAACCTGCGAGAAGTAGAGGGGACACTGCCAATTTTCATATTGATTATACAGTGACCAAAATAGCTAAATGTTAATTAGAAATGTTGTTTTATTTGAAATTTAGACCCAAGGTAACTTGCCCTATTAAACAAGAATTTAGTGAAAAAACTGAACACAACCAAATTTCAACAAATTTCCTAGCCTTATGCTCACACACCAACTTTGACCTCAGTGAGACACCTACTTTCAAATATTACAACAGCTGTATCTTGCTTTGACTTGCATGAAGTTTTCAAGACTTCTATGTGTAAGCAAAGCAAAGTATTTCTGTCACTCATTGTAATAACTTTTCCTCCTTTTCTACATCTGAAGCAGGCAAAGCTCCCACACTCAGGCAGTTTTGGATTTCACCCAACTCCTTTCTGCTGTTCTGGTCAAAAATTAATTTCTATCTTGCACTTCCTCTGTTACACTGCTTTAGCAACAACAGGGGAGTGCAGGTGTCCTGATTTGTGTCTTCCTTGTCTAATGGGAAGAAGAGTCCAAGTCAAAGCTATGATTTGCCTACATCTTTCTCATTTTTCTGTCTGGATCACATGTTGAGAGCTCATAAGCCTATGTTTGATATGGCATTTTGCCGCCCCACAGCTCCATACCCAAATCCAATGATGTGGGTACGGAGCCCAACATTTTTGGACTATGGATGAGGGTGGCGTCCCCACCAGTGAGAATACAGTTGAGCAGCAGAACGGATCTGCCACACCACAGTCACGGCTTGAAGCATTTCATTTTCTGCCGCTGCTGTTTTGAAACAAATGATATAACAAATGCCATAGCAGATCACATTCCTAACCTTTACCTATTCATGTGTCTCCCTCTCTTGCTTAACTCCACTGGTAATGTTTAGTAACCATCATCTGTAATATTGATGTTCTCCATGCATTGGTAGAATGCTAGGGGTGAGAGAGAAAATTTTCCCTATATAAAGTGGAAGAAACAAAGCTGATAATTTTACATAGCATGTTAAGGCACCAAATGGGATGATATTAGTGCTATGAGCATGTGTTGATGGAGACTTCCTACTGTTTGTTATTCTATTTCTAGTCTAGTATGCTTTCACAGAGGCTGCATCTGAGCTATGTTCTCTGAATAAGCTAAATATCCAAAAGAAGAAATTAATTAGTTTTTTGAAAAGCTGATTCTTACTCACAGATATTTGAAATCTTGCTTCTAAGCAAAATTTCAACTTCTAAGCTGATATCTGTAAGTCGATATCTCTATCAACTTAGGCATCAGTAACCTCGTTTCTCATTGACCGATTTTTGAGTTTACCTCTTTGTTCACAAAACTTGTGAAATAGTGGCACTACCTCAGTGGAAGTCAAATACTAACGAACAAAGTCCTGAGGCTTCAGACAATGAATTAGAGTAGTACCAAGATAGTTTTAAATTTTTGAATCTTAAAATTTAGCTTTTTTTTTTCTTTGGTAAGTTTGGTTCTGGAATTAGTTCTGCTAACAAAATATACCATCATTTCCATCCTTTGAATTCTTTGGGAAACCATTATATTTTTCAATTTTATGTGAAATACAGTGTGCACATTTACGTGTGAGTATTAATCATCGTAAATTCATGTAACGTGTTCTGCAAGGTTTATCATATCCTTGCATGGCCACTGGGAAGCAGTTGTGACCAATTCTATCAGGTATATCACTGTTTTACCATATGACAATGGATCTGCTTCTATCACGTTCAGAAGCCATTCAAATAACGATGAACTTCTGTGAATGTGACACTGTTTGGACCTTTGGCCCAAGGTAACCATGGAGGAACCATGCCAAACTCCTCCTGATGACAGCTTCTCAGAAAGAAGTGTGACACTCTGCAGCTGGCGGCTGGCTGGGCAACACACCAAAGCACGTGCACAATTGTAACGGTGTGCTCCAGGACTCGGTGAACGGGTGCTGCTGCAGGCTTTAAACAAAAAAAGGCGGTTTCAATTTATACGTTCTGAGCTTTTTAAGTTCCACTACGAATTTCAGGCGAAAACTTGCGAGAAAATAAAACGTGATTTTTTTTTTTTAAATTAAAATCCTTCTGCCAAGGGGAGGAAAATAAAACCAACTCCAGGTGAAAGACAGCTTTTCCTTTTCCTTGAGCTATTCTATTTTATCAGTTCAGTACACCTTTTCAACCTGTTTTCTTTATTGCCTGGCCCTGCACTCACCATCAGGGTTAGTACTTACTCATCACAGTACATAGTATGACTAAGAATAAAGCACTGCAGGATTTAGCCTCTATTCCTGTATTTGATTAATTTTACAACAAAGTCTTGGCTACCAACATGAAGCCCTAAATTCTGAAAACACTTCTGGCCCTGCATTTCTCTTGTTTAGCTGAACAGAGTTACCAGGTAAATGTTACCTTAAAATTGATTAAGTTAATTGCAATATTTTACAATTAACAAAATAAAACCCCAAACCACACAACCCTTAAACCCAACTCCTTTTGCAAAGACTATTTTAATAAAGGGATTATAAAATACAAAAGAGAGAGAGACAGGTAACCCGAGATGCAATTTTGGAATGCAAACTTTTAGTTCAAATGTGCAAGCTCAAACTTAACAAATGTTTAAAATATTTGAGTTTTTCAAATGGTGCCAAAATAAACCATGTCTTTTCTAAAGACTACATATTTAGCTAGGCACTGGCAATGTAAATCTTTCAACCATTTCAAGTATTTGTTTAAAAGCCTCCCAGAACACGTGTGCTCCCAACAAAACTGAAGAATGAAATGTTTAGACCGCTGAAGCTCAACAGCTGACTTATAATCACCCTAATATGAGAACACCACTTTGGTTTTTTGGACTTGTGAATGCATTTTATTTACCAGTGCATGAGAAGAACAAACAGAGAAAGTCCAGTTCTGCAGACCTGATGAGAAATCGTACGGCGATAAGATTCAGCACATGTAGCGCTGCGATCGTAGCAAGCACAGTATCAGAGCAACTGCCGGTCAGTGATTTCATGTGCCTCACGGCTTATTCTTGCGCAGGAGGAAAATCTTCTGGGGTACAAATTAAAAAGAAAAAAAAAAACACCAATAAACCTAACAGCCAGCCTTCATCTGGAATTATTCTAAATGAAGAAAATAAAGGCACAGAGAAATCCTGACATTTAGACAACGATTTCATTTGTGCACGTGGATTAAAGATGTTACAAATGTTGATCACCTGATAAGAATATTTATAAAGCCATTTAATTTGAAAATTAAGGTATCTTGTAAAATGTCCTGTGATTTGGAATAAATAAATAAAGAAATGCGCCTGTGACAACATATTGACATTACTAAACTATTTCAATATGATGGCTTATTTATAAAAGCTGTTTTAATATTCCCCTACATTAATGATTAACTAATGAATCTTACTTTCCTGTGTATATATTTAAAGGGGAATCAAACTGACTTTATCTACAGGATTCCGCTAACAAGACTGGGCTGGCTTTGAACTTTTCAAATATCAGCAGTTTTCCTGACACTAGTACGGAAAACCGCGCTACCAGTTTTGGGCTGTGGGCTGAATGAAAAACAGTACTAAATGACTAAAGGTCCACAGTTCTTTTCTGTTAAAGTTGATTTGTCACAATATTGTTAATTAGTGAGGGCTTAGGGAAGGCTTACTATGAATATAATTACAGTGCTGAAAAGCATTAATAACGCTCTTATCCCGAGCCAACATGATGCTATTTACATATTTTACCCTGGCATATACCAGAAATGGCTCCCAATGCATAACGTGCAGTAGGATCATCAAGAGAAACACACAAAACCTCACAGGGGAAGGATGTTTCTGAGTGTCTTGGTGCTCTTCAAGACAGCAGGAACATTAATTTGACCAGTAATTACAACCGTCACCATAAGCATTGCCTGTGGTGAGTCACCTTTCATCATGAACTGCTGTTCCATCGGGAGGCAAATGAATGGCTACTCCTGGTACATAATCTGATGCAATCTCACTCTTCTCTCATAAATTAGGACAGAAGTGACGATTGCATTTGTCTGCTATATAGGGCAGGCTTCTTTTCACCTTCAGAGCTCTGCGTGCACATCAATCAGTTCTCAATGAATAAACTATATGATAAAAGCCAATTAACCCTTGTTATCATTATCGCCTATTTCTACATGCCACACCAGAACTCCTGCCCTTCTTACACTGAAAGGCAAAACTCAGACTGGGTTCAATGGGGCCAGAAATTCACCCAAAGGCACTAAAGGCTGGGCCTGCGTTACTGGACCTGTGTGACTTTTGCTGTTCAGCTGGTGAAGAAGTGAAAGTGTTTTGACATTAGCCACATAAGATGCTTTTGCAAACTGCCCCGAGGAGCCTAGGCACCTCTTCGGGGGCTGCATACCTTTTGTGACTGTCACTAAGGGATTTGCTAAAGACCACACACCAGGTTGTTAGCAAGCAAGAGCGAGAACCCAACTGTTTCCAAATCTTCGCCTCTCAGCACAGTAAATTTCCCTAGGTCCGTTTCAAAGAAGACAAACATTTATAGCTGAATTTTAAACATCAACACCTAATTTAATTATGATTCAAGGTCATTTATCTACACGATGATAAAACCCCCTAACTAAAAAGCTCTCTGAATTTCAGGGTATTCGGTACAAAACATAAGGCATAGTCAGGAAATATTTTTTCACTTAGGTACAACGTGTCAAAATGAAAATTATGAAGCAAAATTATCACCTAATTTTACTGAATCAACTATTACCCCCAAACAGATGTATCTGACATTAAGCCTGCTAGACTGCTTTTGCCTGGTTGAGCCTACTTTCCTAAACAAAGCCAGCTGACACAAGAGGATGGAGGTCAAACAGTCTTGCTGTATGAAGCTTGCACTCACAAGATTATTTGCTCAGAGGCGGAAAGATCTGGGGCAAGGTAAGGACTTCTTGATACTCCGAGGGGAAGGAGGAACTTAGCACATTCATGCGTGGAAAACAAGTCCCGATTTACTAAACTCCTATTTCCAAAGTAGCAAACAAACTTCCTCATCAAAGCTGCCAAGGAGTAAGAGGAAAGATCTTTACATGGAAAAATAAGTAGTTAGATTAGTAATTAGATTAAAACAATGGGCAAGAATCAATGTATCATTTTCACAGTGAAGGAAAGTTACCTTATTGTCTTACAGGCATCTTTGGCCCAGAGCCCATGTTTCTCAACTTAATAAGAAATCACTTTGAAAAGGGGGTTAATTTGGAGACAGGAATATTTCATATCACCATATTCAGCATGGAGATACTGATGATACTATATTACTGTGAGTAGTAAAGATGAGCCGTGAGAAGAGACAGAATAGGAGCTCATGGCCACCAGGGAATGCACGCTAAAACAACAGATGACATTCAGGACCCATAAGTGCAAAGTTATGCATTCAGAAAACAGTTCTGTCTTCACACGCTCTATGATGAACTTTGAGCTGAACATTATAAAGGAGGAATGACATCTAGAGTTGTTAGTATTATTACAGCAATATTAATTCCCAGAAATAATCTGCCATAAAGCAAATCCAATAATAAACATGATTACAAACAGCCTAGAGAATAAACCAGACAACATCATTATGACAACCGTTAAAGTCACAATTTGTCCACATCTTGAATACCAGGCACAAATCTGCAGAATTGGAAAAGAGAGAGATTAGCATGAAAGGCCAATTAAAAACACAAGACAGCTTCTTTGCAAGAGACTAGGGATTCTCTCTGGAAACGAGGTGGTGGGGGAAGGATGCCAAATACATAAAATCACAAGGGACATGGAAACAATATGAAGCGGGAATGGTTGTTCACCATTTCTCCAATACAAAAACTAGGTGATAGCAAATGAATAGAGCTGGTTCATAACAAAGAAATGGAAATGTTTCTTCACTCAGTGTATCATTGAGACCACCTTATTGAGTACATCTTATGCATCAACTGCTTAAGTCCTTGTAACAGGAACAAGTAGATACTAAAAGTTTAAATGGATTAAAAAACAGGTAATGAAAAAGTGCTGCTAAATACAAGGACACCACCTCTGTCTCAGAAAGGCCTTAAATAAAAATTTGCTGGGAGACCATTCGGGAGAAAGGTCACTAGTGCTGGCCTGACTTCATACCCTTTCCTAGGCATCTTCTGCTGGTTATTGCCAAAGGCAGTCTGGGCCAGCTGGACCATTGGTCTAGCACAGTACAGTAGTCCTTACATTTTTATCTCTATTCCTTCCTCACCACTTCCTCAGAGCAGAAATGGTTCAACAGCACTGACAGCTCAGGAGATCTTGTCTTTCACTTAGTGTGCTAAAGCTCAATGAGGGCAGGAGGAAAAAGAGCAGTTGAGTCACTGTGCTGGTTTTGGCTGGAATAGAGTTAATTTTCTTCATAGTAAGCTAGTATGGCATTACGTTTTTGATTTGTGCTGAAAACACTGTTGATAATAACAAGGATGTTTTCATTATTGCTGAGAAGTGCTTGCACAGCGTCGAGGCCTTTTCTGCTTCTCACCCCACCCCACCAGTGAGTAGGCTGGGGGTGCACAAGAAGTTGGGAGGGAAGAGAGCCAGGACAGCTCACCCCAACTGGCTGAAGGGATATTCCATACCATATGACGTGATGCTCAGCATATAAAGCCAGGGGAAGAAGGAAGGGGGGAAGATTGGGGGTGACGGTATTTGTCTTCCAAAGTAACCATTATGTGTGACAGAGCCCTGCTTTCCTGGAGATGGCTGAACCCCCGCCTGTCAATGGGAAGTAGCAAATGAATTCCTTGTTTTGCTTTCCCTATTCAACTGTCTTTATCCGATTCTCCCTCCCGTCCCAACAGGGGGGAGTGAGCAAGTGGCTACGTGGTGCTTAGTTGCTGGCTGGGGTTAAACCACACCAGTTGAGCAAGTGCTGGACAGCAGCACGCTGGAGATGGTGAAGGGGCTGAGAGCCCGGGGGGTACAGTCCTCTGTTCTGGAAGCATTAAATTTTCTTCCCACTGAGTAAGCGTAGGGGAGAGACTCCAGACTCACTGGCTATTTCAGGATTGACCAAAGGTCAAAAACAAGCACTTCAGAAGTTTCAGGAAGTGACTTGGGTAAATTTGGCTTGGAGGAATGCTAGTCATCTCCCTGCAAGGGCTTAGGTTTGGTCGACTGAAACCAGGAGGAGCTCAGGACTGCAGCCAATGAAGGTTGAAGTGGCATTGAAATGTCTCCCCCTATCCAAAATTAAAATTTCATTTTCTTCAGCTAGACTGCCCTATCATGACATCTGTACAAGCAAACATTAAGAGGGAAGACAGCATAACAACATTAAACACAAAGCAGAGTAGGCAAGTGGAAGCCTTAGGAGCTACACCCACCCTGCCCAAGCTGGCTGGTCCTGGGAGTAGCTCAAAGCCCACTGTGCTCCTGAGATTCATTACTGAATTTGGGCTGCTTAGAGATTAGAGCTGCCTTCTTAAGCAGGTTTATACGAGCGCTGACCTGACCCTTCTCCTCACCTTTGGTCATGTGACAAAGACATACGGAATACAGGGACATGTTTGGGTCACAAATATAACTCTAGGTGAAACTCCGTTGTATCTGTAAGGTCTATAATGTACCCCAAATTTTCCTTCTCACCCCTTGGTTTCTCCCCTCCCTGTAGGATTCTACCCTTCAGCCCTTGAGTTGAGTCCCAGGGCACTTTGGGGTACACAAAGCAGAGGGTTGGCAGTCTGGCCTCAAACCCAACCTGGATGGTACTCCTGCACTGCAGAGCAATCAGAGGTCTAGAAGAAACAGGCAAAAGGTCTTGTAAGAAAGGGGTAAGGGACCCACCTTACACTGAAAAGGTGAATTTTGACTCTACAAGGTAGTTTCCGAATATTTGAGAGATTTTCCCTCATAGGAAACAACAGAGCAGTGTCTAAAAACAATAAAGGAAACCTTTCCTGCTGTCTGAGACACTGTACAATGTCAGAAGGTTTTCATGTTGCAATTTATGAAGCTGTACCTCCAGTGAAACCTAACTGTACATTTCTTTTTAATGTACGCTGAAAATGCCATGTACTAGCAGTAGCTATTCAACCACGGTACAAAGTCACACATGCATCCTTCCCTTACATGTAGCCACGGTCACTAGCTGCAATTCAATGGGCTATGAGCAAGGAGGAAAAAAGTCTCCAATATATTAGCCAGAGATATTTCTTGAATGTGAACCTACTTTATCAATTGATATATTTAACATACAAATACTGGAGTGTTTGCAGTCTCACAATTAACATAAGGGATTTAAATTTTGAAAGTGTTTTGCAGGATTTTGCACCTGAAGCCTGCAGTATTTGAAAACACAATCAAGTTGTGCCTTGCGGCAGACTATAGTCTAGTAACATCGAGAGGACAGACTTAAAATAAGCATCTACATCATTTTTCACAGTACACAGTGCCACAATGCATCTGCTTAAAAACAAATATATGTTTGCAGTGAAACATTTCAACAAATCACAGAACTCAGCAGCAAAGTAGTTAAACATTTATGATTTGATTTTATCTCAGCTTGGAATGTCGCTGGAGTGTCCCACTTCTAACAACTGTTTGCTAAGTTAAGGCTTTAGTGTTTACACAGTGCTGAATGAAGCAGCCTGGTCACCAGATGTGAATGCTTCCTTAGACTAGAGCTTTCAATCAGATCACGGTCCTAATGGTCCCTGCTCCAACCTTCTTCCTCAGGACGTCCACCAGCCTTTCCAACCTGAGAGGGGGCAGGGGAGAGGGAGAGGGGAGAAAAAAAAGGAAGCTAACGTTAGGAATGTTCTGGCTGAAAGAGACAGTGTTTGCACTGAACCAAGCTGTCCTGGTGGTGGTCACGCTCAGAAACAAAGCACTACTGTAAAAGACAGACATTAAGGGAAAATACAGACAACTTACGGAAAACTTTTTAACCTACAACGCAATCCATTTGCAGTCAGTGATACGTACCAACTCACTTTTCTTTTGTAGTACATGTACTATCTGAGGTCCCTATAAGGCATTAACACAAAACCCTGTGCAGCAATCCGGTGGCATATATACACTTCGGTGTAAGCAGGACACTCAATTCTTGCACTTTTTAAAATACAAGTAGCTCATGGCTCTTGTTAAATGTAACACTTAGCTGTCGTTTCCCCTTAAAAGATACCTTGTCTGTTATCCAACAGATACTTTTATTGTCCAGTTTATAAATTTATGCCTAAACCCCCATGTCTTTTATGGAAAATTTTTTTTCAAAATACTCAACAGCCCAAGTTTCTGAGGATGTGGATGATGATATTTTGAAGGTGGCCCATATGATGATTATGTTGACACAACTACAGAAAAATTAACTGTCTAAATAAGTAGGACAGAAAGCTGACTAATTATCTCTTAGTTTTAAGGCACAGGCTATAAGCATGTCCAGCATCTCACTGACTTAATTTGTTCTTTCCTTCTGTTAAAGTATGCAGGCAAATGCAAAAGGCTAAATTTGTTCAGGGTTTTCCATTTGCACACATTTATCTTCAGCACTCCAGTAATCATGAATTCAAGCTATTTCTTCGTTTTATCTTTATTTTATGGAATCCTTCAATGAAAGCTCTCCCACAAATAATCTAACTATATAAAAGCAGACTCGGTGTGTAGTAGAACACTTTTAGAATCATGTACAGCATATTAGACACACAGCTTCCATAACGGATAAAAAGAGTTGTGGGTTCAAATAGCTGTACTCACTGTTGCAAAGCTGACCATTTTTTCTTATCTGAAAAGACAGGGTTGCCTTTTTAAAAATATATTATACAACATGAGGAATGCAGATAGCAAATAAAAATAACACAGTGTTATCAAAACTGCAAAATTCATTTTATGTTATGGATGTATTAGTAACTTCAGTGCAGGAAAACTAGCTAACACGTCTTGGATTTATTGCCACAAGTCATGACTAACGCGCATGGTACGTATTGAAACACTCTTGTTTTCCAGGAACCACCAAGCACCACGAAGCTACACCTCTCATTGTACTCACCTGGTGACTTAATTCCTGAAACGAGATTAAGAATTCACCACCCTAATGTAATTATCAGACACCAGGAAATATATGTGGAAAGTTCAGCTGGTTCTAGCTGTTTCACAGGGACTCTAAAGGAGTGAAAGCACAGGTGAAAAACTATTGCTTAGTTACTCTTCTCCCTTCAGTTTTCTATGTATCGTTTTTCCTACTAGTGCATTTTACCTGGTTTTGTAACATACATCTACTGCACTTCTTCGTCTTTATGGAGGCAGCAGCCAGACAGTCATCAGTCACTGCAGTCAGTCCATGCAAGTATGAAGTCAGCACTTTCACAAGTTATTTGCTCCTGAAAATTTTCTCAGAGTGGCTAAATCAATGTTCTTTGGGTTCTAAGGGTTTTAGCTGAGTTACTGATAGGTCATAGTTTCCTCAGCCTCTCTTACTGAAAAGTTTCTCTGTTAAATCAGTTGTTAGTTCATGTGCAATTTCAGAAAGTAGTGGCAGATCAGTCGCCACTTTTAACCGCATGTATGTTCAGAAGCATTGCAGCTTTCTCAGCCACTTTGTCTATCACTGGAGGTCTCTTTCTCTCTTACACTAGCACCCTCTCTAATGTGCTTCAGAGCCATAAAGCACAGCAGAAACATTTCAAACTGTCAGGACAAACAGAAAGTTTGGGCTGCCAGTTGTTTTCTGGGCAACAGCAGAAAGGTAGTAAAATCTGAGGTCACGGTTTATTTAAATCACTGTTCAGTTAAAAAGAAATACTGCGTGCCTTATACAAGTGGGGGGAAAATGACTGCAATAATTGAGGTTTCATTTGGGGAGATGTAGGTTGGAGGTCACTGCTTATACACTGTCCTGCAATTGGGCTTAGATGTGCACCACTCTGTGACCAAGCAATGACACTGCACACCAGAGCAGACAAGTTAGCGAAGAGCTGCCCATGTTTGAAGAGAAATACCACTGGGATGAAAGTAGCTGTCTTCTGTTTAACCTTGAAACTGTCAGGCTTCATTGAAAATAATGAGGCTTAACAATCATAGCTTCTGCTTTTCAAATGAATGATGACTGAAATCATCAAAATGAGGTATCCCGCACCAAACACAAACTGTGCAGGGCTTATTTGCCTTTTGTTTCAGTCATGTGTGGATTTGCAAATTTATTTACTCTTTATTAGAAGAAAGAAAAAAAAAAGCAGCAGGGGATTAAGAAACCATACCTTTGAAGGAGATTTAAACAATAATGTAAAAGAGAAACTGTAACAGCTATTTATAAGATAAAATAACAGAGGGCAAAATTCACCCCTACACAGACACAAGACCCAATATACCACTGAAATCCCACTTAAGCCTACAAAATAAAGCTATGGGCTGAATCGGTGGTTAATAACTCTTGATACAGGCCTCAGGGGGCTTTTCGGAACGATAATCCTGGACTCTTTGTTCACCAAGGGCCCAACTCTGCCATCCCGACTCACACTAGGCAACATTTTTCTTTGTGAGTAATAAAAGGCAGCTAACAAGGCCGTTTGTGTCAATGAGGTACTACCTGCAAGGGGTGAGGGTGGCAAAATCGCCCCTTGTCGATAAGGCTCTGTATCCAGCCCGGCGGGATGCTGCAGGCAGCTCCTTTTGGAGGCTGAGCATTTTCATCTGTGGTAAACTGAAGGAATAATCTTATACCTCAAGATCAAAGGTAACTTAAATATCTAAACAGATGAATGGGAGGTGCTGGGAACTACCCTAAAAGTCTCGGTGTTTGTGGAGTTTTATTCAAAATACAGAAGACACTGACCTGAAGAAAGAGACTTTTATTACTTTGTGCAATCATGATGTATCTGCCACTATAATCTCACCGTATTTTACTTAACTGAAAGCAATACTGACTATGTTTGACCGTATACTCAGACACAGATTTAACAAATGACATTTATCTTTTTGCTTGTGAAGGAAACAGTCCTCATAGTATAAATTAAATACACGATATAACACAATCTTCTCCTGAGATGTAAGAGAGACACTCACTGAACTTATTTCATGAAGCAACCAAACAAGTCATTCAAGAAGAAAGTATTTCAGCTGGTGTTTTCGGTCAGACAGAAGAATGACATGGTGGGCAACTCAGCTGCAGCGCTGAAGGTCCAAATGTGCAAGGACAAACAGACACGTTTAGGAATGTCCAACAAAGCCTCTTAAGGTCTCACTCCTCCTTCTCACAGATTTCAATGTCTTGCTTAGAGATTTTGGAAAACCCCAGTAGGTGACCTTCACTATTTCTTGGTACTTAACTAATTCTAGAGAATCTGTCCCTTAACAAATAAATTTTCTTAGCAAATGCCACTTCAGCATTCTCTACACAATTACTGTGTGTGTGCACATGCAAAATGAGTACAAAATGGCATATGCAACACAGGAACAAAATATATATTCAGATAGATAGGTACAACTTTGGTTTTATATATACTGACTTGCATGTACCCAAAGTAAAGAAGTCTTGCATTTTTTGGGATAGATAGAATTTGCGTCCATGAAAAGCACAAAGACGAGAACTAGAAATATTCTTTATCTACACTACCTATTTCTTTAGTGCTCAGCTCAGTGCTTCCATGAAATGGGAAAATAAAAAAACCATAAATTAGGACAGTGACATCTGGCCCATCTTTATTTTTAAGTTAGCAGAAGATGTAACATTGTGAAGAGTCTTGAATTGCAGTGCCTTAATTCTTCCTCAATACAAACTTGGAATTAGGCAAATCTGTGTTTTAATACAGAAATAAAAAGATTTCCTTGAGGGGCTTACTGCTGTGATATTACCAGTTTGAATATGTACTTTTGAAAGTGTTGTTAAGCTTAAGAAGGTCGTCATCTTCAGAGGAATGCTACCTAAACAAGAACATTGCTAGGTGTGTCTTCCCCGAGACAAATTCTCAACCATTCTCAACGCCTCTTTCAGTTATTCCAAATTGTGTTCTCTTATCACCTATGCATACATCTGACAGAATGCCTGTATGGAGTGTATGTTGTTATATGAAGCGTTCTTATGTAGCTCCTGAACTGTCTGACAATCTGATTTGATTTTTAGCAAAGCCTCACAGAGCTCTACTCCCTTGAGTATAAATAATTTTGGTTTTAGAATCAGTCTCCATAAAGTAGACTTAAACCCCTCACTGACAGAGAAGTTTGTTCCAGGAGCCCAGAAGCTGGATGTATAGTTGCAAAAATGTTATGTACTGGTCTCCAGTGCTGACTCTTAGGTGCGTTTTTGGCTTGCTCTCCTCTTTCACGTACTCTGTTGAAGAAGTCTAGCTCTAAACTGTTGCTTGGGATCAATAAAATCTGCAACTGAGTGAACCCACATAGATCAGTATATCCTCCCACACTGCTCCATCTCCGACCAAACGAACTCACCCCAAAGGAGAGCAGTGGCCTTTATCCACAAGTTCTGAATATGACAGTTATGCAGTCACAGAGTGACCTTCCAGGGCATCATGCCCCAGAAATAGCCAAAATGGATACCCAACTGAAAGAAAAGGGCATCCGTCAAGTAGCCTATGTCCTAATCTGCAAAGCAATATATAGACTAGCTGAAAACAATAGCTTCTACCTGCAGATGGAGGAGTTAAGTGATAAAAACAAAACCCTGTTGGATTTTGAAATGCTATATAAAGGCTTATAAACCTAAACTATAACCCTTGGTTATCTTTCCAGTAGATAAGATTAGGCTCAGGCTATGAAGATGGCCTTACTTGCGTGATTTCTGGCTTCTTGTGGAATGTGTTTTGCTAACACTCATTCCCATTAGAAACCAAGCATTTGAAAATATATTAGGTAAATAAAATGCATTGGACAAGAGCATTACAAGCAGTTTAGCAGTAGAGCTCAGCGAATAACTGACTGTTTGGTGACTGGTCATACAAACAAATTCAGTCAATTTCATCTCAGAATAAAAAAAAATCCTTTCCTTTCCTTTTCCTCTCCTTTCCTTCAGTCTTCCTCTGGGATATATTTCATCAAATCCACAATGGAGTGCTCATTTTCAGGCATTTTCTGTAAAAGTCAAGGAAACAAATGACACAGAGAAGAGAGGCTGCAGCGATACCAGTCTCACCTAGAAACCAGTCACATGGATAGGAACATTTGCTCAAGAGGCTGGAGGAGACTGGTTCAGCTCTATTATCTGTATGGGGGAACTGGACTCCTGCTGCTTCCCTCTCAAGGGAGCAGCACTGCGCTAACACCGGGTGCTGGCGTGGCTTGTTCTCAGTTTCAAATGTTGAGGCTG
Organism: Charadrius vociferus; assembly: GCF_000708025.1. NCBI lineage: Eukaryota > Metazoa > Chordata > Aves > Charadriiformes > Charadriidae > Charadrius > Charadrius vociferus. Next base: position 8,319,835 of record NW_009648876.1, on the reverse strand, counting down.
CTCCGATTGAATAAAACACTTAAATATTCACTGGATCAAAGCCTGGAATGTAAGGGTATGACCTCGCAGCGAGTGGCCTGTCTACCATGCTACAGAGGCATCGCACTCCTACCTCTGGGTGGTTCCGTGAATCTTTAATTATTCTTTGTCTTCAATTCAGGTATTACTTTTGCCACCTCAAAAGCTTGCCTTTTGAACAATAATAATTTTTGATCGACTCACTAAAAAACATTGCCGGTTGCATTTAACCGTCATACACCAGTCGGTAACAATTCCCTCACACATCATCATAGTGGTAAAGACTACACGTGGTTCAGATGCACCAGGCTGCCGCTCTCTACTTAACAAAGTTCCCTCTGCACCTTTTGGCTCGGAGACTGGGCGCCTTTCTAAACGACACGCTGGAGTTCAGCAGTGGTTTTGAACCTGATGCAGGAATTATTGAGTAAAATTCAGTGCCCTGTGTTAGACAGGTGGCTGGACTGACCAGTATTAATGGTCCTTTCTGGTCTTAAAACACAAGTCTTAGAGACTGATTTAGCAGCATCAGCGAGCTCTAAACCGTGGTAGACCACAGTGTTGAATCTAATCACTCCAGGCACCGCCGCCAATTCCTGCCTGCCCAACACTGTTTGTAATGTCACTCCAAAAAGTATGTTCCATTAAACTTACAGGCCTTAAATTTGGCAGGGCAAACCATTCTGCCTCTGAAAAGCACTGTCACAAAACAAGCATTCCTATTAAATCCCTTTCAGCGTCTTCTCAACCCAAAAGAGTAATTCTGTATATGATTAAACTTAGAAGTAAATACAGCCAGTTGGGCTCCTGACAGCAGACATATTTCAAAATAAACCTGGCTTACACAGGCCTTGGCTAAAATATTAAGCCTTTATCTGTGGTCCACAATAACTAATCTTGTCAAATTGTTTGCTCTCTACCTTCTGTTTGGAAGATTATGAGCAAGCTCACCATTACTATTCACCTTGTGCCATCACTAGCAGCAGGAAAAGTGAGCGGTAAACACAGTTGGTCTATTTTGACAGAATTTCACCCTACTTTGCATTGATGGAGATTGCTGCACAGTCCAGGATAACAGAGAATCAGGACTTTGCATCTATGCTGGATTTAATGCCACCTTGTGAAAGGTATTGCTCCTTTCCTTTCAAATGCTTTCTCAGGACAGCACATACTGATTGCCTAAACCAAATGAGCTTATGAGAAAGAAAAATAAACCCTGAAATCACTATGTTATAACCTCATCTGTGTTTCAGAGATCTGCAACATGTTTATCAATTAGATGAGGCAGAGACTCTTACTATTGGATGGACCATGCATATCTGAGCATGTGACTGATATTAAAGAGTTAAAAATTTAACAATAATTGAAATAGAGGATATATTGGCATATGATGGTCAAATGATACCAATCAGATTATTTAATCAGATCACAGAACTTCACCTGATTACTCCAGCTTCAGTCTAACAGTTTATATGCAAATTTTATATGTTTTACTACTTCTATTTGTGCAAGAAAACCCTTTTATATACCTCCTTCCATAAGCTTGAATTACTTTTAGCACTGACAGTTACTGTTTCTACCCATTTGGGATCACAGGTGGTCTCTTTTTTAGGAGAAATCTTGACATTGAAGTTTGCTCCTTACAGTGACAACATTTCCACAAACTTTGTGCTGACATGAATAGGCAAGGGACCCCTGGATTTTCTTGCCAAATCCTTTCTGGAAGTCTCTGTCATCTGCTCAGGAAAAGCTAGCAGCTTTTATTTACCTTAAGCTAATATATATTTCCTAAAGAACGCATTTTTTCACAATATTTATTCATTTGAAGAGGGAAAAACATTACTTCCTATCGACTCCTGATGAACAGTCATTCTGCCTGTTGGTAATGATGTTGGGTATCGTTAGAGTGCCATGAATCACAGGCAACCTTATTCTGTCTCTGAACTGTTTCCCATCTTCTTCTTGAGAGCAATACTACTTCATAAAAGCAATTATTCTTTGCTTTGAATGCTCACAACATGGAGGGATGATCAGAACTTTTATGTAAAGTGTTCGAAAGGCAGACATCAGGTCTGTTTTGCATTATGTGTATTTTCATGTGGCAAAACAGCATGCAGAGAAGTGAAACGACTTGCTGAAGCTCAACCAACCAAGAAAACTGAAAAGACCCACAAACTTTTTTCCTGTCTAATTTTATGTGTAAGTAGTCTTGAGCTGAAGCAGGTTTCTCATGCATACAAAAAAACCCCCCAAAAGTGTATGCATAAATACCTGCAGAATTAGAGCCTAAATTGTTGGGTACAGAGCTGGAAAAAGGATTTACTTTTTAGAGGATTTTGTTTTGTTCCAAATCCCTCTTCAGGAATATTTAAAAGCAATGTCAAAAATTGATTATCTAAACAAATATTATTTCAAACTTGCTCAAAACAAACAGACAGGATTCCTTAGGAAATGCAGGACCAGCAGACTGATATGCATTTAAGGATCTGTAGAGAATGGGGTTACTAACAGACTCTAAACTTTAAAAGTATCAGCCTGAAAGCACCACGTTGCACCTTTCTGTGTGTTTCAAACCAGTCTTCCTTGTAAGGCCAGGTCTGAACCTCTCAGCTGCCTATTCCAAGCCAGTTCCACCCCTTTTGGGCATGTTCTGGTCAAGTCTTGTTTACAATGAGTTTGTAAAATCGCAAATACTGAGGTACTACTCCGGCTGCTTCCTAAGTACATCCCATCAAATCACAGCTTTGGCAGACTCCTCTTGATATCATAAACAATAAAGACAACATGAGCTTTTTTCTTGATTCCACAAATATTTTACAAAACCCGATGCAGACTTGCTGGCTCTAGACAGGTCCCACCCTTGTGACCAAGAGTAATCTGGAGCTTATGGAGAGAAAATTCCTTCCTATAAACCATCATTAAATCCCTCCACTTTACATTTAAACCAATCATTTTTACATAGGTTTGATATATTTCAATAGATACGCCTTCCTGGCATAACTGATAGGATATCACCCAAGCTGGAATGTCTTCTACGATATTACTGAGAGATCAAGTAACAATGGAAATGGTTTTTGATGTAAGAGGAAAGCCTTTAATTAAGCTCACACTTGTGATAAATCCTTCGTAACGTGCTCAGACTGGTAGGTAAACTCCTCACCCTTCCAGTGTGATACAGTGGTGCCCACAGTCTTCTCCTGGTTTCAGGGCAACTCACACTTAGTCATACTTCTGAAAAGTATTTCTAGAAAAAATTAGAGCAGTCTTCCCTCAGTAGAGGACTAACAAAAAATCCATGGCTGAAACACCTACTCCTCCTCTTAATGTTCACAATATATTATATATAGATGTTGTCAACATGAAGCTTGTCTATTACGGTGATGTTGTTATGGCGTCCCCTACACAGGGATAAACCCAGAAAAGATGCCTAACTGCTCATTTACACACAAAAAAGGGGCTTTAAGAATCATAGAATCATAGAATGGCTTAGGTTGGAAGGGACCTTGAAGATCACCGAGTTCCAACCCCCCTGCCATGGGCAGGGACACCTCCCACTAGACCAGGTTGCCCAAGGCCACATCCAGCTTGACCTTGAACACCTCCAGGGATGGGGCCTCAACAATTTCTCTGGGCAACCTGTTCAGTGCCTTACAACCCTTAAAGTGAAAAATTTCTTCCTAATGTTTAATCTAAACCTGCCCTCTTCCAGTTCAAAGCCATTCCATTTGAGACTTAGCATCACAGACCAGTGTCTTCTACAAGTGTAGTGCTCCTTAAAATACTTCATAGGCTTTTTATTAAGTTATCAGCCATTTAAGGCCATTAAGGTAAAAAAAAGCCTTCCCACTTCTAAGCTTCAGTAACCTTTCTCCAGTAGCCAGCAGACAGTCTCCAACTGTCCTCTGCACCATTCTAGCAAGACAATTCACATGAGATACTTTTTCACTGGCCTTCTGGGCCTACTTTGCTCCATGTTCCTGCCATCCGACTGGGAATGAGCTTCTGCTCCTGGGAGATGAGTGAATTCCTGAGCAAGGCTGACACAGGAGAGAAGCAGGGGACCTTCAGCTCATTTTGAGGACAGCTTTAATTCCTCTGAACTAGTGAGCTTGCAGACTCAGGCCTTGGTGACAATTCTGCCTGGTAGTAACACGAATGGGACTGATTGTAGGAGAAAAACCTTTTAATCTCTGCTGATAAACGCACAAAAAATTGTCTTTATATCAAGATTCACAAAATTCTTCAAAAGCATAGAGTGAAATATTTTCTCAGTGTTTGAAAGCAGAGAGTGAAACGTGTTTTGTGTCGAGTTCACCACTTAGGATATCCCTTTTATCAGATGTAGAAGTTCATCTATTACATCCTTCAAATAATTTATATGATTATCTTATCAAATAAAAGATTGAGGTGATTGAGATGGATATATTATGAGGCACAGAATAAAGTGCTAAATACAGTAATTTTATTATACACCTCTCCAATACCTGCAATGTCTTCCACTCAAAGGCTGAATTCTGACACTTTGTATGGGCAAAAATTCCATAATCTGAAGCTGAAACGGTAAAATTGGGTCCTAAAAATTTACGCCTTCCAACAACCCAGTGTTTAGATCTATATCCTTACACCCACATCACATCCTGCAAAAATGTAGAACGGGAAAGCCGAGCAACTTGCCAATAAAATAGTGGCAATGACGGGATTAAGGCTTTTGTTAGCTCTCATACATATAAACACAACTGATGCTGCCTTTCTACAAAATATTGTTAAAGAAATTAAAAGCCTTATGGTAAAATCTGGCTATTAGTTAATGACTCAGCATTATATTAGAAACATGAACTGTAATTTTCTCCTTGGAGCACTAGCCCCTGCTTCAGTAAAGGTACACTTAATTTTAAGTGTAATTTTTACACTTAATTTTAATTTTAATAGAAAAAATTAAATTATTTCAAGTTTGCTTAAAATTAAATACCTTGCTGGCCTAGTCAGTTATTTCTATTTGTTGCTGTAAAGAACTGTTCCAGCAATTCTTTAAAAGATAAGTAATTCAGAAGCTTCAGAAAGTCTGGGTTTTTTTGTTGAGCTTCTGCACATACATTTACAGTATTCAATCTTTTGCATATGTTAAGAAACAGTATGAGTATTAACAGAAAGAACCGCAAATTTATTTTTATTCCTTCAGCCAAGCCACAAATAAATGACTCTTGCAAACAAACCAAATACTATTTAGTAACGGCAGTGTAAATGCCATGGACTTATTTTATTTGGAAATAAAATATTAAAGTAAATGATTATTTGCTGTGACACTCATTTTATCGTCTTGGAAAAAAAAGCAAGTCTGAGAAAAAGTTTTCTCGCTGTTCTTCAAGGAGCACTCAATCTGCTTTTCAAAGTTATTTAATAATTTGTCATAGAATTGTTAACTATAAGCCTACAAATACTGTGTCAGCATGCTTCTTCCTATTGGGCAAACAACTTCAAAATCTAATTTGTTTGTGTTATTGGTCTTACTAAATATTAGTCTTTGCAAGTCTGGTTTACGCCATTGATGTTAACTATGCCAACATTCTGATTATGTTCTGAAGTATTCCACAACAAGCTGATATTATACAATACATGCCCAAGAGCTAGCTGATCCAGTTTACTGAGCATACTTAGTGTATTTTGCTACTGATAAATCAATAAACCCATGTTGTAATCTACAAACTTCCATCTCTGTGAAGCAGCTATAAGCAAACTGTAAATGAACACACAGGTCAAAAACTGGGATGCTGTGATTATGTTGACTCTGAAAACATTTGACTCTCATAGAATACATTTCAGTGTTTGAGAGAATGAAGTTTCAGCGCCGCTTATATTTTTGTGAAAGGCTGAGATGATAAATATTCAAATGATGATAAATATTTGTGTTTATATTGTAACTACCCATACTTTAAGAAAACAGTATCTGCACTGCAATCCACAATTTACAGAGGTTAAGTAAATGTAAACCATAGCTACACAAAGAAAATAAATACTTGACTCAGGCTGTATGCTCAGTTTTGCATTCTTCATCCATGTGAAATTCCCTGCAGCCAACGGGTATCTCGGGTGTGCAAGGAATGCAGGAAAGGCTTATCTGTCATTCCCTTTGGTTGGCATTTTTTGTCTTCGTTCTGTTAAGCACACTACTGAATGTAATGCTGGCACCGATCATAAACTGTCAGATGTTAAAGGCCTCAATTTAATTTATGACACCCAAAATATCCATGAGAATGGTATCCCATAATCTGCTCTGGCAATGTCACACATTGTGACTGTACGAGACTTTTGGTACTGATACCACAAACTGCTGTATTAAGGGCCGTCTTCAAATGAAAACAAGATGTCAAAGGATGTTATGAATTATTAGTACTACAAAGGGTCTCAGCTTCAGTAATTCTGAACATCATTGAGTCTGTCTTTTGGGACTTGAGAATGGGATCTGCAGCTCCACGTGCGCTCTGCACTTGTGCATTCCTCCTCCAGACTGCACAGAGAGCACGGCAGCACCTTGGGATGGGATTTGCAACAACTAGTTTAAGAAGGGCGCTCCTCAACTAGCCAAATCATTTTTTTTTTATTTTATTTTATTTAAACCTCAGACCCTTAGTTTAAGTGTCTTGCTCCAAGCTGTCGGAAGGTCCTGAAGCTGCCCTTCTCTAAAACTAATGTGAGGCCACTTGTTTCTTCTAAGGTGACAAAGATAACAGCAGTGCTACCACTCCTCCTTTTGAAAACAAGTATAAAAGATCACACTGAGTATCGGCTAGAGCATTCAGCCAAGCTAAGGAAAACTTGGTTTTAACCCACATCTGCCACTTCTCAGGAGAGCTGTACACTCCAGGGCAGAAAAGTCTTCTCTACTTCTCTTGCTGAAGCTATGAATTTCTACAGAAGAAACATCTGAAATGTTATTAGACCTGAAGGTGTGATTCTGTTGGTGGTGATGGACGGCGCTCATCTCGAAAATAGGGGATGGGTGTTCTGATACTGGTTTTGTATTTATGTTCAACAGGCATTAGATAAAACTGAGAAAAAGCCCTAAAGGAAAGTGCCAGAACCAGGTCTCACTTCTCAGAGGTGAATAGCCTACTCACTGTTCTCTGATCCGAGAATCCTGCATTATTTTCTGCTATGTGGTACTACTTCAAGGCAAGGAATAGAGAGCATCCAGACCAAACCTGTGTGGCTAAAACACCCCCCTGAGATACAGAAGATCTGAACCAGGATCTCCTCAGATGGAGGAGGAAACTCAGCTCTGTTCTGCCGCACTCCAGAGGAGTACCCCCACTCCCAAACAACCACTTGGAAACCCAGGGTGCGGGGGCACAGATGCCGAGGAAGCTTTTGAAAGAAAATGTCCGAAGTCCCACTGCTCTGCATGGATCTTGGTGCAACCGCTTTGCATCCCTGGTTCAGCACGTGCTTCCCCATTTGGGTCTCCAAGGAATCCAGCCAGAAAAGCCAAAAATACGATTGTTTTGTATTTTTTCAGTCAGAAGATTTCTGCTTATACTAACCCAGGTCCTCTCTTCTTTGGGCTGGGAAGTTATCAGTATTAGTGGTACTAAGTTCTCAGGCACTCCCTCCATCACAGCCTGTAAATTTTACCTGGACTGTAACATGAAGTACGCAATTCAAAAATTGGTAAGTGAAGTGTCATCCCGTAAAGATAATATAATCCAATGCAGAAAATACATTTCATTACAGCTTTGCATGAATAATCAGGTAGCCTTACCAAGGGAAACAAGATCTGCCTAGTGATACAGAAACCTGGTATACCTACAACAGTCCAGAGAATATGCCAGCCGTGACTGAGTTTGTTCAGCTCACCTTAGATTTGAATACTAGTTCAAAATTTTATTTCCTCCAGACCCAGAAAAATGATTTCACTCTATATGTTGAATTTCTCCGAGGCTGCACACATCCTCACTGACTTACTCAGTTCTTTTATTACAACAAACAGGTATTTCTACAAGGCTTTTGATTCAGCATTTCACCATGCATATTAGTGCAGTCTGCAGGGAATTTTTCTGAGAGGAGTCACTGGCGTTAGTACAGAATTCCAAGTATTTAAATAAATTCTGACCCTACTATGTACTGCTTTCTGTTAGATCACACATGACTTTCTTCACACATTTCCATTAGTCTTAATTCCTCACTAAATTCCTAGAGCAGGCTACTTCCAAGACTATTGTCCCTAAATCCAATAAATTCACATTGCCTGTTACTGCTACCCTAGTTAATGGTAATATTTTAATATATGATGTGATTGTTACTGGATTTTGTGTTTTAGACTTTCTTGTGTTCCTATTCATGTCTTGCATGCCAAAGAAACTTTGCATCAGCTCTGCTGCACTCTGCAGAATTCTTCAGGGTATGTGGTGGTTTTGCGTGTCTGGGAATCTTCCATCTGGCTAGTGTGGGTTTCCTAAACACCATAAAACCCCGCCTGTGGAGATTGTGTATCTCTTATGGGCCCCATGGAGCTTATAATCTGCTTTTAATCATTGCACGAGGCAGCCAACACATCAGTCCTCATCAAGCAGTTTTTTCCATATTGAATCTCCTTTAATAACTTTTGATCCAGTTCTGAAAGTCCAGAACCATTGCTAATTGTCATTGGTATCTTAGACTGCTACAAGAGTTGTCTTCCTCGGCTCCCCACTTCCTTCCCTACAAATTCACATAACCATTGACTTCTGTGGCTCGCTATAGCAAGTAAAAGATTCTTAGCACTTTGCCCTCCCTCATTCGCCTTTTGAATGTACCCACCAGTGTCTGTTTTGCAGTAAACCACAGGTCATATCCTTAACTGGGAGAAATGAACGCAATTTGGTGCGACAGAGCTAAGCTGATTTGCTGTAACTAAGAAACTAGCTCTACATCTACATTCTTCAACAAGTCACCAGAACTTACTTTACTTTTCAAAATGCCAGCACCAATTAAATTATTCCCTATAGGACATTAAGAGATTACCAACTATTCAATCGCAGGAGAACTTCACAGCAGCAGGCAGCACAGTGGTTTTCACTAAAAGCAAAATCACTTTTGACATCTGCTAAATTATTTACTGACACAAATCAGTGAAACTATTAATATCTATGAAGCTGTACTCCTACCCTCCAGTAGTTAACGTGTTGATCTGACACTCATCAGAATACAGTTTTCTAAGTAAAAAAAAAGCAGTCCAGTTTTATAGGGAAGTGTGAACATCTATATGTAACATCTTAAAAAATGAAGACATTAAATTCTATTTATTATTTTGAAATACAAAAGTTAAAGAAATGTATCTCTACAATTTTAAATAAAGTCAGTCAAATTATCTGACATTTGGTGGTTCCTCCAAAACAAATAGCTTTAAGTCCCAGTGAATGTAAAACTTGTTTCTTTTGTGCAGTGCTTCTGCCTGCAATTTCTAATTAACCAGCTCCATTCTTATCTACAAGGAATGACTGAAAGCTTACAAGCTACAATGTATACTTCAACTAAATATATGTAGGTATGATTTTAAAAGGGAGATGATAACTAGTTAACAACATTTGCATGTTGCAAAGAGGCTCAATTAGTATACTAATTCAGAAATCTTGCTTTTAGCCTTTTCCCTGCATAGCTGTGCTGTACGGAATACAATCTGCACACTAAAGATATCATGTTTGCAGTTAAAAATCTCCAGAGACTTTAGACCCATACATAAAGATACTTATTTCACTCTTTTCTGAGACACTGACCTGTATCCTCATTTCAAAATGAACACCACATCTTTACGTTATTAAATCTTTGTTTTGATCTATTAGTATTCACCAAAGTGCCATTTTATACAACCCCGCACTGAATAGGCAAGGCTGGAGGTAACCATCTGCAGCTTTAGAGTCTGAGTTTGAATTGATGAAAAGAGCTTTGTGTTTTCATTGCCAAGTTTGATTCTTCCAGTCATTAGACATTCCCCTCAGATCGCATCAATGAAGCGGACTCTCTTACACCCATGCGTTAAATTCTCTTCTCCTCATGGTTTCCTTTGCCAGCTATACTCCAGAAAGACTACTGGGTCTTAGCCACATTCTTCTCACAGCTGTGTTAAAAAAGAGCATCAGAGCGTCTTCCCAAAATCCATATGTGTATCTGGTCAGTCCCCTGTCGGAGGGTCACCTCACATTGTGGTGTGATTATTCAAATATTCATTCTTGTTCTTCAACTGCACTGCTTGGATAATTCTGGGAAAGATTAGACCCTCCAGCCAGCACTGCAGAACATCTTGGACGTTGATGTGAAGCGCACACAGCTCCCGCACTCGGAAGGCAGATTAGTTTTACTTGCAGAAGAGGGGGACTCTAACCATTTAATAAATGCTTGCTCCTTATTTCTTTCCATTTTTGTATTCTTTTCAACTGTGTTGAATGCTGGTAAGGACTGTTTGTTTTTGTTGTGTCATCGATCAACTTATTTATCAGCATCAGCTAAAGAACAAAACTAAGCGAGCAACTACGAAAGCAGAGAAAGAGAGTTCAGAAATGCTGGAGAGAAATCCAGGACTACTCAAAAAAAGGGTGTGTTCCAGTAACAATGAAAGTTAGGTGGTCAAAAAATCACACATTAAGAAGTAAAGCAAATGTTTTTAAGGGTAGTATTTCTTTTATGAGAGATAGTAATTTCCTTTGATAAAACTATCTGCTTATTAAGAAGATTGCTTAATTTTCTTTTGTATTCAATCCACTCAAGTATTTTATCCAAATTTGTAACTCTCCTGACATCCTCCTTAAAAGAAAAAAAATAAAAAGCAAAATAAAAAGAAAAGGTGTCTTTAATAAACAGTTAAGGACAAATGATGTTCAGAATTTCTGATTTACATCACATACACTTGCTTTGTTCATAGTAAGAACTACCTTGACAAAGTGCATAAGCAGCGTATTTCTCACCATTTATACTTATTTTCATACCAGTATATTTTAGCATTGCACCATTACTTGGTGGATTTGTGTTTACTTTTAGAGGACTACATAGAAATTCTACGCGCGTGCCCTCCACTGCCACCTTACACAGCTATGTGAGTGTGCAAGTGTGACTGTGCCCACACGCAGAGAGCTACTCTTTACCGAGCTAGAATCATTAAACTGTAAGAAGAAGTAGAAGCCCTCAATAGAAAAATGGCATTAAAATTCACTCCAGTTGCAAAGCTTTTGCAGAAAAATAGAACATTTACTGGGAAAAAAACCCCACCACATCAAAAGTGGCCTCAACCTTTACTGATAATTGGCTAATATTGATTTGGTATTACATTATAACCTTGTCTGATCTCACTGACATCAGTAGCCACTCCTCAATCCCAGAGGTTCCAGCAGGAAGGACAGTTTTAAAATGTCTTGCTTCCTCTGCTGGCAGAGGCATTAATTAATTCACAGGCTTTTCCAGCCACCTTCTCCAGGTCAGCCCCATTTCCCTGCTGGGGCCGCACCAGCTGGCTCCTGGCTTCTCCGGCAGGACAAACTTGCTGGGGGCCTGTGGCGCTGAGCCAACAATCCTGGTGAATTCTGTGCTACTGTCCTAATTCTTTGTTTGTAACCATGAATTAGAAACATTAATGAAATATAGAAAATTATGGTCATAGCCATTCTACAGAGTATAGGTTAAAAACATTAAGTATTGTGCAGGTCATCGTAATTTCCTATTGAACAAATATGTACTGTGTTATGTGTGCACATACATGTATTTATTTACACACACCACTCCGTTAAAATGAGTATTTGCTTTATAAACCATAATAGCGGTCTCTTAAAAGTCTAATGTGTATCTTTTTAATGTTTCAAAATCAAAATAGAGTCAAGCAAATGCTGCTAAAACTGTGTGGTCACTTTCTGAGCATCAACATTTTCTGTGTCACACCACCACCCCTGCTAGGATGGTGAATCCGAGTCATCATCACAGGCAAAAGCACACAGTCGCAATTTGTATCTCACACGGCAGTGAGCCCGTGTGAGATTTCACCCTACTTCAGTATAAACAGAATTTTACTATATCCACGTTCTCTATAAGCAGATTCCAATATATCCCCCTTCTGGTTCACAGCTGCTGTTTCATGTGGGATAGGATCCAGAAATTTTTTAGATGCTTTGTGTCCTGACGGAAAACACAGGACCACTATTCTGACTTAGATCTCACGTTTAGAAAGCAACAATTGCAGGTGGGTACACAAATGTCTGACACGATGGCAATGCCGTGCAGAAATTACATCTCTATTTCAAGCTCTGTATATGATGCTGAATGCAAACACTGAAGTTTTTAAGAATATTAAAAAATTCTTTAGTGTTGTCAAAGAACAGATTAGCAAAGGCATAGTGAACACCAGTAAATTAGGAGGTACAAAGATACAAAGCACACCCCTTTTTCAACATTATTTTAACTGTTCTAATTATATTCTTTCTTAGTGAAGCTCATAATTATTTTTCTCTTCTGATTTTTAACTGTTGCTACATTATTCGGGTACTTTACTGAATAATACTGAGAAACTACTTTATATAGCTGCTAAAAATACCTCGTATGACAGAATTCAATTTTACTTGAGCATTTAAAAGAAGTCAGGAAAACAGATGTTTTAAAAACCTATTTAGGCTATGAATCATAGTGTCACATTTTAAATTACAATAAGCATCCTCTTAGGACAGTGCTAATAATTAATACTACTGTAATTAATACCAAGAAGCCTTTCCGTTGACAGGTTTATAAATGGTCAGTTCCTTTTTGAAATGTAGAATATCCTACATCTCCGAAATAAAAAGCTAAGCTAACAAATGAGTTCCTGCCTAATTGCCAAACACTGATTTGTATGAAGCGGTTGAGGTTACAAAGAAATTGGGAATTCTCAGCCCGGTTTCCCTGCTGATGAGTACGAACTGTCTGTGTAGCTCTCCCAGAGGTGTCAGAGGAATCTCTATAGTGTCACACAAGGGTTCTTAGCTCAAAGTAAACACACTTTCCACAAACTCAGCTGCTTAATCTGTTTGCAGGTTGAATTATAAGATGGGGGTGGATGACTCCGGGTGCTGGGAAGACGCACAGAGCATTTCCACAGTTTCTTGGTAAAAAGGGCATGCTATTGTCATCAAAAGACTTCACCCAATTGTTTAATTTTCCTATAGGCTCAGTGGTCTGATCTTAGCGATAATGAAAACTAACCTGACCAAAATTTTCCCAAGTAGCTGAGCATGTTAAATTGCCTAAATTCTTTTCACTGCAGCAGTACATCACCACCACTTTAATTCAGGTTGTGGCTGCACTTCTACTCTAGCCACCCTGGTTACGTGGGATTAAACAAGACTGTTTCACTAAAAAAAACCAAAACCAAAACCAAAACCAAAACACAATTGGCACTTAAATAGCTATGGTTAGTAAATGCTTATAAATAAAATGAAATGAAATAGCAACTTTAAACAATGTACAGAAAGGTTTAGGCAATATTCTCTTTAACATGCTGTAATTATTTTTCATGGGTTTATTTTTATCAGGCATGCACCTGATGAAGTTTCAAATATATCTAAGTGTTCAGAATAAAGATTGGAATGATTCTCAAACAACCACTGGAGATTTTAAAGAGACAACTGAAAATACGTATTTTCATATATATATATCTTAACTATATTTTATGTAGTTACAAATAAATTAAAACCATAAAAATACAATTTCTTTATTTTTTTAATAGCAGAACTCAGCATGTGGTTTTTTTTAAACAGGAAGAACTCTTGTTAGGTCCTTGCAATGTATTACAAGCCAATTTCTGGCTACTCTGGAAATACGCTGCAGACATTAAAGTGGAAGACAAATATGGACTGACAGGAAAATTTGCATCAGTTCAGCACTGACCACCGTGTAAGGGTGCGAGCGGGCTATTTTGCAGCTGGTGATATAATGCAGAGATGAGAAGTGCCAGACTGTGAAGAGGCTCTGTATACACGCTTGCCTATGTCCCAGCAATCAGACTTTGGAAGGCTTATGTGATAGTAATAACAATCACCACAATAAGGACTTCGGTAGAGATGAACTTCAGGTTTTGAAGTTCAGTAACCTTTTAACAGGGAATCTTATGATGGGAAAGAGAATGCAATCCCTGTTCAGCAACTCAGAGATTTCCTGTTGTTTTCAGTGAGATTTTGAAGCCACCCCTAAACAACCCCATCAGCATTTACCATGCCATGAAACTTGTCAGATGCATAACAGACCAAAAATGAGAACCTTAATATTCTACCATGCAATTATAAAGGCAAATACCCTGTTGCCATAGGATTGCCATGGGTAAAAAGACAGTGAAAACCATTCATAGAAGATGGAAACACTTTCTCTGTGCCTCTACACATATAGAAAGCAGTTTCCATAACAGTAAAGACAGGCACGCTGACTTGTGTAATACTACAAAACTTAAAATGATCGGCTTCACACTGAGTCAGTAATGAGCTGAACTGCCAAAAAAGAAGGAATCATTTTAACGGAACTTTTCTGAGTACCACCACACTTTCAATCATAGACAAAATACCAGAAGAAACGTTTAATTTGGTTTTCAACTGCAATTTTTCTTGAAAGAAGGCAGGTGACTTACTTCTGAACTTTTTCGTTGGCCTCCCGTGAAGCCTCCAGGGCTTTCTGGAGCTTCAGCTCTGTGTCCTTTTGCTCTGACCGAGCTTGCTGCAGCTGAGCTGCCAGATCTTCAATCTGGTGATAGGTAAGGGTCACAACACCCTCCCTGCCTTGCGGTCCACCTTCAGAAGTACCAAAAGTACAGTTAAGCTCGTCCTTCAGACTCATTCCTTCAGACAAAGATTTGTATAAGCTGGCAAAAAAAATCATAGACGTTATTAAGTTTCAGTCTAAGGCTGAGCTGCAAGAATACTACACTCAGTTTAATTAATATTTTTAATATGATCATAGATGGATCCACACCCAATAATATCAAAACAAGTTTTATTTCAGAAGTGACAGAGAACAAAAAATATATCCTGTTTCCACAAGGCTATTCTGGAAGTATGTAACAACAATCAGAATTTTAAAAAGTCAAAAACCTACTCAACAAAACCTTAAAAGGTAGTATCTTTCAGCTGTAGCACCTTCCTGATCACCTTTGAGCTGCAGCAAAAAGTTGTTAGTGTGATTTACACTTAGTTGAATTAATCAATGTAAGTTTCTGAAGTGTTATTAACTCATGTTACACAGGACTCTCTTTTAGCAAGCAGATTCACCAACTACAGGGAGCTTATTTGCAAAATTGCAGGTTTTTTTCAATATAATCAAAGGAATAAAAATGCTACAAAGCAAAAATTAATATCATTAAATCAGCAGGATTACTTAGAAATATGAGTGATTTGCGCACACTAATCAATTCTAGAAGTCCTTGGTGAACATTTTTGTGAGAGGAAACCTAAACTATTTCTTGATGCTCATTTAAGTAAGCTAGTAACACCTGTAGTAGAATATACTGTGTCTTAAATAGCCTCTCTACAGTAGACAGAGATAGGTTACCTGCCAGCATCAGGGTTTTATCACAGGACATTTCAATATCTATAGTGTCCCCTGCCATAATTTCTTGCAAGGTCCTTTCTGATCCACTGTTTTGGCTTCACTCAGGCAAAAAGTAGACATGTTCGCCATCTATTTCGCACTGAAGTGCTGTGGATGGATATTCAATCCATTCAGTTTTATACGTGATTTTGAGGAATATTCATAGAGATAGCAAATCATAGAGCACAAAAATAATACACTGCCATTGTACAAACCAGAATACAGTACTACATGCTTTGTATTTGTGTGCCAGAAAGTTCTGGACAAATATCAGAAATCAAAAATGAAATTGAATAGGGTCTTAAGGCAATAGATTCATGAAGCTAAAAGAAATAAACATGCTTGGATCAGCTAAAAATAGCTATGGAGAACAAGCAAAAAGAAAGATATTAAACAGACAGATTACCTATAAATAATGAGAAGAAATTGAAAAAAGGAGAATAAAGAAGAAGATGGTGCATCAGGTAAAAAGAAATCTCAGTGAAGCCTGTTGAATTATTTCCCAAGGAATCAGCAGGTAGCCAGCTGCTTGAGTTATTAAGGCACAATGGTAAAAATCACATTAAGAGCTGATCAGTAGGGGAGGAGCCTGCACCAGCAAGCTCTCCGTGGAATCAGCAATGATTGCTTCTCATCTCTTCATAGCCATAATTCATTGGTGAATTTTACACCAGTCGAAATGACACTGGTAGTAGAAGAAATTCATCAATGACATTGATAACAGAAGTGATGGCAACAGGATGAGCAGTGTTTTCAAATAAACAACTGAACTAATTTTAAAACAACTTCATGAATGTCAGAAGCTGTTGCTGTATTGATGAATATGACTTAAGACCGTTCCTCTGACTAATGACCATGCAAATATCAAATATTATTTCTGTTTGGATTTCCAGTAGCAATGCAGACTGATTAAAATACTCAAGACATAGTCTGCATGACAGCTGCTAGTACGCAACAGCATATTTTCTTCCTTACCAGTTTATTAAGGTGTTTGTATGGAAAACACCCTTCGTTCCAACAGCCCATAGAGGAAAACAGTATAGAAACTAAAATATAATACACATGGACAAGCAAAATGTGGATGAACTAATAGAAATCCAGAAGCTAAAAGGTCAGTGTTGATATGTCATTACACCTACTACCTGCGGTTGCCTGAAAATAATGCGAAGAACCTTTTCAATTAAATGAAGACATATTGAAAATATAAATATTTATAAAGGGACATTAAAATCCCTAGAACAGACTCATTAAAAATAAAATTACTTCAACAGTTGCACATAAAATTTACTGACTGAAGTTCCACTATGGTCGAGCATTGATCACCATGGAAAAATACAAAGGTATGCAAATAATGCTGAAAGCAGGTTACCGAAACACCACTGCTGCCTGCTTCTTAAACACCTGGCACAAGATTAAAAGAAAAAAAACACAGATGAGAAGCTAAACTGTTCAGTGAATATATGGGCCCCTGATTAAAAAAAAAAAAAAAAGAGGATAGCCTAAATAGTCTAACTTGTTCACAGAACAGCTGAGAGGTTTTTTTACAGAACATATGAAAAATATAGTAATTTATTTAGATTCTAAAATACTAACCCTGTCTGGCTATGACTGGGCTCCTTCTCAAAGACTGGCCATGAACAATACAGTATGTGATACACCATTACATGTTTTAATTCATAATGATTGTATCTGAGTGATCAACAGATTCTGACATGTATATATTTTGTAGCCAGTATGATTCCTCCAGAAAAAGGCACTGTAGTTCATAGATCTTCTAAACTTTTTTTTTCAAAAGCATGCTATTGCCAGATTTCCATCAATATATGCTTTGCTAAAATACTTTTATTTAGTCCCTTTTGATACTTATTAATTTGAAATTCCTCCATTAATGTTCTGAAGATTATCAAAGAATATTGATACTATAAATAAAAAATAAATGGGACTTCTAGGTCTGAAGAATGGGTCCCAGAAGCATTCAAACACTTTCTTGATTTAAGAGATTCACATGTTCTTTATAGCAAGCCTTTTGCTTTACTATGGCAGCATGGCCCTTTTCTTGCTCCAGCTTGGATCTGAGAGCTTCAAGGGCCCACCTCGACTGTGTCCAGGAGGAAGAAAAAGTGACACGAGATGATATCACTTATGCAGCTCCTGCAGAGACAGCAAGACGTTTCCTCAGCCCCCAAAGTCAGAGCAGCTTCAAGCCTGCTAAAAAATTTCTCCAGTTGTAACTGCTCCCAGAGGGACTTGACTTTGGCTGA
The DNA here is from genome assembly GCF_000708025.1 of Charadrius vociferus. NCBI lineage: Eukaryota > Metazoa > Chordata > Aves > Charadriiformes > Charadriidae > Charadrius > Charadrius vociferus. Next base: position 8,301,998 of record NW_009648876.1, on the reverse strand, counting down.
AAATCAACTGTATGAAGTGCTGCTCTTATAACACTTCTCTCCTGCCAGGCATACTTTTGCTGCAAGGTGGGAAATTACTTTCCACCTGAAGCAATTACTGAACAACACAAGAGAAACCTTCCACCTAAAAGAAGAAAAAAAAACCCATCAAAAACCTAACATTCCCTGTCCATTCCTTCCCTCCTCCCCCACCCCAGTGATAAACATAACTCATGTTCCCAAAGGCATGTAGGTCTGACCTTGGTTTTCACCACAAATGTTTCTGACACTCAAGTTCTGGAGACCTCTCAGACCTCAGCCTGCACTCAGGATGGCTTTGAAGAGGGTCCCTTCATACCGCTGAGTGCACTCAAGGGCCAGGCAGCACTGATACCTTGAAAATACTACCTCAAAGGTGTTCTTAGGGAACACTGCAATAAGACAATATTAAAAAAAAGCACATAAGACCTGGAAGGACTTTGACATTTTGCTGTAAAGCGGAGGATATAAAATGGTCAAGTTTGCATTACATGTGAGTCAGGAGCCTGACAGCTGGTAGGCTGGTAACTAGATGGCATTGCCCTACCATAGACAAATATTTTACTAGCCTTCCTTCCTCTGCAATTACAGGAGTTAAGAGGACTCTGTTTTCTCTTCAGTACAAGCACCCAAACATCTCCCACTAATTTAACCGAAAACAGCAGCCGTGTTAGACTTGGTGGCGCACAGGACACGGACCATGTTATAACCGTAGTGCGTGTTGCGCATAGCACAGAGTATGCTCTTTGCACTGTCACAGCCCATCACAGTGTTGCTCTCTCGTGTGTGGTATACCCACGCATTCTTAGTCTAGGATGAGCTTGGAGATCCTCTTTATTTTATATTTTCTCACAAAACTCAATGATAAGCACTTTTTGAACAGAGCCCACCACTGATTTTCTTCTCTGTGGTTGTTGGTGATATAACCTCAGGATTTTACAGGACAACACGTTGACAGATTAGCACTGATCATGCATGTCCATACTGTCCAAACTCAATTACATGTGAATAGGGATCTACAGTGAACAGTAGGTTGAGTTTCAGCCTTCTCTCCTGAAATGATCTAGAGAAAACTGTGACCTGTACACAGGTCCAAACAGTCTAGACACTAGATGATTCAAGCACAGGTTCATTATCTACAGTGAAAGCTTGAACTGATTATCACCCATCTTAGAACTTCCATTTATCAACAAATACAAATTAAATGCCTCTAGCAGACACATTTTTCCTCCTCGGGCCTCAGTCTCCTCCTCTTTAAAAAGGAGCAATCACAATACTACCTTTGCAAGGTGCTCTGAGATTCACTACTGAAAAAAGACCCATTGCTGTTGAAAGAGCTAAGTTACACGCAGCACAGTTTGAATTTAGGACAAAACAAAAACCCCAGATGGTCTTTGGATCACACCAAGCAGCAAACATATTCTTTTGGGCCTCATTTTCACTCTCCAGGACCACTGCAGTACCCACGCCATTCTCCTGTGACTAGCTTGGGAGAGGTAGTAAGGACACGGGACATGTGATGAGCCTTTCTTGAAGCTGAAGGACTGCTGAGACATGCTCTCAACAAGAAACAATTGGAAACCATACCTCCATTACAAACCCTTCATTTACAGAGTTGCACAGTAATCAAATGTCTCCAGTTCACGCAGTCACTGGGTAAATTGCTCAGACAGCACAGCCTCACATGACAGTGATACGCACATGACATCCAGGACCACCTATCATTCCTCACATTCACCACACCATCAAATGGTCCAGGATCCCCACAAAAATAGTTTCTGGATTAATAATGTTTGGCTGAAACAGAGCAAAACATACACAAGACTGATGAGTAGAAAGAAGCGCTTTTGAAATTTTTGCAGCTGTGGTATTATGCTCTTCAGCTAGATCCACAGACCCCCAGTTAATAGCTTTTAGCTAAGAAATGCACCTGGATTTTCTGAGCACATGATGCACCTAGAGCTGATGTTTCTGTTATCTCTAATTGATTAATTAGAGTCTGGAAGATGATAACTTCGCATTAGCTTTTTTCACACATAATCAGCTCTCAGATACAGCGCATCTGAGTTTACAGAAGAGACTACTTTAGATTTTATGCTTTAATCCCGAATATTACTTGATACATGTTAACATTAATTACACATCTTCACGGTTCCACAGTGTACCTGTGTTACTGGCAAGACACAGATTCGCAGGATCTCAAATTTCTTCAGCGAATTAGGGGACTGTGTTTTTGATACAACAGCAACTATTGTGGATACTCTTCACAGTTTTACTAGACTACACGTTATTCCCAGAACCAAGCTTGCCATAAAATGTTCCTGTCATGCTTTGACAGGGGATTGGCTGTATTAGCATATTCTAGCCTAAGCATTCACGGAGTACAGCTACCTAGCCCTGAAAGCTTGCTTCTAACTAAGTAAAATTAATCTGAAAGTTTAAAAATAATTTTATTTTGTACGACGTTTACTTTATCATACTAGAAGTTACAAGAAAGAATTTTTCTATCTTGTATCTGTTCTTTATTGCCAACTCATATGCTTTGGCCATTCTTAAATATTTGCCAATGGCTTTAGTTAACAAAATAACTTCAACTTAGTATTTGTAATACTGTAGTTATTCCCTACAGTAATAGATTGTTTAGGTAACACTGCAAATACAGAGGGAACCTTATCTATTAATCGAAGACAGAACTGGCATCAAGTCATCAAGAGTGACCTCAGTATTTGAATATAAAGGATGCTTAAGACGGTGCCAGCAACTCCATGTTTTACCGTGTATCACAAACCCCCGGCCACTTTCCCCGGGACGAGTGCGCGTCGTGGCCAGGGCAGCGCAGATCCCAGCCCTTTCTGCAGGAAGCACGAACATCACGGCCAGGGCAGTGCAGATCCTGGCTCAGCTGTGGGCAGCAGGCAGCGAGGAGGGGCACAAATCAGCTCAGAGACAAGAGGCATTTTCACCTTCCCAGTCCCCGGGCTGAACTGGCGGCCCCTGTGCCTCTCTGATTGCTGCTGGAGGCCACTGGGTTGACATGGATCACTGAAGGGGTGTGTACAGGGGTGGTGTAGAGCCAGTGACTCTGGCTTCAGGCCAGCAGGGAAATTGCCGACGTCAGGGATTTGCAGAAACACAAACTTGGTGGAAAAGAGACAGGGGATCTTGTCCTAAAGGTCATAGCGGTTTATTTTTTATACTTTGAGTATGTTTTTGACTACATCAGTTTTAAGAACAGTGCACCTTTTTCCTCAAAGCTAAACTTAATTAAGAAAGCAGTAACTCTGGTTGTGCACTAAAATATACCAACTGAAGAGGCAGAAAATAGATGCAGTAGGTATTACTTTTTTCCTTTTTCCTTTCCTTCATTCTGAACACCGTCTCTTACATGGAAACCAGGGTATTATGGCATCACGCCTTCTGAACAGGCGTTTCAGGACCAGCTCCTACAGCTCCAAACATCTACCTACCAATCTGGTCTGGACTGCCACCCCTTCAGCTCCCATGGACCTGGCAGTACACAGCAAATCGCTGGCTTGAACCTGTACTCTCCAAAATGCCAACCACGGAAATCTTCACTGATGACAAAGAATGTGCATATTCAAGGCTCAGGCATTTCTGTTAGGAGCCTTAAATGACGTCCCCCGTCACTGTTGTTTAAATTTAGATTTGCCTGCGTAACTAACAAAATTAATAGAGATTTCTTTATTGGGAACTATACATGAAGTTAAGGCTAATTTGGTTTGTGCTTTTAGTTTCCTTTGCAGCTTCTCACTGGTAAGGCTAATGGCTTCTGACTTCCATTTTACACGAGTGACCTACACACCGACAATTTTATTTGAAATTAACTTCTTCCTTCTGCAAAAAGTAGTAATACTAGCAAATCACCTCTTGTGGTAGATAAACTGCGACAATTCAGATGAAACAAATAAGAAACCCCACAACTGAAAGTCAGTGAAGCGTCCACTCAGTGCAAAGGGGTACTTCATATATGCATCCATATATACATTTATACATAAAACAAATCTGATAGTACTGATATATATCATAAAGCAGGCATCAGAATCACCTGAAAACAAGCTCAATGTAATGACTCTGTGCTGTTGACTTTTATTTTTGTCTCCAGGGAATAGTGTTTACTTTGCTTTAAAATTTATATGAGTCATTTTGTTATGTGCCTTTTTTTAATTAGTCTGAAGGAAACAGTCATTTGAGAAAGAGAGCGGAAATCAATTCTGATTCGATACCGATAGCTACTGTGCGATGTAAACTGTGTGTTCTCTCTAATTAAATGTAAACATGTGCAGTTCTAAAGTCCAGCAGTGATGACAACAACTACTAGAAAGGATTGCTTAAGCCCTGGTCAACTGATTCTTGTGAACCTTTTGTTCATACCGTAGGTGAGCTTGTGCAATCTGTCGCAGGGTGAATGCCAGTTGTAACTGACTTTATTTTAGGTCATCTTCAGAGAAAAGACTTGACAAGAATGTGGAGCGCTCTGTAATACCTCCAGTTACCCATTAACTATGTCCTTCTGATAGCTAATCAATAGCATTGCATGGAGCCAAACACACTGCACTGAACTGCCCCTCTTCCAAAAGCCAAGTCTTGGTAAATATTTAATGGCAGTAAAGGTGTTTTGAGTCTTATCAATCTGATATGTTAAAGAACTCTTGAAAGAAACTTTATCTTGCTTCTCTCTGCATAAATAATTTGTTCAGTTACAATTTTAGTCTTATGCAAAAGCACTTAATTTAATGATCGAATGCTTTTAAATCAAGGCTTTGGACAGAGAAAATGCAGTTTCAATCCACATGTCACAAAATAAAGAAAAATCAAAGTTTATTTCCTTGATAAAATGCCAACTAGAAATATACATCAAGGAACCCAGCCCTTTATACTGTAGTAGTAAATACTGCGCCAGACTCGCTCAAAACCTGTTATACAAGTGCACATTTGAGATTTTCTTACAAGGCTTCAGTTTCTGTAAAATTCTTAGCTCTCACTCACATCAAGATGGCGTAGGATTTTTAGCCTCTTTTCACCACGGAAAAAAACCAACTCTAAAATAGTTACACTAAGATCCAGAGACTTTTTGTTCCCATACAATGAATATATATTCCCATCTTCAAGTGGGTATATTCACAGAATCATAGAATCATAGTTTTATTAAGCGTTTTTCTGTGCAAAGCAGCTTGTCTAGATCCATAAACTTTTATCCTGATCCTTTAACAACTAGTGTGTGTACACGCTGCTACAGCCAGGTAGGATCCAAATGTATCCTTAGACTTAGGCTTATTCCATGCCTCTGCGCTAATGTCACAGGACGGAGGAGGCTCCTGACCTCCTCCTCCAACACAGTATTCCAGCCTTCTCTGCATGATCCAACTCTAGTATGAGCCTAAGTATTTTAAAGAAACTGATTTAGCAGTGGATCCAAGCTTTTTCTTGGAAAATAATCTGGGAATAAAACATTGATAGTGTTTCAGTTTCCAAAATGTGAATCACCGTAAATGTTTTCCCAGAAGTATAAGCATTATTTTTTTCCTCAGTGTTTAAATGGCCTCTTTAGTGCTCTCGATGCCATTCAATAGATTTCAAAAATAAAGATCACGGGAATAATTCCCAAACACTGGCATAGATAAACTGAACAGCCTGCAGTTTTCAAATCACTATTAATTGGCTCTGATGAAAACAGTATTAATTAAAATCATAAAGGCATATAAATCAATCAAGCACTAAAGCGCATGGCACCATTCGGGAATGACGGCCTGAAGAAAGCCTGTTACTAATAACCCCAGAAAATATCTTGTACTTAATACAATGTTATCTTTATAAATCAGACATGATCGTGAATTTTATGGCTGTCCTGATTTGCTATTTTGATTGCTTGGCTTAACTCCCCCACTGAACCAGAAAAGCAAGAGACGAAGCTGTCTTGGAACCAGGGCTGGAAGCCAGCCCTGCCTTCCAGCATGGCCAGGAACATCCAGCTGAGTAGATGGAAGAGTAGAGTCTCTCCAGGAGAAGGCAATTAAAAGAAATACAAAGAATGGAAACGCGTTTCAAAGACGGAATAACCAAATACATATGGAATTTGAGAGAGGGATGATCTCATGGATGAGCTGAGTAGTGCTAAAGCTAGAAACACTCAGTGTGACCGACCCGGGAAGGGAATTCACATGGGACTCTGCCCTCTTGTCATTCCTTTGTTGCTGAATGATTCAGCTAGTTAAAAATCTTCGAGTGACTTTAAAAAAAAAATAATCACAATACCATGGTTTTTAATTTGAGGATATTTTCCCCCTTGTCCCTGGAAAATAAAACAGAGAGTATTTTAACAGTTTTGTCTGATTTTTCTCAAAGATGTTACTGAAATATATTAAGCAACTTTGACCAAAGGTAAACAAGGCGTCCTGTGCTCCAGCACATGCCCAGCTGTTGTCACCACTGTGCCATGAAGTGAGGTGCACAGAGGAACTCCAGGTGAGTGTGTCTAGCACAGGATTTCCCTGCTTTCTTGGTACTGTGCGCAGCAACACGTGCCACTCTGAAATGGCAAGTGAGTCACTAGGAGAACTCCATGTGCTGCAGCCTGAAAACCTTCCTCCAGACTAGTACAGACACCCGTAATGTCTACTTTAAAGCTATCGTGGCTTCTCCCATACAAAAATGCAGTTGGTTTAGGGATTGCTATGCAGATATACACTTAGCAAGTCACCTCCTGAAAGCAATGTAGATGACACAATGGCAACGTAGCTCTACTCAGTAAGCCACTTCTCACCTGGTTGCTGCTGCCAAACCCTTATTCATATAAATCATACAGCTCCTTGGACAGCCAAGCGCTATGAAATAAGGCAGTTAAAATGATGGCTTAAATGATAAAGGGAACGCCTGGGAAATTTAATATAGGGGAAGTCTGCTTCCCTATTGTACCCATGCTTACTGAAGCAACTGGGCAGACTTGTCTGGGCCATTCTCCTTAATGTGAAACAAGGACGCATGCTGGGGGAATGATTTAGTGGATTGGGGATCAGAGCTCTATCTTGAATTCCCTCTTCTATTTCACATCTTCTGTGTGGTACTGAGCAAGTCACAACATGCAAACCTCAGCCTGCTATGCTGAAACTGGGAGTAAAGTGCCTTTCCCTTGCTTTTTGTCTTCCTTAAATTCTAAGCTTTGGGGGCCCAGGATTGCTTCTTATTACCTATGTGTGCCATCTCTGGAAACCTGAGGCCCTGATCTTGGTTCAGGTATTATTATTCATGGGAAGATACAAAAAAGCTACTTAACAGTATGCATGTATTGGCAACGTATATCAGCCTGGTTAACCTCAGCAGACAGATCCAGGTTTGGGACCTTTAGGGAAAAAACACAACAGTTTCTCACAAGGAGGCAGTTTCTGCCTCCCCATTGCAGGCTCAGCCACCATTGCCACCATGGGGTGCTGGCGGTGATAGCAGCCCCCCGTGCTTTGGGTGAGCTGTTGGGAGCCCAAGATCCCTGTTACCTGAGAAGATGTTCTTGGCCTCCTCCCAGACAAAAGGGGCCATCAGTCGGATATGGCCTACCGACTGGAAGCCGAACTGCACAACTCGCATGCCTCTTGAGAAGTGAGAGATTGGACTGGTGGCTGCTGGAGAAAAATCAGTGGAGAGAGAGCTCCAAAGAGTAGGGCTTGGAAAGTGGCTGAAAACAGATGCTGAATTGATTTCTGTATCCTAGAGTTTTTAAATCAACTTCCCTTACCTCTCTTTTCTTTTACACTCATGAGTTTTGACCACTTGGCTACTGAAATCAAATCTGTAAAAGCATAATATTGTTGTGCACTTTAATTTAGCCTGAGCAAAGAGGAAAACAACAGTTTTAACTTCATGAAGCGGGAGTTCACAAGAAAAACTGCAGCTTTTTCTTTTTACCAGCATATCATTTTTTCATAACCAGCAGGTAAAAGTGAAATACTGTAGCAGGAAATGTATTGGTTGCACTGAACCAAAGAATTAATTATTTTCTCAGGACCTGACAAGGAAGCTGAATGAGTATGAAAGCTCTTGTGAAATCTTGCCAACACTGGATATCTAGCCAACTGTTCAATTCCTTATTTATTTTTTGAACAGGACAAGATAATTATTAGTATGAATACTGCCTGCTGTGCTTATACACATTCAACCAATATTGTACTCTACTCTGATAGGAGCTGTAACATTGCTTAAGAGGGAGAACTGAATTCCTACATTGGGATAGTCCTCATTCTACTGTCACAACTGTAGAAGTATAATAATATATGACTCTCTTGGTAAAGACAGTAGGGTAGAAGAACTAAATGGTATTTCTTTATCTCCACCAAAGACCTTAGGATGGAAGTCTAGCCTCTGTGTTATTCCCTTTTACAGAATATGATTGAAACAAAAAGAATGTGATGTTAGACGAGCCTGGATAACATTAAGACCCTGCATAGCTCAGAAGCAAAAGAAAAATAAATCAGATAATATGAACCTTGTAACCCATACTTCTTTCCGCTCCTCTGGGTGAGGGACAAATTCACAGCACTTCTTCCTCTTTGGTGAACGCTCCTCCCAGTTCAATCTTCTTTAATGATAGTGGAAGTCATTAGCGCATTTCCCACCGAGGACCAGGAGAAAGCCTAGTACAGAATGCCTTGAATTTATTAGTATCAAGAAGCTAAAGGCTGTGGCCATCAATAGGTGCCTACACTGTTCTGGGTGTCTAGTACAACTAAATACTTCCTGGAAATCTTACTGCTTCCTGCTGCTC
>NW_009648876.1:8287713-8293136 GCF_000708025.1 Charadrius vociferus | reverse complement strand
TAAGAGAATGGAAGACCAGAAGGGAAAGAATGCAAGAAAAAATTGCTTTATACATCCAAAAAGAGGGGCAAGAAGAAAAAGTTCCTTCAAGAGTAAAAAGAAACAATAAATAATCTAGATATTTGAAATTTTGACCTTAACCTTGCTTACCTTAATGACCATGGGATAGGTATGACACAAATCCTTCAGGGTAAATTTTGAATGCAATGTAGAGAGTTTTTACCTTAATGAGCTATGTAAGATCAGAACCTACGAATCAAGCCTATGATATGCCCCTAAGTTATTTTTTCATGGACAGTGGGTGAGCGGATGTCATTCCTCTGTTTAATCAGGAGTTAAAGCGTGTACAGTAATTCCTTATTTTCACAATATTCCTTCTGACAAAGATAACAACCATAAGAATGGTTCCCAGCTGGCTAAACCTGACATACAGGTTTTGTTAATAAAAAAATGCATGACTTAATTAATGAAACGGATCTATTAAGACTGTCCCCCAATCTACCACAGTGGCCCCACCTACAGCTGAACTTCACATGACCTATCTTATGCAAAAAGAATTGTAATAACTTGCACTGGAAGCTGTTATAGAGGAAAGGTTGCCATGAAGAAAAAAAATATGACTCAGAAATGCATACAATGCCCCTAGAGGAGAAAGCTTAGTATTTTCACTTTTACTCAATGTTTTCTTTTACAGTGAATAATTGAAACGATTTTGCTAAACTGTGTAAAATTATTTCATCAAGAGTAATTACATTTGATCTATTAGCACCTGATACTATCTATTGTTTAAATTGCTTGCATTCAATCCATGAGTAATGTCAACAGTATTAACGTCCATTATGGAAGCATTAGTTGAGTAAAAATCATTTTCAGGTGTTCGACTTTCTTGTAACCTTCCTCCAGCATAATATTCAAAAGAAAAATCATTATACCAACCTCTTCTTGGATTTTTTTAAGGGCATGTCTTTACTTAAGTCTGCAAACTCGGGGTCTTTAAACTCACAAACAATTTACCTGTTTTGTTCTGGCAAGCATAAATCTGTAGCAATCTACTCATTTTACATTCTTCTCTGTTCCCGTCTAGTTGTCCCACACTAAGTGGCTATCCAAATTCACCTCCATCAACTTTGGCAGGCTCAACACCTCCTTTGCTAAACCAGTTTTTTCCCCCCAGTCATAAAGAGCTGCACTGTTACAAACAGAAAGAAGGAACTCTGCAACATTTCTACAACAAAGTTATACACATACTCATTGATTTCCCCCCCCCCCTCCAACCTGAACAAATACAACAACTGGACACACCGACCTGGAAAGCAGATACTTTTTTTCTCTCTTGCAGCCTCATCCTTATTTCAAAGGTTTCCAAATTGTTGCTGCCTTTTAGCGGAGGAAATATTATGAACTGTTTGAGATTACATTCTCACTCAAAGTGATGAATGCCACAGTCTTCTCCAGAATAAAAAGCTACTTTTTCTCCTTGGAATAGTAACTTTACAGTAATTTAGAGGAAGCCAGAGAAACAGTTGGTCATTAAACATTAAATGTATTAATGGGGCACTCACAGTGCATGGTTTGTCTGGAAAATGCAGTTCTGTACATGCATTTCAGAAGGACTGCTGCAATACAATAGTTACTGTGATAAATGTATGTTTAGCCCACTTAACATTTCGTTTAATAACGAAAACTTAAATCAATGTATTTTCCAAAAAAAATGCATGAGTAGCACTATTCACATCTTAGAGCTAGGGGAATCGAGAGGCAAAGAAAAAACATTCCAAAAGAGGCCCTTTATTTCCACTCCCCAAATGGAGACCTTTAGGACTTGGTGTTTACAAGTTTCAGGGACTTGCAACTCCAGATGAAAACAATGACAAATCAGAATATTCAAAGCAGGAGCCCCCAAGCACTTTAGCAGCATGTAAAAACCATCCACTTCTCCAGACTCATGTTGCTCTTGAAGTTCTGCTCGATCCTCTGGAAACCTCAGACATGAGTATATGGACGGAGCATTCAGCAGCACTTTCTTGTTACATGGCATTATTGGAAATGGAGCTTCTGCAGAGCTCAGAAAAATGATCCAAAAAAGAAGGGACATAGGCAATGTAGGATGTTTGCTTGTTTAATAAAATGTGATTTTCTGGAGTAGAGGGAAAAATGATTACAATGAAGTCTGGCACCTTAGGAGATATAAAGAGAGACATAATTCCTAAGGAGAGAAATTCTGTCTGCTCCCAAGACACTGCGAATCTGTTCTTTAGAGTTTCCTTTCCTAGTTCTAGCTTTTCGTGATCTATTGAGCCTTAAAATCGTAACACTTTGATGAAGGCTTTATGGATCTCCTTACCCTGAAGTTCTGACTCATTTAGGTTATCAGGTCAGCTTCCTAAATTTTAGGAGGCAGAACAGCAACAGAGATAAAGTAACAGGAGCACTTCAGAACACAAACTAGTGGGAGAACTCTCGAGTCCAATGTAAATATATCTGTTTATAAGGAACGCCAGAAATGGAGACACTAAGAGAAACAGGCACGTTCACTACATCCTGAGCTTTTAGTGCAGACCTTTGTCTTATGTGGCCTACTCTGGGGAAAACAAGGTCTTAGTTTTGTCTGAGGAAAAATACTATTTCACAGGAATTTGAAAAACAGAGCTTAAAAACCTATGCCTGGAGCTACATGCCTACAGCTATGGAGAATGTGACCCAGTTCAGAAGTCATTTGTAAGAGCAGAGTAGATGACAGGATTGTTTAGATGGTGGACAAAAAGCTTTGGGGGGACACAAACCAGATATTTTGCAACAAACAAAACCAAAAAAGCAGCTCACCAAAATAATCAGAAACTATAATCTGATGTACATTTATCGAAAGACAGTAACATCTTGTCTGTGTTTATGATGACTAAAATTCACTGGCTGTTCAAGCTGAAGCACAGGCAAACCTTTAGAGGGAGACTTTGGGAAAAAGAAATGGAGTAGGACATTCTCCTAGTAACTATGGTATGGGAGGGGGAAGAACTTCAGTTGCCGGCCTCATCAAGTCCTGACAAAAGGAATGTGAGAGCTGTTCCCAAGGTGAAAGAAGACAGGCTGAACAATTTGGCTAATGGGATCACATTGAGCTAATGGGATCACCATGACTTGCTTTGCTTCTGTTGGTGTATGTCAAAACTCTGATGTGTTTTCAAATACATTCTCTTTTTACCAGCAGTAGGCTAAATCTTGAGGCTTTTCTGAGAGAATTTATGTATCTTCAGATTTTGAGACTCGAGTGGAAAGAGTCTAAAGGGCAGGAACACTTCAAGTTCAGAAGTTTACAAATTGTGAGAGCAGTTTCTCCTCTGCCAGAGAAAGAAAAATAAAAAGAAACAGAAGGCTTGGATTTGTTAATATCTTATTAAACAGACATTTATTGCTGCTGCCCTCAGATAGACATGCAGAGGTTACAGACACTTCACATTTGCACAAGCCCCCAGTTGCTATCTCTCACAAGCTGGGTGTAGACAAGAGAATAAACCCAACTGCGCTGTAGCACCAAACTGTACCATGGCACGTTCATATTTGACAAGCACTGACACCACTTGGGAATGCTGTAAGTAATGTTGCTGATTTCTAGAAGCTCTGGAAAACTTGCTTAATGATCTTACTCTGAAAGTATTCTAGAGATGGTCCTGGGTCAACCCATAAGGATTTAAAAATAAAATAGAACAGGTCAAAATGATCGAGCTTTGGTGCCTATAGATAAACTATGCTCCAGCGAGCGACTGGCTTTCCAAAGGGGCACTTGTACTTCCCATCTCCCTAAGTGCAAACTCAGGTGCCTAAACTTACATATCTGAGTCTGAAAATTTTGGCCACGCTGTTTAACAGGCAGATCTGCTGGGAGGCCTCTTGTAACCAGATTTTTTTTCTTAAAGCCTCATATTATTGGACAGATACTGGCCCAAGTCCAATCCACAACTGCAAATCCAAAGAAACAGCTCAGAGCAAACCAGCAGCCTTATTAGCTTTTAAAGATTTCATTTTCAAGAACTCAAGACCCTTTATTGACTAATGAAAGGTTGGGTCCCCAAGCCCACAGACTGATGTTGCTTGGAACATATTTTAATCATTTTGGAGTGCTAGCAGCCATCTGTCTAAAGAGCTTTGATCGCATAAACGCACTCTGAACTGCAGCTTCTTCTGACTCCAAACCCTTTCCAAAAGCCAAAGGGAACCCACAGGCATGGCAACTTCGAGACAATTCAAGGCCTTGCGATGTGATAAGCCTGCTTTTATTATTTAGCACATCATTAGGTTTAATGACACCACAGATAACAGACACACTAAAAAGATACCATTGTCATCTCCTATCTTGCAGCAGTAATATCCAACTGTCATTTCACTTTGTTTCTACCCAACGCTTCTTACTATATTATTTTAAAAGAATAGATAAATGAAATAAAAGGATTTTTTTCGCTCCTGCAAGCACCAGAAATGCTAACAAAATAAATACGTAACAAATACACAATACAAAAGACAAATGAGCACGCTTTCTTTCTTTCACTACTTTCCTAGTATGTTTTTTTTTTTTTTTAAAGATACAGAAGACAAGCAAACAAATCCCAAATAAACTACTGTATTTATAGTTTAGGTTATTGGCTGTTGGGCAGATACTGTTTGCATGTACGAGTCTAGTTTGGCCAACACTCAATACAAATTTACATTGAAAAGAGAGAGAACCCTTGCAGGTACAGCTTTGATAATGTTAACACTTATGAACACAATTGCCACAATTATTTCCTACTCTAACTCTTGAAACATTTTGGGCATCTCAAATCTTGTCGTGATCAGTGTTTTCAACCTGGTGTCTACTGAATGGTATAGCCACATGCTATTAACCCTGAAAGCTTGGAAGAAACAACAACATTGAGCATGAAGAAAAAATATTTAAATTATCAAAGCCAAGAAATTTCTCTCAAAAATGAAAGCAGCAGCCTTAAGAAAGTGGCAAAAACTGTGTAAAAATAGCTGTCTTGATGACGGGTGACACACAATGGTGGATTCTGTGTGGCAGACCACGACTTCACTTGCTCCAATCATCAGCAACCTCAGTGGGTTCAACCCTGAGATTACAGGACTTGCAGGTTTCTCTTCCTTCTGAGATTTAATTCCTGGCCCTTTTACTCACTTAGGACACTACTCACCAGTCGCCAGAAGAAAATTTTGCTATCACACACTGCAATATTGTGTTTTTCAATTCAGTAGCCTTTATACTAAGTGTGGCTTCATACTAAGTGTGGCTAGCTAGCAGTGTGAAGAAGGTAAAAAAAATAAATAAACTGTGTTGCTCATGAAAACATTTGTGGGTGGCCATGCTCTAATCTGTATCACTGATACAGCACAGATTAAGAGAAAAGACGATAAAAACAAAACATGAAGTGGCTCAG
>NW_009648876.1:8248658-8287659 GCF_000708025.1 Charadrius vociferus | reverse complement strand
GAAAGAGCTTCTTTATTCTCACTTTGCTGTCAAAGAAAATATACCACTGATGATTCACTCAGTGCAACTCCCTCCCTCTCCTTCTGTGGCTTTTCCTTCCAAACTCACAGCCAGAAAAGCTTCTCTGCTAGTGAGACAGCAGCTCTGTACCGCTGCTTACATGCTTTCTTGGTGGTGCTAGGAAAAACCCCAACTGCTCTGTGCTAGTTCTCCTTCCTGTCATGACCATATGAACTGCAGCTTATAAAAGCAAACTATTACTAATGTGTTACATTTTACTCAAATATTTGAGAGGCTCAGAATTGTGCAAATCCCAGCAGGCCCACTTCTTCACTGGAAAATTGTGGGTGAAGCTTCCAAGTCACTCCCTACCCTCTCTGAAAATGACAGCCTTCACACCTATGCTGGAAGAATTATCCATACCAGATGAGTAACACATCATTATGCAACGCTGGACACAATGCTAAAAACTTTCAGCTTCCAAAAGACAAGCCTCTATCACAATAGTTAGAAAAGCAGATCGTGGAAGGAATGTAAAACCAGAAAATATTCCAGTAAAAGGCATGAGCATGACATGCATGTAGCAATTTAATAAAAGCTGTAACTTTAAAAAGCAACTGAATAAAGAAAGTATCTTACTCTCAGCTTCTCTCTCTGTAAACACAACGGGTGGGCAGTCTTCTGTCTTGTGTTTCGCGACAGGCAGAGGACTTCTCCTGCCACCTGAATTCCTAGATACTTCCTAACAGAAGTTTTCCATTGACTCCACTGCGAGCAGGGTTAAGCTCAAAGTAAGTAAAGCAATGTTACGTCTAGCACTGGCTGAAAATTGCTCATGTGGAAAGTCTTCTCATCAAACAATTTTAATTTTCTTTTTGTTGGGAAATGTAAATTCCAACACAAAAAGTATGCTGGCTTCCTGTGGCAAATTTCTAAGTGAAAATTTTTCTTTCACCTTGACATTTCAACTTGAAATGCTATTTTGTTTCAGTTCTTCAGCTCAAGAGAACTGAACTGAAACACATCAAAATGAACATTTTTTTATTATTGAATTGACATTTTAACATAAAAACATGTCCTGTGAAAAATCAACAAAAAAGAAATGGCATTTAAAGTCCTCCTGACAATGTTATTACTTTATTTCTAAATATCATATTCATAACAAAAGAAATTCCCTTTCATACAATATTTATAGGGCAAGCCAAATTCTTTTTTTGCAGTTTTAGATTTTCTTTCAAACTTCTCATGGGAAAATTTGTCTTTCAAACAGCTCTTATTACACACACAGTTTTCCTGTATTTCCTTAACTTGCTCTAGAGAGGGCTGCTTCTTATCCTGCATCTGTTTTCCTTCCTTCATTTTAAAGCAGGAGTACCTGCATTTTCATAGTCATAGATCTCTAAAGGTGTTGTGGAAAACGGTAAAACTTCTTATTAAGTTTATACAAATAAAGAAGTTGAAGTAGAGTTTAATGATGTGATTAATCTATATTCATCCAGCATTTCAATGGCAGAAGCAGAACATGTAGCCTCTGGTCACACACCCTTTCTAGCAGACAACAGATTTCATAATCCTGCATACGCTCTTCATAGATTTTCCAACATTTCTTTTGAGTATCCTTACATTATACAGAATAGATATTAACTCTACGGATCTCGTTGTCCTAATTTTTACAAGTATTTTTGCAGGAGTAGAATACTTTGTATTAATAATCTACTCCAACTGATCAGTAGCAGTCAGTCAGTTGTTCGCAGGTATTTCTTCCAGAGACTTTAAACCTTCCTTTTATTAGGCTTCAACAAATCGAAAAACAGTTCCTAGAAGCCACTAGCTATGTACTTATTCCAAAAAGCACAGAAGAAAATTACACTTCCTAGACTTTTCAGCTCACTGAGAAACCAAGGAAGTCATAGCAGAAAACCACAGAGAGTGGAGGTAAAAGAGAAGGGGAAAGAATCTGCCAGGAGAAGGCGAGCTGCTAACAGAAAGCTAGCAGGGCTGTGTATACAGAGTCGTGAGACCATATCAGCATCTGATGGCAAGGAATTCCTTTCTGTCAAGCAAATCCCTGCTCTTAGAGAAGAGCAGAAACTCATCTGAAAAGGTCCATCACACAAAATCGATGAGGTAAGCACTGTTTTAGTTCACGTTACCCCACAACAGCAAATAGGTAGGGAGGAAGTCTGCTCAAGTCTGATGCAAGACAGTATAAGGAGTTGCTTCCAGTTTTAATGTGCTTGGCACAAGTGAGTGGTTGGTCCTCAAGTAGTCTTAAAACCTTGAGAAACTTTGCCAATATAACACACCCAATAACAGAAGCAGTAGCAGACCGAGTACAGTACATGGTACAAATTAAAACTGCATCACAGAGCGACTGAGGCACTTCAGTCCATATTCACGCTGCCCATGTTCCTCCTCAGAGCTGCTGCTTAGTGTTTCCTATTGGCAAGGCACCTCTGAAGGCCAAGAGCCAGAGCCTGGAAACATTAGGCACAAAGACTTCATAAAATGTAGGTCAGACCAATCCATGCCTGAGTCAACAGCAGCACAAGGCAATTTGTGTACTGCATTCACCTCCGTGCTGGTTGCAGGGATGGTGTGGGGTGGCTTGTTATTCCATCAGGCGGCTGGGATCTCTGACAGTTCGGTGCTTCCTCTCCCTCGAAGTTTTTGTAAATCACTACAGCCGAGTGGGAAATTGTTTATCCATGCTAATTTTTTTTTTTCCCCAGTGAGATGGGAAAATTTTCAAATTTGAACCCAACAGGTTCAAATACTGCTATGCCTTTTCATTGCCTGCCAAACAGGCACCACAAACACCAAGCTTATAGTATATACTGGAGTCTCTCTCTGCCATCCCTCTCCTGTGCAAACGGTCAAATGTTAATGGGAGCACAGGTGTGAGTCTGGTCTGCTGTACTCCCCAGAAAGTTCCCTATCCACTGATTTGTAAAGTCAGTCTCTCTGACTTTATTGTTGCTAGAAAGTAGAGCAAATGCAGGAGAGACAATAATCAAATCCAGGCTAGAGAAAAAGAAGTCTGGGAATGGGGTAAAGGTAAGAGGATAATAATTCCAATAAAGTATGAAATACATAAGGATAACAAGGATAACAAGGTAGGGCTCTGCCTCCACTGCTCACCTGCACCAAGACACTGTGAAATACAGACGTCTCAGTAGCACCAGTAAAACTTCATATGGCTGCTCTGACAAAGCAGAGCAGCTTACTGGTGTGTTTCCCCCCTTCACCTGTCTGACCCAGTTCATGAAACAGTCCCCAGACCCTGGGCTTTTATCTCCTGTAACACTAACAAGAGCTGGGATCGCACAAGCAATAAGGACACAAAGGGAAAGGAGACAGAGGGGTTTACCAGTGGGAAAATGTTTATGGGACTACAGAGTGAGAAAGACCCAACAACCTAAAATCCCAATTCTTTGGGGGCTGTAGCACCCCACTGGAAAGTGGCACCATCACAGAGGAAGAAGCTTGAACCTGCAGATTTTAAATCCCAGGTCCAAATTACAAGGGTGTTGCCTCCCCTCACCCCCACAAATGGACTAAAATTCACTGAAACCTTCACGGGTTGCTCAGAGAAGATGTAGTTTTAACCAATCTGATTTAAAAGACAACAAGAAAACTCACCCATTTTTGACTAATTTCAGCACTCAGTTCAATAAACAAACAAGAAGAACGCATGCACATTAAAAAAAACAACCCACAAACCCAAACCACAATCAAAGGCTAAATCTCTGTTCCTTGCACGTCCAATTCTCCCACAGAAATCAGTGGGACTTTATACGTAGAGAATAAACTAAGAAATATAGTTTGGATAGAGCCTGAGTTGTTTTATAATAATGAAAGATAAACAAAAACTTCAGCATTCTGTTACAGAGTCATTGTTTTCCATATGTTGGGCTGTATCAAATTGCAGTGGGTTAGGTTCCTTCACAAGAAGACATGTCACACTGTCTCCCACTGTATAATAGATACAAGTGCTTCATCTCTTTGATACAACAGAGAATTTCTCCTCTGCTTGGAAGTGGGAAATTTAATTAGCTCAAAAATTATGTTTGATGTCAGGTGTCTGAAACTCTTGGATAAAACAGAAGTCACTGCTGCAAGGACAGAGAATACTTAAAACCCAACTGCCATCTTCTCCCTGATCTCCCCAAAATTGTTCTGCAAAAAGAACAGTAGGTTTACAGTGATATCATCCAATTATTCGTCCTAATGACTGTAATTATACCATGTTATGCCTAAAGCAACTAACACTGAAACAATGACAGCAACTGCCAGAATAGTAGTGAGCAGATAGGATGAAAAGAGCAGGAAAATGAGCCAACGGCCATAACTGAAAAAGCGAGATAAAAAACCAGCCATGAAAAGACCGGTCCTCTGAGGTAAACTGCAGCGGCAGGTGCTCAAGGTATCCTGCTATTGCTTTAGAGGAAGGACTGAGATCACCACTCGGCACTAGTGGTTGCAGCCTCACTAATCCCACTGTAAACGGGTGCTAGTTCATTTGGACTGGGAAGCTGGATGTTAGAGCAGCCCAATCTTCTGCTACACATCATGCCCCCCTGAGAGAAACCTGGACTGGAGAAATCTCTGAAAAAGACTGAGAGATGGCAGAACAAACAGGCTGAAACGTTTGAGCAGGGGTCAGTCAGAGAACGGGAGACTGAGTATTTAGGCAGTTGTATTCTGACTTCCTGCTGCAGTGGCTGGGAACCCCATAGAATACAAGAAGATGACTATTGACATGTTAGGTAGAATAATTTATAGCTTTTAATAGCCCTTAAAACTGGAACGAGAGGAACAGTGCAACAGCAAGAATTACACCTTTATATATCCATGGACAGAATCCATGGAGCATGACTGAAATGGTACCACCTGAGTATTGTATTCTGTAACATCGGCCATGAAACTATACAAGAGAAGTAAATTAAAAACACACCACTGTATTCAGAGCTTGAATAGAAAACACCCTTTTTTTCAAGGACTGCAAACAATGCCTTGCAAAGCATCTTTTTTCGTCTATTTCTCCTGTTATAGGGTGATTTAGTTCTGTAATTAAAATGAAAATTGCGTTTGTCCCTGTGCTTGTAAGTCTTTCATTTGAGGAAATAATAAAAATCTCTTGATTATCTTCTCTTTCATGTCTATAATTTTCAATCTTTAAAAAGATGAACCTCCACGTCATTTTACAAGAGACTTTGGGAAAAATACATGGACCTCCATAAAAACAATTGTTGTTTAGACTGTTTGCTTGTGTCACTTCAAAATGAATTCCAATTTAATTGAAGCATCAGGAGCATTAGAAGCTTTTAGATTAAAATTTTATTAAACTTCTTCAACAGTTTATAACTTTTTAGAACTGATAAAACTGGTTAGGAAGCAACAGAACTGCAGTTCTGATGGAGAAGCTATCCTTATTGACTGAATGTCTGGTTCTAAAAATATTTCAGGTCATAGTACTTACTATTACAAGGGGTTTCACTGAAGATACTCTTCTATTTCATTATTGAAAACTGTCACATAACTGTAAAATAAGCTTTTTCTTGCATGCTGGTTCCAACTTATAATTCCAATTCTCTGCAATGGCAGACTGACATGCATCTGCCAGTAAAATTCCATCTCTCCATGTTACTATGACCTTGTTTTCAGACCTTTACTTCATCTCAACTTCAGGAGAGTAAAAAAGAGTTCTAATTCAAATTTCATTTTAACACTGCAAGCTTTTTCAAATGTCTTTTCACTAGGAAATTCGTTGCGATAAATGTTTCTTCCCATTGTGACTTCCAGCCTGCAGCTATTTCTGCATCTCACACATTTCAACAGCAAACTGGCCGAACCCTTTGGATAAAGATTTTTTGCAAAAAGTTTTCACTGTCCCTCCTCCCCTGTGAACATCAGACTTGGCAAATATATGGCTTTTAGAGCACTTGATTAAATCACAAAGGAGCCTCCTCAATTGTCATTGAAATAACTACTCAAACTTACTAAAAGCATCCCTAAATTTTACCGCAGAGCCTGGACATACTGATTCTTATCCTCAGTAGCTTCATTCAAAGGTGTGTGAACTAACACCGATGTACATATCTTACACAGCTGGAGAGTAAACAATAATTTTATTGAATTAAGCATCACTACATGTGACCCCAACACAAAACCTATCAAAAGCATACTTTTAAGTAAGGACAGCCCTTTACTGCTCCTATCTGTCTTTGCAATGAGGTTGATAAGTTAGAGGCTTACTTTTTGCTGTACTAGGTAGAATTTTTTTTTTCAAATTATTTGCCTGTGAAAACTCCTGGTGCCAGAGCTTTTCAGTGAAATAATTTAGACTTAAAAAAAAAAAAAAGGAAAAAAGGAAAAATATATATGCACTTCCCTATAAAGAGATATATTTCTCATATACAGTTGTACTGTTTTAGCTAATATGTCAAAATAACCAGTACGCAATAGCATGTGTCTTTGTCAGCATTTTAACATGTAGAAGTATACTTCTGAAGCGTTATTGAAATAGAAGGAAACTGGTTATAAAAATGGATGCACCATGTAACTGAAAAATATGCAAATAAAAAACTTGTGATGATGTTCAAAGAGCAGAGCTATGTGAGAAAGGTAGTGGGATTAACACTCCCACATACTTCAAAAGTGATTATTTGGATATAGCCTTCTTTGGTCAATGAGGATCTATGATTTGCATTAATCCTTAGCTTAAAGAGTACTGTGTTGAAACAACTATATTAGTAAGCTAGAAACTCTATACTGTTCCTAACTGCTATGCAAATTTTCATTTCTGATACGTATTTTTGGGTTACTATCCAGAAAATGCGATTTTCCTTTTGAGACATGACACAGAAACAACACAAGAAGAACAAACAGAAGCAGAGAACCTGCTCAACTTTATTCAGAGCCAACTTCCTCTCTCTTCTTCTATCTGTACTAGAGTCTTCCTCCTTTTCTTTTTCCTCCTTTTCACTTCTCTTTCCTTTTAAAGGAGGCTGGAATTTTTCTGGGATGTGCTTTCTTTTCAGAAAGTCAAAACTCATATGGAAATCAATGTTCCATTATTTATTCCCCAAAAGGTCATTTTAATTTTGGTTTAAGTCTTTCAGGCCCTCCATGAAACTCCAGTTTCAGCTGGGATTCACTTTCCTCTTCATCTGCAAACAAGTGTGGTTTACAACACAGACTTCTTTCACAGTTGGAAAAAAAAAAAAAGAATGGCTTCAAACTGCAGCAGCTACCAGATCACAGAATTGTAGAAAAATTCAGGTTGAAAGTGACCTCTGGAGGTCTCCAGTCCAATCAACCTCCCTCTCAAAATGGTATCAACTATAAGATCAGACCAGGTTACTCCTGACTTTATCAAGTCAGGTATTGAAGTCTCCAAAGATGGAGAGAGCAAAATGTCTCTGGACAACCTGTTCCAGTGACGGGCAGCCCTCATGGTGAAAAAGTTTTCCCTTATAACCAGACTGAAACTCTCTTGTTTCAAGTCTGTTGTCTCTCACCCTCTTCTCATGCAGCACTGTGAAGAGCCTGTCCTTCTTGATAACATCCTCATAGACGCCGTCAGGCTGCTGTTAGGTCTCATTGAAGCCACCAAAAAAAGAAATTCTCTTTTTCCAGGCTGAACAAGAGCATTACCCTCAATCTCCCTTTCCAGTGCAAATGCTACAGCTTCCTGACCATACTTGCTGGTCCTCTGTCAAACTCACTGCAATTTATAGTTGTCTTATTTTTACTGGGGAC
Source organism: Charadrius vociferus (assembly GCF_000708025.1). Lineage (NCBI taxonomy): Eukaryota > Metazoa > Chordata > Aves > Charadriiformes > Charadriidae > Charadrius > Charadrius vociferus. Next base: position 8,279,895 of record NW_009648876.1, on the reverse strand, counting down.
CCAAAACTGGATGCAGCATTCTAGATATCAGGAATCTTTCTTCTGGAGAAAAAAAAAGGAAATCGATTTTTTTCCTGAAGGTCTCTACTTGTTTCCTCCTTTGAGCATGTCTGCGTGTACACACAGTTGCATGTTCACACATACAGATATTCTGGACCTAAATATCTCTTCCCTGATTTTGCACAATAAAATGATATTTGATTTTTTTTTCTGGATTATACTAACGTTAGTGAAAGACAAATCAGTATAAAAATACACATTTTCATGTTACTGTTTACACATGTATGCATTAAAAAATTGTTAATATATGCTCACAGTCCTTCCTTTGATGACCAAACCCCTAAAATGTGGTTGTGTTAAGGCATGGCTTTAGGCATCCCTTGTACGCTTTAATGTTAGCCTCTAGTATTTGTTTCTTTTTCTTAAATTTGCTTCTCTGAAGTTAAAGGATGATGTAGAAATCTCAGTTAAAACAAGGAAATAAAGAAGAAAAGTGTGAGAAAATCCTTCAAGGAACGCCTAAGAGCAAAAAGAGGAAAAGGCACCGCATGGAGACAAAATTCCCAAGCTGATGTCATGCTGGCACCGCAGAGAGGACAGAAGTTTGGAGAAGCTGGCAAAGGAATGAGAGAACAGTAGCTGAAGGAGATGTGCACCCTGTATAATCATGTGTCTCATTGCAGCTCTACAGTTCAGATGAGGAGTGGAGCATGTGTAGGAACCTGTATTTTGCTGACTGGGGAGCTCTGAAGTCCAAAGGGGAAATAAGTCCAGGGAAACGTAGTCTTGAACAGCAAACCGTCTAGGTAACTCACTTAGATCAAACTTCCACCTCAGTCCAGAACACACCACCTGAAAAACACTCTGTGCTTGCTCTAGATTACCATAGTATAGCAAGCAGTAAAAGGAAACCAAGAAGACATCTACACAAGCATTCTTTAACTAGCCTCCACATACAAAACAGAGAGAAAATTTTCACTCATTTGGGATGGCCTGGGAAATGCACTCTATTTTGTCATTCATGATTATTGTGGCCAACCCACCCTTGGCCTGACACAGTCCCCGAACCTTTATGCACACATGCCCTACTTTCTTATCTTCATCTACCTCATTTGGCACGTGTTCAAAGTACCGCCACACTATTGCATGACAGAAGCTCCAGATGTTCATGTAATACATGGGAAACTATAACCAAAATGTTACATTATTCATAAGAATCCTCATAATGGTGCAATTCCTTTCTAACCAAGGCAAAAGATAGGCATGCGACCTCAAACGTTGCTACTTATGCACTTAGAGAAGCATTTCTTGAACCTTGTGAGGGATGTAAAAGACAACAATTCCAGGTGGCCTTTGGCTTTCCTAGCCGTGTCTCTGCATGGTTGGACAGTGTCTCTATACAGAAAGATTGTAGAGTCACCATTCATGGAGATAATCATAACCCATCTGGGTGTGGTCCTGGGCAACTGCTCTAGGTGGCCCTGCTTGAGCAGAGGGGTTGGACAAGGTGACTTCCAGAGGTCCCTGCCAACCTCAGTCAGCGTGTGCCTCTGAGCGTCCACTTCAGAATGCATTACAAAAAAACCCATCCTCTAAGAACAATGAGGCAGGAGATAAAATCTTTCATTTTTGATGTTCTGAGCTACTATGTAACTTGTATAACTTAGTAGTGATACAATAGTTCTCGCCCCAGGGGATATTCTTCCACACCTTATGACTAAATCTTGCAAAATACCATCCTCAAACTTACAACGAAATTCTGCCTGTCCAAATTAAGGGCCGTAAGTTAACAACGTGGTACATTTTAATGGTGATTTCTGCAAGTCATTATTGTTAATATTTCTGAGATTCAAAGCATCTATATCAGTAAACTGAGGCTGCTGTCTACTGCTCTTGTTAAATACTATATATTAGTGCAAACTTGACACACTCTCTCAAAAACATAACTCAAAAGTCAGTGAAAAATCTCCTGCAATGCACAGAGACCAACACAAGCAAACTCTTAATTTCTGAAATATCAATACAAAAACTGCATTTCTGTTTTTAAGTTATCCTACAAATCCTATTTAAGTGAGTAATGAGGGCACTATAATAAATTCTCTCTAGCTTGTTAAATCATACCATAATTTGTGCACACACTAAATGCTGACCAAATTCATTAAAAGCAATAATCACAAATTGCTTGGGGTTTCTATTCACTATTAACAGGCTTTAAATAAATGCCTATGAGATTTAGGAACAAAAGTTGTTTTTGAAACTTCCCTCCAAGGTTTTAATAAACTTAATGAGAAGGGGAAACTCTAAAAACCTCTAGAAACCCGAGTATTTTTCACTTGTAAATGCTGAAACACTGACAACATACACAGTTCTGCTACTGCAAATGCTTTTTAGTCATAACTAACTAGTCCTCTTTATTTCCAATGAACATAATATTCACACTACATTTATTATTTACCTCTGCAGCCCACATCCCTCATCACAGACATTCAGCCTTCAGATTCACAATTTTCTGCTGTGTTGATGCCAATTCTCCTGCCTTTAACCTGCTGGCAGCTCTCTATCCCCTCTCACACAGGAGGTCAGGATGAAATGAGAGCTGTAACCCAACATCACTCCATAAAACAACCTAACTCCTTCACTGGACCACACAGAGCTTTTCCTTAGGGACTAAAACCCACTGATCCAAGCAAATGTTCAGTGCAGCCCACCTAAACTAATGAGAGAACGGCCATTTCTCTCGTTCTACGTACTGCTACAGAATGTAAGGAATTAAAACATACATATTATGTTGGGGTTGAAAAGAAAACAGTCGTTTAGAAATACAGATTTTATTATTTTAAAATCTATGTTGATTAAGTTAGGTATGTGCAAACAACCAGGGAAGAAACAAGCACTTATGTCAACTGGTTCTTTTGTCCTCATGTTCTTAAGTGAATGCATTGCTACGACACAGCTTTTTCATTTATATGAGAATCAACTGCCAGCAATCTTCTCCTTCTCTTAGAAAAAACTAATAGAAAATTTAGGCTATAAGAAAAGGACTTGTATTTCAAAGAGATGGTTGGTGAGCAGCAAAGCAGAAATGCAGGCCTTGATTCATTGATGTATTCACATTTCCAACAAATACCTATTTGATAAGGCCATTTCCTCACTCACAGTCAGACACAGTACAGAAAATTTCCCCTATGACTCACTGATTTATACTAGTATTAATTATTTTACCTGTAATAAACACGCAATGTCTGGATTTCTTCTTCTAATTTTTTGCACTGCTGAAGAGCGGCCTCTTTTTCTTGTTGCAAGGCTATCAACTCTGCCTGCAAAACAATAAACAAATTATAAACAATTTATTCAGAATATCCACATTCCTCTGAAAACATAACAATCCTCTGTGCATTCATTTCAGTCATGCTGCATTATAATTACATATATAAAGTTATACTGTTTTGGAATACCGCCTATTTAATTCTTACGAAAAACCACTTTCTTGTTCTTGCTTTGCCATTTGTTCTAGTTTTTTTTTCCCCAGCAGGATGATGTTTTGAATGGCTTCCCTCGTGTATATGGTAAACTTTGTGAATGGCTAAGGTTAAATCTCTTCAGTTCAGCCAAATGTTTCTCAGCAAACATATTTCATACTGATATAATATTCCTATAGTGCGAAACTGTTGACCAACATATAGGCAGTGAAGTGAAGCAAGGCACTCAGCCACAAACTACCGATGCGTGACTCTTGGTCCGCACGTGGCTCTCCGGCTGTGAAGCGCAGCTCCTGTGCTGATGTTACCAGCAGGAGAGCTGCCGGAGAACCCACACCCTGAGCGGCGGCAGGCGATGAGCCAGCGGGGGCTGCTGGGACCGGCACCGCCGGCTTGCTTTGGGATCCGGCTGCATTCTCACCCAGGATCTGGTTTGTAGTGCAGCGAGGGAATCCCTGAGAAACTGCTGTCATCTCCCACCCGTGAAGCCTCCCGGATGTTCCCCCTCCCGCTGTTTGCTCACACCGCCCTGTGAAGGGCTTGTGACTCACGGCCATTATGGAAATTGCAGCATGTGGCTTGTAAGGTCAGGAAGGTAGCCAGCCCCAACACAGCCTTATGGTTAAAGAGGAGGTAGGAGAAATAAGCGCTCGTGTATATTTAATATGACTCTACAGCTTAATCACCATTAAGTTTAAAATGTCCAGTTTCAATAGCACTGCAGGACACCCTTGAGGGCCCAGGTACCACATAAATTATCTCAAAATCAACAGATGATTAATTATTGGAACAACAAATAAGACTGGGCTTGCACAGCAATTCTTTGACACGTGAGCCCGAGCATTGGGCTGCTTTCCAATGTTTTTAATTCACGGTGTAAGTTATTAATTGTACAAATTGTAGAGCCTCAAACCAAGAGGCACATGTGTGAGAAATGCCGACTGCGGATTCTGCCAACTCTACAGGACAGCATTGCAGAAAAGTTTCTTGGTAAATTAACGACCTGTTACATGAGCTATGAACACATGAAGGGAAATGTAGAGTTCAGCCTCTAGCTCTCCTCGACTCGCTGTATAATCGTGAACGACTCTGTGTGCTTCAAAAATCTCTCTCCTAAAACAGGGCTCCCACTTGCTTCTGTTTCCTGTTTGTCTGTTAAGACTGTAAGTCTTCAAGGCAGGTGTTTTACTGTTTACTGTCAACTCCCAGTCATCTACGGGCAATTTATACTACGAGTTGATTAATCATGTCCTGGATACATGGCTGACTCCTGGCAAATTTTATTAAACACCGCATTGCACAAATGCAGCTACATAACCAGTCTCTGCACCGTGCTGCTCAGCGTGTCACGCTGCACCCAGAGTTTTGCATTGGGGGTACAGGACCCACTGCTGTAATTGCTCCTGTAACACACTTTCATAAAATTTTAACAGGAAGTTCCCTGGAGAATAAAACCAAAGTTTCTTACTATATGGAGGACTCCTTCAGCTTTAAAACCAGAAAGCGTTAATGTTTAACCTCTGAGTGACAGTGGTTTAGAGCTTCTGATACTGAGAACAATGTACTGGATGCTGGCAAGCCCTAACTCCTGTCAGCAAGAGGTTAAAATCCTCTGCAGGTGAGCCTCTTGCTCAGTGCTGCTTGCTGCCTTGCAAGCAGAACTCACAGAACACAAGGATGTTAGCCAAACCAAGCTATTTTCTGTAATTATACTGTTCTGTAGGTGAAACAACATTCTTAAAAATTGGAAAACACGCTTGAATCAAAGTAGGTGGTTTGTTCTAGAGGCCAATAATTAACATCCTTGCCAATTTTCAGTGTACTGTGAAGTGTGATTGAAATGGTAGACTGGAAGGAAATGTTTGCAGCTGACACACCTACTCACGGAGAGATTAACGGCTAGTCTCTTTGGAGAGCTATCATAAAAAATACACCTTATGTTCCACTCGCTTTTCAGGACAAAAGTCAGAAGGCACGAGAGTCTGAAGACTCTTATTTATGCCAGTTTTTCAGCAGAGAAAACAGCGCTAATTTGACTGGGTTTGCATCTGGGTTTGCACCACTAAAAATAACAGCAGAATTAGGTGCTTCGGTTTTTAAAAAAACACAGCTACAAAAACTGAAGGGAAGAGAAGTAGGCATTTGCTAACCTCCTCGGTAGCATGTAGTGGGGTTGATACTAGGGAGCTGCATGAGACCAACAAAATTCAAGCACAGCATTTTTTTGTGCACAGCATGCAGCCACGCGACAAAACGACCCACTATTCACAGGCCTGAAGAGTGGTAAACACAAATGAAGGACTCTCCAAAAGAGAGATGTCTTCCTCTGCTAGAAGAGGAAAAGCAAAACAGTGCCCATCACAAAGTTAAATTGCTAACTAAAATAATGGTGCCTCCACTACTATAAAACATTTGGAAGACTTCTATAATGTATATTGAAATCCATCCATAGTGCACATGGCAAAAATCCTACATGAGCTCACCTCTAGTAATAACAATAGCTGCTCGGGAACTTTTTAACAAAATATTATTCCTTCGGAAAACATCAAGCTGTGGAAATCAGAACTCTTCACAGAAATGGATCAGTTTTGATTGAAATTTTTTGGAAGGCAGAGTAAAGAAGGAGCAACAAGAAGAAAAAGAATTACACTCGGGTTCCTCTGGCAGAGGTTTTCCCGAAAAAAAGGTCAATATAGAGGTGAGGTCGGTCACCACTTTGGTACAGGGGTCACCCTCAGTGAAGTTCCTGTTTATCCCTGAAAGGGTATTCTGATCACTGCAATATGGTCTCTTTCTCACAATTTTGTTTTGTCCACAAGTGCCTACGCTTTCATATTTGGTTTAACGTGGATAGATCCTTCCCCATTCTCTGTCCCCCACGCCACTTTCCTGCAAAAGTCCTGTTTCTACACTTCTTCCATTTTGCACTTTAGCAAAGTTATTTGTTGAAAATTTACATTTTCAAATTAAATCTAAAAACTAATTGCTACATATCAAATTTAAAATAGCTAGATCTCAAGTAAGAAAATCTCATTACTGATCATTTTGTTGTTGCTTTTGTTTCAAAATATTAAAAAGAACAATGCTATGCAAAGCCTGGAAAAATACTAGAATTCAGCACATGAAAACAAAGGATAAAACTAGTTTTTACCTCTTCCTAGTTCCTCTAGCGCAAACATGAGCACCCTCAACTCTAATCTAAATGCTTTTCAACATCCAACAGAAGGAAAAAAACATTCTATGAACTTGAGTAATAAAGCTTCATGGCTCTGTCCTTGTACTGCTTTCTCATTCACTTATAGAGAGCATACATATTTCTACCTATATATATTTATAGAAAGCATCTATTTTTTCTTCCTTGCACAGGCTAAACACACAACCTTTTCTGTTAGCTCTCAGTAAGCAGGCTCTCCATTCTGATCAATTCAAACCCAACTGTCATCAGCGCTCTGCTAGCAGTACATCCTAACTCTAGTGGAAACATCTTACCTAATGCATTCTTGCATCCCTTTTGCTCACAGTCATCTTCTGCCCACTGGTATTACCCAGCTAACAGTGGACATTCTTATTCATCCTGAAATGATGATACCTTACGCTTGGTACCATTTAATTCCACTAATTGATGATACCTTACGCTTGGTACCATTTAATTCCATTATTTTTTCAGTACTTGAGGCCATTCCAATCTTTCTGCACGGTAGCTTGAACTTATTTTGTATTAATAATATCTCCAACGTTGTATTAGTAACATCTCCCAGCTCTGCATCATCAAGCAACTTTGTTGGTACGCTGTTGCTCTTCATGCCAAAGGTTCTCAAAGACAGCATTAAAGAAAACTGGTTCAGCACCAATTGGTGAGAAATTGGAGAGAAATTCCACTAGTGAAATCCTTGGACCTTAACGTTTCTCCTTTCAAAGCTGTTTGCTGTTGCCTTCCTGCTAACTAGTTCCTTATTGCCTTTGTCTAATCCCTCATCTCCTTCATGGGTACATGACATTTTGCAGACAGACATGAGCAAAACGTGCCCATCCTTCCAAACAAGAGATGCTAGGTGAACCCAGTTAACAGCGAGCAGTGTTTCCCACATTAAGCTTGTGTGTGCTTGTAAAATGACAATATCCATTCTCCACTGTAATTAATAATTTTCCATATGGCACCACATATAAGCTTATGTGTCAGCTTATATTTAACAAGTTACCTTGTCTAAATAACCGGTTATCATACCAAAGAAGAATTCTTGCATGATCTTACTTGGGTGAAAGTTGTACTTCAATCCACTGTTGATGGATCCATGCCTTAAAAACATTCCCCTTCCAAATTTACTCTGAAGCCTCACAATAAAGACTAACTGGTTTACAATTTTCAGAATTATGGTTTTTGCCCTTCTAAATATAGATGCTGCCTCTGCTAATTCCCTGTCATGTTACACTGTACACAGCCTCATAGGAATTATTAAAGAACTTTATTATCATTCCCGCAATTTCAAGTACCAGCTTTTTCAGAATTGGGGATGAAAACCATCCATTATCTCAATCTCAGCACAATAACCTATTGAACAGCTACAATGTACTCCATTTCCATACACTCACTTTTCTTAACCCTGTCCTCATAGTTGACACCATCATTGCCCAATGCTGAGAAAAAAAATAATAAAATCACAGGCTTTTGGACCTAATCCGGATTATCCTTGATCTCCATGCCATTCTCAGACAGGTGGCACATTTCCTCTTTCCTTGTTCTCATTTCAGTCGTTACACTATTGTTTGTTTTAATTTCCTTTCCAAGGGCCTATTTAGCTTAACCTCTGGCAATTTTCATTTGTCTCTGTATTTCCTGTTTTCTAAGACATAACTTTCTTGCTTAATAAGTACTCTTCTTGTAGAAGAGGTATTCTTATTTTATTCTTAATGAGATTATAATTAACCCAATTAGAAGTGACATCCTTCCCACCCAAAGCATTGTCCTCTGGCTTGACTGTTAACGTGCAGGTATTCCTTAACTCAGTAATAGCTGCTACCAAGAGCGTGGCTTCTATGATTCAGGATATTCCTATGGATTAGAAGAAGGCTGGATAAGAAGTCAAGAGAGTCTCAAAGGTCATTTCTGCAATTTATGGACTCAATCATTTACACTTGGTAGGGCTATATAATGGGCAAAGATTGCAATGAGATGTCTTTCCGCCCCTTTGGTCCCATGTTATCTGGAGTCTAGCCACAAATGGACAACTGAGAATTGCCCCCATTTCTCATGGGGAGAAGTATGTTTCTGCTGATATTAGGGCTAGCTGGACAGTGAGAGGTCAGGTGTCTTCTCAGGGCAGCAGGAGACTGGGAGGGGGAATAAAGGCTTCTTTCATTATGAATTAGAATAAATAAGCAGGAAAAAAAACCTGGAAAAACGTTTTAAAAAAATTTCTTCAATGGTTTTACTTACTCTATTTTTAACGCTTTTACATTTTACACATCATATCAATAAGAGAAGTACACACGGCATGATAGAGCAGGTCATGTTGTGACACATTATGACATCCAACTTCTAGCCATTCTGTTATTTTTACATGAGCAGCTGCTACTTAGTGCAGATTACAACAGCTCATCTTATTTTCTGTATCAAAGTGTCAACATATCAAACTGTTCCACCAGCAACAGAAGCAGGTGAAGCTTTGATCTCAGAAAGAATATAAGCACTTGTCTTATTAATTAGGGAATCAGAGGTTTTCAGGGTCAAGAAAAAGACTCCGGCTAACACAAGGGGACTGAAAATGCCTAGCACGCTAATAACACACTAAGTGATCTCCTTGTTTTTTAAATCACAGTGCTAACGTGTCAAACTGTTTCATTACAATACAAAGAGGGGACACGTTGACCTAGAAAATTAGATAAAATGTTAAACTTGCATTTAAGTATCAGCTGCCCTTGACAATTTTAAAAATGAAAAGTGAAAATTAGAATTGTACTACAGTAGATGTTGTAAATTATTGACACATCATGAAACACATAACTAACAATAAGAAATCCAAATTTAAAATGTAAAATTAAAACTTCACTTTGAATTTTTGAAGTTTGAAATGTAGTTTCAAAATTCACCAAATAACACTTCTGGGAGATAAACTTGAGTTGGAAAAGTTTGGAATGCTAACTGAAATCATTAGAAATTAATGAAAAGTTGTTTCTTAACACATCATTTTCTAATGAAAATACTTTTTACTACACCTATCTTAAATTTGAGTAAATCAAGCAACTGTATTACTGATCCCTGATGGATCTGTGCTGCTGTGGAGGATCAGTACAGTGAGAAAACTACCCTGAAGAACCAGCTGAGGGTTGTTTGTGTGTCTGAATTTCAGGGTAACAGTGGCAGTGGTGGGAACTCTAACAGCCTTTAAGCTACATCTTCCCCCAACACACTGCCACAACCACACCCGGGTTGACATTCCCTCTGGGCACAAAGGAATGGGATCTCAACAGCAAACATGACCTTTATGAGTTTGCATCAGGATCAAACAATTAACCATAATAAGATTTTACTCTACATCTAATACTATTGTTGGTCAAAATAAATATCAGTTAATGAAACTTTTTTTTTTTTTTTAATAAAAAGCATTGTTTCACTGGAACAATAATGCCCTGTCAAGATGCATTGGTTTAGATGGAAATATTTCTGAGGAATGTCAGGCAGAATTTCTGACAGAAGAGAGAACTCCTTCCCAGCCATGTGATTAGGTTATTCGTTTTGGATGCAGAAACCTAATGATGAGTCCCAGTCTCTTGTATTAACTCACTTTGGACATGGCGGACTCCCACCAGTGAGAATACTTCCCTGCTCTAAATCCATGTGAATTACCCATGTTTCTGGTGACTTCCATTGGTCTATGTCCTCTCTCTGTTACTGGCACAAATAATTCTTTATTGAATTGCTAAGTATGTGAAAAGCAGATTCAGACAGAAGATGCATCACAGGAAAGGAGACTAACTCCACAGCTCAGCCATCAAAATGTTTGCGGATGCCCAACTTGGATCAGGGAGCTGAAATCAGGGCTTTCATCTTTATGATGTGAGTGCATCAACACTGGCTTTTTAGCATGCATAGGTGCATCTTTTTCAGTTATTTTACAAATAATTTCTTAATGCTTTCTCTTATTGGAATTAAAAATGATAATCCCATAATCTCCCTTTTATTCCAAAATGGAATTGTCATTTTCCAGAAGTGTTGCGCTGCAAGTCTACCTAATGCCACCTTCCCCAACTCAGTCTTTATGCTATCCCTCATTTAATATTTTTAGGGAGCTTTTCAGAAGACTTGTAAAAGATGTCGCTATCTCAGGTCCAGACTCTTGTCTTCATCACAACAACAAATTCCCCAGTAAGAATACATGATTGTACCATATGAATATTGGTTGTGCGCTCATTCATTTCTGAGAGGTCCTCTTGTGACTGGGATGACAGCAACAGGCTGTAAATATTATGCAGATTGTGCAATCGGGAAAAATCAAATCAAATAAAATAAAATATCGCCAAATAGCTTTTTACTGCTGTGTCAAAGAAAATTAAAGGATCCAATAGCATTTTTGCCCAGACTAGGTACGTATCTGATTCATTTTATTACAATAAGAGAAAACTTAATATCTACTAATTATCTTAAAGCAATGACAGTTGAACTATTATGCCTGAGATGTGAATGACTCATTCTTGTACTGCATGGTCACATCACACTGGGAAGTGCACTGTATGAGCAGTATTTGACAAGCAGTTTACTCTTTCATCTAATGATGTGCCCAAACGAGCACATATTACAGGCAGATTCAGTCCATTATCACACTATGCAAGATAGTATCTATATGAAATGCTCATGATATTTTTCAGTGAGAATTAAGAATTACCTTATCTAACCTTAGATATGATGTTGATACAAAGTTTCTTCACCATCTGCAGTATTATTCTGTAATATCCTATACTTCTTCCAAGTAATATATGGTATATTGAAATTGCAGGAAAAATTAGCTATTCAAAGGACAATCCAATGCATGTGATGAGTGTGTGAGACTAATACACGGAACCATTTGATTGTAAAGAATGATTCACACAGTGAGGAAGATTAATTTGAAATTCTGCCCCTGTAAGTTTGACCTAAAACTGTAATTGACTTTCCAGGGTCAAGATTTCATTTATGATTTCCATTTGTTTGAGTACATAGCTAAAAAACCCAGAGATACCATCATACATACCTACTATGTGCGTACGGATAACTACCTAAGGATACCACAAAGTTTCCTTCAGGTAAGATCTAACATTAGTGACAACAAAATGACTCATAAAAACTTTCAAAGATGACAGCTCCAAAATACACATTCATAGCTGGACTGGGCTTTGCACATAAATAACGTCATGTGCAGAGATGCTGACGTATTAGTAGGAGGGATTACACTAAGAACACAAGCTGGAGGTGCTTTAAAATAGCAAGTAGTTAGGTCTGCATATACAGATAGGTAGATACTTGTCTCACTACTAAACCATGATGCACACTGTGAAAGAAAATGAAAAGAAAACAATCAAGACGACTTCGTTTTAATAGAGAAGTAAAAAGCCATTCACAACAGTTACATTTGCACACTAGCTATGGCTTTAGAATCTACATGAAAACAATAATTCCTTTACTTCTCAGATTAAAGACTGCTTACAGCTGTGGGCATGTGGCAAGGGCACATTTCTCCATGTTCTGTAATTCAGGTTTGGCCTTGGTGACATCACACACTTTGTTTCTGATCTAAAAATCAGTTGGAAAAATGCAATTTCAAATAAATAATGGACAAATAGCAGCAACACAGAGAAACTTGTCTTATTTGAAGGGGAAAATAAAGCATGTTGTTTTGGGCTTGGTGTATACTGTTTGTTATGTCCCCCTTCATGGCTGCACAGGTAACTAGACTAGAAAAGAGACACATCCCTTTTAAGGCAAACCACATTGTCAAATACAAGCTTGAGACAAAGAACAAAAAAGCTCTCTGATCTACTTTAATAACGGGCATGTTTCCCTCAACTCTGAGAGACCTGACTTGCTTCACATGCACTATGAAGACTATTACACTTTATAACAAACTTCACTGGCAATCTCCTTAGGGGAAATCAAGAAGGAAACGACTGTGTAGGCTGGAGTGAGCTGAAGAAGCCTTTTAGGTAGTGTCTGAAACCTACTGGCAGATTACTCTGGGAAAGCTTCAAATGTCACCTGTTGTCCACGCAAATGACTTTGGCCACTTACGGTATCAAGTCAGTATGCCACAAACAGCAAGTCGTCAGCACAGGATCCAAAAGGTAGTGTTGTAATATTGTCTCAGAAGCTTTGCGGTAACAAAGACCCTATTCAATAAAAACAACGTTCCCCTCGGCCCCAAAAGTGTCCTATCCAGTTTGGGGCGGAACTGAACTGGCAGAAGAACAGAAGAAAGTTCGTATTACAGCCAGACATGTTTTATCTGTGCTGCAGCCAGAACCTGTGTGTGCTTTCAGGGCTCTCCACCTGGTACATTTTCAGGCTCCGCTAGCAGACGCCAAACTGACCACAGCAGTCACCTCTCTATTGCTAAAAAGAACCGGCCAGAAACCATGCTCCGGCCTTGAGATCTACTGGCATGACCTGCCTTGTGTTACCATGTCAAAAGCTCTCTTCCGTTCACCCTAAAAGGAAGGGCTGCTAACACCAGATTGTCTGAGACAAATAGGCCCTGTATTGTACACGGAATTGTTCAAAGGCATTGTCCAGGACAGCAGGTTAAAACTTTGCTGGAGAGCTTTCTAACAAAAAGCATAGATGATTGCATGTCACTGTGCAAGCCCATGCCCTGATCCTATTTTAGTTACTAGAGTAGGCAGAGATAACTGGTCTTGTCAACTAATAAGGGCTTAATAAACTTGACCAAGATTAATAAACCTAACTTATATATGAGTTTGACTGACAATTTGCTTCTTTGACTCCCAGTAGGCTGGTGAGACACTCTTGACTGGTGAACAGGTGTCACCCACAGCTCCACTCCAAGGATGCAGGAGTAAATCTTGCTCGGGTAAATCTTTCTAACCTTACTTCACTACCCAACCTCTATTACAGACTCCCCCTTATAGTAAAGTCCTTAGGTTTCACCTTTGACCATGCCCTTCCATTGCTGTTTGGACTCGGTTACACTTTGGGCTTCTCTGTTACGAGACATTCACTTATTCACACTGTTCCTTACTCGATTTCAGCATGACACCAGTCCAACTGAGACACTTGGTCCAACTGAGACATTCTGCAACATTTCACAAGTCTCTTTTCAGTAAGAAAATATGTACATTGAAACCACTCATGCTTCATAAAAGGAGCAGAAAAAAGCATGCAAGGCAGTAACTTGAGCAAAAAAGGAGTTAACAATTTACGCTCCAAAGCTTATAATTGATGCTAAGTGATAATATAGTCCAAATTACAACCTTTCATGGAAAGAGACAGAATGACTGTTACCTCTTGACAGACAGTCTTTCTGCAGAAGGCAGCAATGTCTAATCCCACTAGCAGAATAAAACTACAAATCTTTCCTAAAAGCCATGAGTCTGTACAGGATTATAAAAATGAATTGTCCCAATGACTTCAGTGGGACCGCTTTGGTCCATAACTCTTCCAGGATTTAGAAGGAAAGGCAGGGAAGAGCTTGATTTAATATTGAGAACTTCACCTTGCGGTATTCACCTTATGGAAAATTAATTACTAGCAGGTATACACACTCAAATTTATCTAGTATTTTCATACAGACAGGAACTCAGAATCAAAGTGCAGAGTTCAACAGCGACTGTTACACTTAAGAAAAGAATAAATCATTATTGAATAAATGTATCTGTTAGCAGGAAAATTAGGAATAAGAAAGGATCCATGAGTATACGCCCCACACTGACAGGTTCAGACCTTAACTACAAATACATGCTCAAACCAACTTTGAATCTAGCAAGCCTGTTAGTCCTTCTTCTCCTCTTCTTCTCCTTTGATATGTGAAGTTCTCATCAAACAATGTAGCGAGACAGTTTGGACTCTTTCTCCAGCTGGATTAATGTTGTGCCTAGCACTGTGGGGAAAAAGACAAAGCTGCATGCCTGGACCTGAGGCTGACTGCAGGCTTCACTACCTTGAGCTACTTGTGCAACTGGGGTGACTGAATTTCTGAGACACTGTGAACAAGCTACCATCATGCCTGCTGTGATGAGAGGATCCTCAACAGATAATTTAAAACAGTTTCACTCAATCTGTGTGATTCTGGATGTGTAAAAGGGGTCAATCACACTGAACAGCTGGTCCTGATTTTGACCAGAACAACTCCCTGAATCTTGCTTTCTCCACAATCTTACTGCAATGGTTTCCACCCAAGTAGAACTCAGCTAAGGATTTAAAATTAAAGTACAAAAAGTGAATAGAGGTGTTTGTGAGAACATATATTTTAGTCTTTATAGGAACTATCCATCTGATGGGAAAAGTAGTTGAGAGTATTCAATAGACGTCACCTTCCTATTGAATCAGCAGGGCACGGACATCTCCATGGGTTGTTACGGACACTGCACTGTCGGATGAGATCTGTTGACATAGGTGAGTTACCTTCAGTCAGGACTCAAAGTATGTTCTGATACCAAAGATTTCCGATCCTTTCTGCTAAAAATCTATTTACTAAATTTTATATGCAGTAGTCATATTTCTTCTACTGCATATCTATTCAATAAGATTCTACTAGATTTTTGCCTTGGGCAAAAGCAATCTTTTCACTTCCTACCTAAGTGCTGGTACATGGTTGCAGACCACATCTAAATTTCTGTTGCAACTCACTCAGACTCAACTACATTTAAACTGGAAAAAAGGTAGTTGCTGCATATCTGATAAATTTTGTAATCTTCAGAGGAAGAAAGAGGAAGGATAGGGAATGAGAAGAGTGATATGTTACCCACAGTAATTTTCTTTAAAATCATAACTTAAGAAATTAAACAAAATAACCCACTGAAAAGATAAACATTTTTGTCAACTATCAAATGCTCCAGCAATTTTCCACAGTATAATCCAATGCAGGTGTATTTCTTTCCTCTTATTTGTGCAAGACAAAAGAAACCATTTAAATCACCAAAGATTGTAGTGTACAAAAATCACGTCCTGATAAACCCAGACAGTAAACACTTCTCTATGTTACTATTTTACAGTTAGAATTTTAGCCAATGCTTTTGTCTTTATTTGTTCAAAGCACATCTTATACTTTTTCACTGCACCTATTATACATTTCTTCATTTGAACACCTGTTGAACTAAACTTGTCTTGCCAGAATATTTTTAATTATGCAATCTCTATTCTGTCAATGGCCAGCACTTGGGTAGAATTTCTTATATACCTTTCAACATACCCAGCAGACAATTAAGAACTCAGTGTACAGAAATATTTGCCAACTGAAATGTTAGTGAGGCAAGTTTAATCAAGTGATCTTGACTTTTAGCAAAGAATCACAATTTTTTCCTCATCAGTTTACTGCTTCAAAATACCACTTTAAATGCTATTTCTTAGAAATTTTTATTGACTCAGTCATTCACACAATCTGCAACACATGCCTGACTTGCATAATACTTCAGGCAATAGTTCCAATAATACTTGAACACTTTCTTTTCACGGGTAGCGTAATGAATGCCAAATTTGCCTCCAGCGTTTAAGAAAATTTGGTTTTGCAGGGAAAATCCTTACCCATTGAAGCCAACAGAACTTCACTGTTGACTTCAATGGGATTAACATTTCCCTGTATTTGTATACACGCATTCTCTCTGTTTAGTGATGAGTATTCCAATTATATGTGTGCTGTACACAAGGATAACACACAGAATAAGTCTAATTAAGAGAAATGTCTTTGACTTTGTGTTTGCTGACTGACGCTATAAATGTAGATACTTAGACAAGCATTGTGCCAAACCCTCTCCAATCCCGTAATGATAAAATGGTGGGATATTTGTGCAGAGCAAGGTGCCCCCTGGCATTTACTTTTAAACTTACCAACACATGCAGGTTTCACCAGAGGAAGGAAAAAAGACCATCTGTGCAACAATTTTTGCGAAGGATCTGAACAGCAGTAATAAAAGTCTTCAAATAACCACCACTTCCAGAATGATGACACCTTTTTTGGGAAGGGGCGCAGGGCTATTAAACTCATACACAAACGGGGAAACCCATTACTTTCTTTTAGAGGCTGCTGGATTGGCAGCCCTATTGCGTAGGCACACTGCTGCGGATTGTAGCTGTTGTATGAAACTCCACAAAATGCTTTTGATCCATTTTATCTTGTAACTTAGCAAAGAAATGTTGCAATAAGAAACACCAACAAAGATCTGAAAAACTTAAGCTCTGGATTACCATATTGTGTTCTCCTGCCATTCAATGTATCAGACAAAGGCAGTGGTGTTCAAAGTAGGAAAAGAAAAAGAAAAAAGAAACTGGTCACAGAAAGTGCAAAGCACAGAGTAAATAATATTCCTTCACATCCCTACTCTTTCATAGATTTGTTGTTAAAAGAGTTGCAGCAATTAGGCTTTTGTTAATTACCAGCTGTTGAAACAGATGTGTTGACTGTCCTTATTAGCCAACAGCTGGGACAGGAGAACAATTGATGCTCTCTAAAACCAACAGCCAGCTGCTTTGCAGTAATTATCTCCGATCGATAATACAGGTGATAAAGGCAGCAAAAAGGTTATGAGCGTCAATAACCAAGGTACTGTTATTGAATATCACTGGAATTTATGGTTCGTTTTAGAAAATGGGTAGAACAGTAAGTTGTTACATCTGCTTCCTATCTGCATTATATCAAGGTCAATGCGAATAATAGGGGAAATACAACCAGAAAAAAAAACCCCACAACGTTGTTTGGGATGGGTTTTTTGGCATTTTTTTTTTTAACCTTCTTACTATATTTCAAATGTCTCGCTGATCTTTAAGGAATGTTTTCTCTTTCAGGTGACTATGACTAGATGTCATCCATCATTAACTCAGTTTCCCCATATGCATTTCCTTGCATTCAGTTTTACCATAAGTGACTTTTTGGAATGTGTAGATGGTTATTCCTACCTGTTGGGAAATTTTATTGTACAATATGTAGTAAGATATGATAAACAAATGATTAAAGAGGGTGTCACCCCGCTAGAGATTTAGGTCCTAGTCTCAGGCATGCCATCAATTCTTAAGGAAATTCACTTCACTTCTTGGAATTCAATTTCCCTAGCACTAAAATGGGAGAACTATGTTTATCTTGATCGATCACTTTGTGATTGATGACTTTAACATACTATTCAAATGCAAAGTAATGCTTGCATAATACATTACTGTAACAGGAAAAAAATGCATGCTTTTCTAGTATTGATATATGTCAAAGGTTATAAAATGAATAGTTCTTTTAGAAGCATGGGGCCAGGCTTCCATGAATGGGAGTCATAAGCATAACTGCTAATATCTAAACAGAATTTATCAACATAGGTATTTGGATGGTTTGTATTTACTTTTGCTTGTGCTTTGATTTATATTTTCTCATCTCCATACACTATTAAAGTGCATTAAAAGAAAAGCAAAGCAGAGATTTTAAACCATTTCTATTAGCTGCTTAGCTCATCTCAAGCCAACAAAAGACATGTCTACAAGAATCTACAACCATGTCTATTCACTAATTAGTCTGCACTTAAAGACACTGCCTTACTGAAAACAAGGATTAAGGCTGGTTGAATACTTTCCCTTTCATAGACCTCCCTTATGTCTCTGTTGGGTCATCATAAGCAGCTTGTTCTCTGAGCTTTAAGTATGGGAGCTTGACAATCAGTTCTGGGCTCATCAGTAGGCACTGGGGCAATTAACAGGAGCTACCAACATTTCAAGGGACATATAAATAAATCAACTAGCCATAAAGTTTCAACAACAGGGATGGGTAAAAATGTATCATACTCCCAGGGCAGCTATGTATTAAGAAAGATACACTGCAGGATACATTATTTTTTATTTTGAAATAAAGGAAAACAATGTACTTAGTTCCCACTTCAGATTCAAAAGAAAAAACCACGTCATTATAGCAAGAAAATTGACATGGATCCTTGTACACACATCCTCACATCTATTAACAGGAATCCACTGCACACTACAAAAGAAACAGAAAACTTGGGCCTAGTTGTCAGTTTTTCTACTTTTGGAAGAATGCTAAAAAAGATGGGAAAAGGGAAGGAGAAGGAATTATTTTAACCAACAGCTTTTCATTTGCTTTTTATTCTTTCCTTATTTCTCCAGTTGTTTCTTTCTATTCTTGCAGTGTTTTCAGGCCGTTACTCTGGGTTTTCCCCTGGACGGCAAAACTTGGCTCTTTGCCTTTTGTTTGTCATCCATGAAGGGGGGGGAGGGGGATAGTTGGGGAGAGGGGGAAAGCGGTTTAGTTTTGGTCTCACTTTGGTGTACCAGCAGAAAGTTAACATTTAGACTGTGCCGAGGAGCGAATTTGAGCAATGGACAGTACAGGGCTCCCCTGCCTGTCAGAAGAGATCTGAAGAAAGGTTTGCATCCAATGTGGAAAGATATTAACTAAATTCAGGATAGACATCAGGAAATTCTTCCAAGCCGGTATTCTGTGTGGGTTTCCATGGCAGAAGCCACCACAAAACAAGCAGGAACTTGAAGCCTTGAAGACGAAAATGACAGTGAACGTTGCTTCACCTCGGCCAAGGCATACTCTAGGAAACTTTCAAACTGCACGTATGCAGCAAGGGTCTCTGCTGCCTAAATCCTGCAGTTGGGATGACCAGTTCAAGCCTGTGAAGTGGTCACAACTGGCACGGTATGCCTGCAGAATTAACCACCAGCCCCTACTCTAAGGGCAGAAAAGCACCCTAGGGTGTGTACTGCGTGGCCACTGGCATGCTGTCAGGGAGCTGAAAGCACCTGGACTTTGGTCTCGTGTCTTGCAACAGTCCCAGTCTGGTTACACACAGCTTCACCGGACTCACCATCTAATTACAGCAACATCTCCCAGCCAAAAAACAGACCTAAAAAAGATCTGTATTAACACATGAATCAGACACATTCTGTCTGCTGAGCCCCTTGTAAACCTCTACTGCACCAGGGCACAGCAAATCTGTCCCAATGAATTCAATCCAATATATTTTGATGTCTTGGTATCTACCTTCCTAACAAAACCTACTGTACATAACTTGGAATCAACACACAGTGTGTTTCCCTTTTTTTTTTTTTTTTTCTTCTTTCCCCCCCCCCCCCCCCAAATAAAACATCTAGAGACAGCACAGGCCAGTTCCCTGAGAATGTAAAGCTGAAGAGAGCTGCCCGAAACAAAACTTTTCTGATATCTCATAAAATCTTTGTAAATGTGACAATCAAGCGCTCAAGAAAATTCACCTGGCAACAGCTGCATTGAAACAAAGTTACTGCAGCAACAAGTAACGTCACGGTGTTAATAATTGACAAGGAAAGAATGAAAAGGTGAGCAAGGGATAAAGAGGACAAAGGAAAGATTTCAGTATAAACTTCTATGGTAAGAAATCAATCAAAATTAAGATTGAAAGAGTCGGTATGAACGTTATATTGAAAGCTGAAGTGAGTTTGATATCTTGGACTGCTGCACGGGGCTTGTAAAACTCCATTTTCTGCAGCCTGATTTGCAAAATTTGACAAACAAATCCCCCGCTGATTTGAATCTGCTTTCATTCAATTCCCCCAAGAAAGTAAAGCAAACGCAGGAACAGTGGCTTCCCGTGTTTGCTGTGCACAGGAAAAGCGCTGTGCGATTCCTGGTTCTGCAGGTTAAGGCAGGAATTAGCAATGCGGCGGTAATGAATGAGTTTCTCCATTTACATAATCTAACAAAAGACCACTCCCCTCGGAGGGAGGAACTACATCCTAGAGACACTGTTTAGAAGAAGCTGTTTCAGATGACTAAATTATCAACAGCCTCGGGTGAAATGGACTGCTATCTTAATATCCACCACTACTACTGCTAGAGGTCAAAGCAGAAGGAAAAACCTTTGAAAATACAAGTTAAAGTTAAATATTAGGAAATCAAGATTTGTTTCCTCAAATATCATTTTTTCTGTATTCCATATGACCGACTTTTGATTTTTATATTAGAAACTATAAATTATCACTGTTTCAGTTATACCAATATTGCTTTGCCCTTTGCCCAGAATCCTGGCAGCTGGTAAAATTTAACTGTTTTCTACAAAAGAAATTCCTGAAATTTAGTTCAAGTATCAGAGTTAATAAAACAAATAACTCATACACAAAACTCAAATGCTCCAAAACAGTGTACTCACAAAATTAAGGAATTTGCAAGTCCAGCCCTGCTCCCCAAAAATATTGTTTTTCAGTGAAGTTGGTAGGCAATCTTGGTTCATGATTTGTGAAGATACACTGAAGTCCCACCATTTCTCAAAGATGGAAACCCAGCTATGCTGCACCTCTTAAGGGGAAAGAAAGTACTAATTCATACCAGCTCTTAGGGATATATTAACAGCAGCTGAATGGAGATGCCATCAATAGGCCATGGTTTTTCAAAATATCACATAAAATCTTCTAGCAAAGAGTTAGTGCTAACTTATGAAATGTAAATAATTACAGATGAACTGTAACTGTCAAAATTATGTCATAGGAATATTTACAGTTCACTGGACTTAATTACACAGGGCCCAGTGCTGCTCCCACTGAAGTCAATAAAAGTTGCCACAGTAAGTTCAGTAGGGGTGAGGGGTTTCTTTCTGGTCTAGTTACTAACAAGTTGTCACTGTTGGCAAGAATTAATGAACTTTTTATTTCCTACAAAGATTAATTAATTTTTCAGGCTCCAAGAAAATGATACCTCTACACTCAAAGAAGCATTATTTAATACTCTGACTGTCTGCTGAGGCTTCACGGTGTGACACAAATTTAAAATACAACTTATTATAAAACTTCGATTTCTTTTTAATTTACTGCACTGTGGTATTCTGAAAAATTCTGAGAACTTTATCCAGCATCTAGGTGATATATAACCTTCCACAAAAAGTCTTACCTTTTACATCAACAAGACTGCAGTTGAATTACCAGTTTCTCTGAAAATAAGCCCTTTTATATAAAACAAAATTTCTGTCTCTCCTAGATAAACTGCTAGCTCAGAGTCCGTAATTAGTAATGATTTTTCAAACTCTAGGAAACCACTCCTTTGACTCAGTTACTCACAAACCCTTTTGCTTGTCCTACTCTCTTAAAAAAAAAAATCTTTATTTTACATATATATTATTTTTAAGGACTTTTTTGTAACCCTTCTTATACTATGTTTTAGGGAACTATGGTCAGGAATAATTGCTTCCTAGTAGCCACAAATATCATCATCATTATTGTAATTTAGCATTTAGGTTGAAATATTTGTTGCTACAAACACTGAAACTAACTGCTGGTATCTACAATAAACTTCACAGCTCAGTAAAAAAAACCACAGTAAGTAAACACTGTCAAATTCAAAGTACATTTGATAATAGGAGTATATTGCTATTTCATTATTACTGCACCAAATCAAATTATTATTTTAAAAAATATAAGTTTCCAAGACTTCATAAAAAATACAATAATTTAAACTAACCATTCATAATCTTTCCTACAGCATAATTGTAACATATACATTTTGCAGTTATTATTCCACAGGAAGAAAATAAGTAACGCTACTAAGGAACAAAGATTAATCAAGAATATTGACTAGAAAAGTGTCCTGTGCCAACACGCATTTTAGGAATTTAATTTTATGAAGAACATTTTGTTAAGAAGGTAAGTAATGCTTTTACACTTAATATTTTCAAATACAAGAAAAGGAAGGACAATGCTAGGGAACCTGTCTCAAGGTTATCCTAATCTCCTAAATATGTATCTTAAAAAAGTAGATATCACTAGCAACTGATTAAGGAAAAAAATAAACATACCCCTGGATTTCCAGGGAACACATCTTTACCCTGTTCCATTATAAACAATGAAGGACAAAAGTCAGACAACCTCTCACTGTTCAATGCATTATCAAGCTTTTGTCAGAAGCCCATTAAACACACCACTTCTTGAGAAGTTCTCAGCTCGTTTGAAATGGAAGGAGCCGCTCTTTACCAACCAGGATCATATCTGTAGCATTGCTATACATATAACCATTTTTTTACCGAGATGATCTGGGGGACAGGACTACTAGCTCTCATCAGCGACTAACAAAGCAAATTAAGACCTGGTCCAAATTCAGTAGCTCAAGTCAGAAATGCAACTTTAACACGCTTGAGGCTTTATTTAAGACTTATTTTGAAGTACTGTAAGTAGAGGAGAAACACAGTGTTATGTACAACTACACGTTAACAGTGTATATATATGGGTGCATAGGGCCACACTCGCTCAAACCCATCTGTGAGTGTACTTTTCCACACAGACCTACGTGTATGATTATACACACAAATATTACACAGAGAGAAATGATGCCATTTATCTCCCCTGCCTTCAGCCACCTAAAGTTTAAGTGAATGAAACACTTCCAAAGAACATTTCACCTACGTTCTGCATTTATCTTTAAGGAAAGAACTGCCTTGTGGTGATATGTCCCCCTCTTTGTATTGACTATAAATGGAGCCCGAACAAGCGGCAGGTAAAGCTGGGTGACCGAACCTCTTCCTTGGCAGGACATTAATAAGGTCATGAAGTCAAGTACAGAGATATTAGGAAATGACAGAGGTAAGATTACCAGTATACGTGCATTGTGATTCTACTTTTAATTGCATGATCATTTTTTTTCCCAGACTTCTAATTGTTGCACAGGGTGGACCTATACCTGGGTGTGAATCATTGTTGCCCAGTGAAAGATCCTGTTACCTTTTTATTCCTGTTTCTTTTGTTGCAGCCATTGGAATGGGACCGCAGTAGGAGAGCAAATATGCTTCATATTTAATGGAGCTGAATACTGCTCAGCAGTCGTGGAATCTCTCCATCCTTTGGTCAAGGCACCTTAGCACGAATTAACTGAAAGTTTTCAGAGGGATTCACAGTATGTTACTCATTTTCTGACTGTGTAAGATAAATCCCTCATGTCTAATCTGCAGAAGTACCGTGCACTCACAGCTGCAACTGAAGTCAAAGGGAGACAGAACATAAATGCTCTATAATGCTCCCACATCAGACCTCAGAGGAAATTACTGAAGGCTTCAACTGCACTGAAAACAATTAAGAGGAAAATTAAAATGTAAGTGGCTATCCACACTTATCACTAACGAGGAAGTTTATTTCCAGCATTTTCTGCCTGTCTTCCATGACTGAAAAGAAGCAGATTTCAATCCGTGAAACAGCACATCAGTGAAAGAAGGGACTGTATGAACAGGACGGCCTACACCACACAAGTAGGAGGCTAATCTTCTCAGTTGGAAACTAGCTGGAGCAGCCAGGATATTAAATCAGCAACACAAGGGGAGGTTATTTGGAAGGCAAATGAAGTACATGCTCAAATTCAGCACCTAACGAACAAGTTGAACCAATGTGGCAAAGAATATAATGAAAAGAATCTCTTCAATTGTTTACGTATTGATCCTAGGAATCTGGGTAAGCAGCAAGAGGAAGCTCTCATTGATGGAAATAAATTTTATATAACCAGAATTACTACAACCTCGTGGACAACTGGCATGTTAAAATCTCTGTTTAACAGGAAGGATAAGAGAGGCAGTAAGGGAACAGGAAACCTTAAAAAAAAACCCATGCCATTATTCCTTTTATAGTGATCAGTAACACAGGACCACAGCTCTTGAATACGTAAAGGTCAATATGCTAACTAACATCACTTAAGAAAGGCTTGCTGATCAGCAAATTAACTAGGACACAGGACACATTTTTCTTCAGCATGTATCTGTAATTTTTGGAAAGGAAAATAACGATGCTATAGGGGACTTTAGTTTAGGACATGTATTCCCAGAGGCCTTTGCAGACAATTGTAAACTAGCATTATACACTTTTAAAACCCATGTATGATTTATGAGCATGAGGTAAACAATCTAATTATAACACAAGAGATGTTAATATACTGGAGATTGATAAATAGTTAGAGATAAGTGATAATAAACCAATTGAACTCCACATGGGAAAAACAACCAGAATCTTTACATGCACAGAAACACTCAAACAAAGTATACAAAACTGGGAGAAAAGAGGATAGAAAGATATGATAGAAAACTGGGGAGTCTTTTAAGGACTCAAAAAATATCTGACCTCACAACTAAGCGAAAATAGAACTGCTTTTTCATGTAGAAAGCAAATAAAGCAAACATGATAAAAAGTCACAAAACTACAGAGGAAACAAGTACAAATACATCCTAAAAGGCAGAAGTTCTGAAACAATGCCAATTGATAAGAGTAGCTAAAGGCATCAAGGAAAAACGCATCGTTGACAGGACTGCAGCTAATAAGGATTTCTCATTTTGAGAGAACAGTGAATGTGTAAGTCCATTCCTAGTTTGGAATACCTGTACCATAAATTGTAATGAAAAAAAACCCACCCAGGAGTGCTCAGCATATAAGTTGATCTGTCTTTGGAAAAAACAGGATGATATAGTTACAGTTTATATAGAATTAATAAGCATTTTCCAGTTTATTAGAAATCAAGGAGGGATAAGTTTTACAGATTCAGATAAGTTTCACTTTAGGTGTTGCAGGGTTGTTCGCGAAGATCCCTGTTAATCAATTTTAAAATACTAGGACATTCCCAAAGACTGGAAGAGCACTAATAACATGTCAATACTAAAAAAAAAAAAAAAAAAAAAAGACTAGTGGGATTAAAAATGGGCCAAATAAGTGAAAACACTGGATTCAATTAATACAGATTTTAATGAAAGAATATAATTACTCCCAGTCAACATGTTTTTGTGTAAAATAGGTCTTGCCAAACAAATCTGATTTCCTTCTTTGATGAGATTAGAAGCGGATGTCGTACAGAGATTTGTTAGGGTTTGACTTGTCAGAGATAACAGACTGATTAAAAAAAAAAAAAAAATAAAAAAAAAAATCACTACACACCATCAAGAAGAAACTTCTTAAGTGGGTTTGGAATGGGCTGACAGTTAAAAAAGCACCAAAAGCCCACGTTCCAGGAGGCAATTGTCATGGAATAACACTAGAACACTAGTAAGGTTGCACAGGTATCAGTACTAGGCATACTAGTATTGTCCTAGCATACTAGGATTCTCAACATATCCTTCAATTACTTGGAATCAGGTAGACATGGCTAGTTGTTTCTCTGTTGTTTTATGAACAACAAAGAAAGTAAGTAAATTATGATGATGAAACAATGTTCTGGGCCACTTGGTAGCTAGGCACATTCAAGTCAAGTGTATTTTAATAAAACCAAATGCAAAACTCTCAGTCTAAGAACAGCGGACAACAGGCTACGCTTACAG
This sequence comes from Charadrius vociferus, assembly GCF_000708025.1. NCBI lineage: Eukaryota > Metazoa > Chordata > Aves > Charadriiformes > Charadriidae > Charadrius > Charadrius vociferus. The sequence continues at coordinate 8,253,973 of NW_009648876.1, read as the reverse complement.
AAAGGGTAACCATATTCTGAAAAGCACTGGCCCTGCAAAGGATTTGGGACTGCAACACAAGGTGACGGTATAATGCTGTGGAAAAACTGGGAAAATGCAACCTTTTGGTACATACATAGTAAAATAGTAAGTATCTCCACAAAGCAATTGAGGTGATTTTACTTTACATATGACACTGTGAAAGAATGATGTAAGAACACATTGCATCTGTGCCCACATTCTAAAACAAAAGGATCTTAAAAACCCAGAAGAGAGCCATACCGGTAACACAAGCACTAGAGAAAAAGGCATGTAGTGAAAGAGCTTATTCTATTCAGATTATAAAACCCCCTGAGGATACGCCTACTCAGTAAAGACCTACAGAGATACATGTGCTAATTCTGAACTAGGTAAATCAAGTATTGGGAACGGAATAGTTTTGTGTTGCTACTGATTCTCATTGCCCCCCAGTAAATGGACAGAAAATACAGGATATGAAAGAATTTTTAATCTAGTTGAGTAAGGGTAACTTGAATCACTGGAACAAACTATCAAAGGGAAATGGTGGTCTCCCCACCTCTTGGAATTTTTACAGCAGGCCCAGATACCTCTCTGGAAAGCAGGTTTAAACAAACATAAGTTTCTGGGCTCAATACAGGGACAACTGGTGAAATCAACGATCCGAGATATTCAGAAGACCAATTACATAAAAATATCTTTTGGGCTCGGCCTTAAATGCCAGGAGTTTACCTTTCAGAATATTTGTCATTCATAAAGTCTTGTATGTCTCAAATAGGCATGCAAATTTTGTGGTTACTTTTGACCTTAATTTCTTCATGCCTTGATTTCCCCATGAAACATGAAGAAAACACTCCTGCAGGAATACATTAAATAATTGTTTATTAAACCTTTGGTTTGTATAACACTGAATACTACAGAAAATCCCCATGATGGTTACTCAAAATTCTGTTTTCACGGAAAGGTTTGAACAGTATCCAGTAAACAAGGGATTGGCACACATAATGAACAAAGATGATGATAAAAAAATATATTGATTGGCTGTTTTCTGGGTACTGTGTGGGGGAGGAATGCTGTGAAATAAAGCACACATGATCCTGTAATGAAAAATGTTAACATACTGTTTCAGGGGAAAGGGGAGTAAATGAAGATGCTCGCTTCAGAAATGCCAGAACTGAGGTTAACTCTTGATTAACTGGCTACTTCAGTCCAGCTTTTTGCTTGTGTAGCAAATAACACTGTACAATTGTGCACATACACAATACTCATAATTATTATCTAAATAACCTGCCTTCCCGAAAGGACAAATGTTCTGATGAATAACTTTGCTGAAAGCAAGACCATTTGCTTGCCCTATCATGCACTCCTTAAATCCCCTGCAATTTGTCAACTTTGAATGCAATACTTCTCCAGGGGCTACCAATGAGCTTTTCACATCTTGCTCATGTCATCCATTTTCCGCTTGATTAGTGGGGACCTGAAGTAATCTTTCTGCTTCACAGAACAACTAAAGCCAACATACACGAAAATACCAGTATCTTAGGTACAGCTCTTAGTATGGGACAAAGGTCTCTGGGGATGTTCAGGCTCTTGTTGGCCCAATGAAGTGGCTGAGACAGATGAGGAAGAAACAAACATCCAGGCTGAAAAAAAGGGAGGGATAAGTTAGGAAAACAATAAGGGAAGACAAAAGAAAAGATTTTTGAGAATGGGGAATAGAAGAAAGTTGCATGATGTTGAAGGTATGGTGTAAATGTGAGGATAGAGAAGTAATAACTTGCATGGAAACATGGAAGAGAAGAATGCAAAGCTCAATACCCTTTTCAGAGGTAGATCAAAGGATGGAAGGAGCAGAACATAATATGAGAACAAAAATTAAGACATTTTTTCACATCCCATTTTCTTTTATGTGACAAAAATTCCATGATTTTTTTGATATTTAGCTTTTTTGAACATTTCTGTTTTGAAGTATTTGCGTAGACAACATGTATCAAAAAAGGTTTTAATATTGAAATATTAAACAGATTATTCTTCTAATGAGAAATAAGTGAAATTATTAAGTATCTGAAATTAAGACTCACTTCTCTTTGACTTTGTTGAAAACACAAAAAAAATACTCTTTAATATTTTTTTAAAAGTCAGAAATGCCACTGGATGGATCTTTGGCCACAAAAGTGTATGAATTTAAAACTACGAGAGGTCTTTTTGGTGCCAGTATCCTTTCAACATCAACTTAATTCAAGTACCATCTCTTTTAATCTTCACTACTCCCCCCCAAAACTGCCAGAGATCAGTTGGTGTTCATGCTATTAAAAACTAATGAAAGGCATAGACTTCAATTTGATAAGTTAAAACCCCTTCAAGGTTCAATGTCATCACTTTAAATGTAGCATAAAAAGAGTGACAGAGAGAATGATTGAAGCTCTTCACCATGGCTGTACTACTCTTGATAGATTTAAAATTTACAGTTCTGCTACTAGATGCAGTATTTTGATATATAAAAGAAAAAAAAAGAAAAAAGTCAATATTGGCGTTAAAAGTGTTTGTAATTCCTTGTGCAAAAGGATCTTTTTAAAAACAGTATAAAAATCAAGTAAATTCTTCTGTACCAGCAATACTAATGAAGCCCTGTCTGATACTGGTCTTCACCCTCTCTCTCTTACACTATCCTCCTACCACTTTCCTTGTAATAATAACCTCATATTGCTTCCAATGTCCTCATAAAATCAATGGATTCTACCTATATCCTTTGTAGCTTTCTACTACAATACCTCCAGCTCACTCTAAATTTCTAAATGTCCATCATTTAGACAGTAGTGATATCCTGTTGCACAGCTGTCTCCTGCTAAACAGTAACGGCTACTGCTAAAGCGCTCTCCTCGACTTTTCCTTGAGTGGGACATTAGGAGTTTCATGAGAATTGGCAACTGAGTAGAAGAGAGAAACCCTGTTAGGGTTTATTCTTCCGTCAGGTTTGGCTGAAAGTAGCTAAAAATCCAAAGATGAAAAGAAAGACTGCATAATTATAAATCCCTTATTTTCTTAGGGAAACAAGGCTAAAAAAACCCAACCTGCTTGCTAGATACAAAGCTTGCTTTGCTTCATACAATATCCTTTCTCTAGATACTTCATACAAAATCCTTTAATTTTAATATGGAAAAAAAAGAGAAATGACATTCTCACGCACTGTTCTCTTGAGAAATCATTTCTATCCAGAAGAGACTGTGATCTAAAGACCACAGGGGGCTTCCAGTTATGTTGGTCCACAGGAAAAGAACAGAACAATGAAAGGTCATTAAGAAGATGAAGATGAGCCTCATAATTACAAATGAGGGCATTTGTAAACAGTTGTTTCTCATGGACTCTATGCACAATTGCTGCAAATACCAGCATGTCGAAACACAACATGGACCATATGTGAACCTCTCCACCTATTTTTGTTCTTGTCGAGAGTCACTGACTGCTAAGTGAAAAAGGCAGATGGATTTTTCAGGTGTGTGTGGTTTTTTTGTTTGTTTGTTTTTTAAAAACGGTGAATTGAAAACCCATAGCTTCTGTAAATTAAGTATTTATACCAGTAAAGACTTGGTAGGTGGCAACCTCCCTGAGAGGATCAGGGGTAGTAGCTGATATATCAAGGTTGTTAAGAACGCAACTTTCCCAAATCAAGTTCTGAATGGAGAAACCAAATCCACTGCACAATGTTTACAAACAAGAATTGCTTTGCAAATCTCGGATTTCGAGATGTTTTAGAAAACAAACCTAATAAATTGTTTGGCTTCCCTCTGACTGCACCTTGAATAAGACCAGGTAAGACAACACCATGTGGTCCGTGCAGAACCAGGTGCACTACTGTCTGACACTTGTACTCTCTTCTGAGGATGTGGTATCCCCTGGAAACACAGTAGGTGGTGGTGCTGAGGCTCAAGAAAACGTATGCTACCTTTAAGATGTTTCCTTACCCCTGGATCAGAAAGGCGTAAGTGACTAAAAGCAAGACTGTACAGCAATCTTGCCAGCACACAGGCCTTGACCAAACTGAAGGGGGGTAATCCATATTTCAGTTGTAGCAAGATATACAAGATCTGTGGTATCAGATGTACTGTTGAGTAGGATAAAAAAAAAAAAAAAAAAAAGCTGCAGACACTGTAACTTCTGTATTTTTCCCTTTTCGGCTGTATTTTCTTAAGACAGAAAAGTTCTGTCAATATTGATGTGATTCCAGCACAGGAACAGGAAAAATGCAAAGTCTGGTAAATTTAGGAAGGATAACAAAAACCTGCTTTGCAGACTCACTACAAATGGTCACACAAACTCTTCTCGAGAGTCCGTGTGCAAATGTTCCCAGGTGAGACACTAGGTATCATGTTGGATTCAGTAGCACCCTAACACTGCTACGCAGCCTAGACCAGTGACACACAATCCATGGCTGGTCTGAGCAACTGCATGAACAACCATTTGTGTACGCATCCCTAACAGAACAATTGGTCTACAGCTCCCATAATTATGCTGTTTCTGAGACAGTTGACTGATTTTCTCTTACATCTGTAATGCAAGTGTAAAGACTCAGTGGTATTTCACAGGTATTTTAAGGCTAAAAATCCCCAAGTGAACAGCTAGAGTGACTTACTAGATGATCACAAGCACAAACTTCATAAAGGCCATTCCACTTTTAAGGTCACTCAAGTTTTAACTGCTGGGAAACTGCCATCTTTAATTTTGCTCTTATTAAACCATCAGCTTTTGCAGTGAGCAATTTTAACAGAGGTTAAAAAGTGAACAGACGATCAGATTTTTAGAGGTGCTGAGGCAGCTTGAGACAGGTACTTAGTGGGAATCAAAAAACTTTAAGTGGGTTAGATACCTAACAACCATTAAAAGTCTTGAGAGGTAGGCATCCAAACCACTTAGACATATTTTGAATATTAGCTCCCTATTCACCTCTTTCTTATCGAGATCTCAGCATTGCCTTCATAAAAAATTCGCAAAGCTTTTTCTTCACCTTTCATATGTGGACATTATCCAGCTTGCTTTTAAAACACATCTATGCTTGGTAATTTAATAAAGGTATCAACTTTCCTATCTTTTAGGCATGTCGTTTAACTAGCTTTACAGCCCTCTGGAATAAATTGTGTGAACTCTTTAGATCTCTTGTGCCTCCCATTTCTTAGCCGAGGTACTGGCTTAGGTCCTTCACTGATATGAAACAGTACTACTGTGCGGATTTCAGTGATACTACTGTGCAGATACTCAGGTGAGGATCTAGCTCACAAGCTCTCCTTTCTGATGAATACCCTCCAGATTTTCTAGTTGAACCG
>NW_009648876.1:8185948-8248541 GCF_000708025.1 Charadrius vociferus | reverse complement strand
TTTCCCTACCTCTTGGAAAACAGTGCAAAGGTGGGTGCTGTGCTGTGTATCACAAAGGAAGATCATTCTGGTACAATTTCTCAGTTTATCAGAGGTGCCTGGTCTGGAGAGGACTGGCATGTTCCCACTTTTCTCTGTCGAGTCATCGTGGTAGACCAACAGTATCAAAGTAATTGTGCTCCAGTTAGGCTAGGTATTTTGGTTAAGGGATTTCATGTTGTTCATCCCCATACCCTGACCTTAAATCTGTCTAAGCTCACAATTCTAAAAAGAAATCAGTTTAAGGGAGAAGTCACCTGTGCTCCCGTGTCAAGACTACATTTTGTTTTGCTTTTTCTTTCTACTTCCAGAAAACAAAACCTGACCTATACTGAGTGATCCATAAAGAAAAACAAACATAATTATGAAGCAGACATATTTTTATAAACATGTATGTCAGGCACATCATCTGGAGTAGAAGGTGGAAGAGATGTTACCTCAATTAAAAAACACTAGAGAAAGCAGCTGAGGTTTTCTCAAAAAGTCAAAAAAAGTTTGTAAAACATGAACAAATTTTAAAGGTAATAATAAATACATTTGGAGCAGCAGTAAAAAAATACGCCTCTCAGATGAATATCATAAATACTGACCCACAAATGATTTGAAAATTGCTAAGCAAACTCTGAAAATGTGATATCTCAGCTTTTTTTTTTTTTTTTAAAAAACAACCTACAAAAAACCCCCAACATTCAATCTCCATTACCCAGATTTCAAGAGATGTCTATTTTACACGTAACTTAATTCTAGAACATATTGCAGGACAAGGTATTTATGTGATAAAATACAAGCTAGCACGTTACAGAAAGTTAATACACATCAAATACTAGGATTTTATGAAGCAAAACTCTACTCAGAATTTTTAATTGGAGTATTGGTGCATGCATTTCCAAAGACTGGAATGAAATATCACTTTGCAACAAAAAATACCAAATTTTGTTATTATTATTTACCACTAAAAAACACCACAAATAAACACTAAGTTGATTTTACTTTTTGCTAGAAAATAAAATAGCAAAGATAAAAATTTATCTTAATAGATTAGGCAAAAAGTACAGGCACTATCTGATACACCATAAAAATTTAGAAAAGTTCCAAATGTTTTCAGCTAGGCACAAAAATGCTGTTAATGATTAGCTGCATAACAAGAGACTTATCTGTCTTTTTTTTTCTTTTTTCTCCTTTCTCTGTGTGTTTGTGCATGTGTGTGTGTGTGTTGCAAAGGCAACACAGCCATACTGCAGGTCTGTCTGTGCCATTCTTAGGCCACTTTCAGGCCGATTGAGAAAAGCTGGAAAGTAAACACAGGTGTTTTAAAACTGGAGCCGCTGTCATGGACAACCACAAACACCCTTAACTCTGATGTGGCAACGCCTCTTTCCCGCCCTCTCTTTTTTTAAAGCATTGCCCAAAAAGAACATGTCAAATGTTTCACCTTTCACCACCTCAAAATAACTTGGAGCTTATAGCATTGTTTGGCAAATCTCAAGCAAAGAGATCATTTTTTCATTCCTTTTCAGATGTAGCCAGCTCCAAATCAGTCACATGAGTCATTCCATTTCTAATTATTTTATTTTCAGTGTCCACTGATTTACCTGCAAGCACCATGTTTCAAGTTGAACATTTCCTTCTTCAAATGTAATTCAGACTCCCTGTTTTCATGATTCAGGTTCAACTAAAAAGACGAGGGGATTTTGCAATAACTAAACGAGATTTAATCCAGTGGATAAGAGGATAAATAAAAAAACGTAACAACAACAACAAAAAAGCCACAAATCCCCCAAACCAAAAGAAAAAACCTTGGTTTTTTGATTATTGTGCAAGAATACGCACAAAACTGAAAAAGTACTGCCTTGTAAATTAGCTGTTCCAGGAAACAGCGTATCCTGTTTAACAGCCGTGAGGTACTGACTAGCTAGAGAAAAAGTAAGGAAAGCAAAAGCAGAAGTTATGTAGTTATTCTTCACTTATGCAGTTGATGTGCAGGGAGGGGGGGTGTGCACAGGGGAAAGTATTATATTAACAAAAATGAAACAGCTACCGATTTGGTTCTGAAAAACTGGTAAACTAAACAGAGATGGTTACACTTGGACTGAAACTAAGAGCCCCAGCAACACTCCTCGCCCCAAAATGCGGAACTAGTTCATAATCTAAATATCAAAATCCAGATCCAGCAAAAAATCCTGAAATTTTAAATTCAAAGCAGCACGACCCTCAGATCTATACCAACAGCGAATGTGTTGCAAACATACAGTTCTGCTGAAACGATAACATATGTCAAGATCAGGTCTTGCTTATCGTTAAGGATAATTTTTCCTGTCAGTCTCAGCCTTCAGATTCCAGAATGATTTTCTTTTTGACATAGATGCTTACACACCCCGGTTTCAAAAACCAGACACCAGACTTACTGTGTGTCCTCTGCTCCAACTTAAACAAACATGAACGACTTCATAAGATAGACAGCACTCATGCATACATTTATTTATGTTAGGACACAAGCAGGACTTTTCTTTTTTCCAGATTTTGTCCGGTGCGTTAAAGAGACAGTATTATTTATCAAAGGATCTGTCTGAACAGCCCTGAGCCTCCTCATCCACTACTGACTTCACCGGGCATTCAAAATCACTCACAATCTCACAAAACAGGCCTTAAAAAACGACTTGCAAAACTGAACTTTACAGTAAAAAAATAAATAAATAAATAAATAAATAAATCAGTCATTGTTATTTATGGCTTTTAGGCCATTTTATCTTGTTTTTGACAAAAATTATGAACTTGTATACTTTTATATTAAAAGTCTAACCAATAATACTTTAAAAGCTTTACTGAATATAGCCAACAGAACACAACCGTAATGAATGTAAAGCATCAAATTTCTGCAATCAGACAGCATCACTCATGGTGCTGTGCTATACCTAACAAACACTTAAAAGAAATCACATGCACAAGCACACTTACTAACTTACATATGTTAAGATTGCAACAAAAGCCATAAAAAGCAAGTGTATTCACTATTGCGCCTCATTTGTTGCTGTTTCTGGCCTCTGCATTAAGCACACATGACTTGAAAATCATATACTATTGAGACTATTACATATAATGGACAAATTAGACTGAACAATATTGTGTTTAAATTAGCCTGTTCATTGGTTTGGATTAGAAATACTTTTCTGTTAAAACAGGAAGGATTTATGCTCAGCTGTAATACAAAGCAATAGCATTTAATCTGATCCATTAAAAAAAAAAAAAACAGCACTAGTATACTAATGGAGGAAACCATTAAACATTCTGATAGCAACAATTCAGAGACAGCTGAAAAAAAAAGGGAGAGAAAAGCTTGTTGAAATAACCCTTTTTAAGTGCAAAATTTTCACCCCATACAAAGATGCAGCAATAATGGTGTTATTTACCTGCGGATCTGTGAAGCCTTGAAAAGTATGTTTCAAGCTAACAAACTGAGTTAGGGGAATTTTATCAAACCACTAACTACCATTAAACAGCAATGATAGATTTCTCTCTCAGTACTACAGTGACCTTCTGGCCAAAAGCTAATTTCTCACTCTTCCAGCCTTTTGTATTCAAAGTTATTATTCAGTCACAAAAGGAGCTGATTTTTGAAGCAAGAAACTTGCATCCGCACTCGGAGAGATAAAGGGCACTTTCAGCTGCACCAAACTTCAACCAGAGTTGTAGACACTCAGCTTTGGGAATTTATTATTTGATGCAGCTCCGTAGAACAGCTTCTTTTTTTTTTTTTTTTCCCCCTACATGTCTTAGAGCAGTGGCGGGAGATATACAGTAAAACTGTAAAAAATATTAATAAGCTTCAACTGTGAAAAATGAGGTTTACTTAACAAAACAAATTCGGAAGCTGATTTTATCTTTTAAGAAATGGGGGGAAAAACCCCGTATGAAACACTAAAAACCGATCTCTAAAGTTTTACTCACATGAATAATAGGTACTCACAGAAGTAGCTTCCTGCATGAGGCTTACTGGATTAGGCCCCAATTTGTGAAAATGTTGTTTCTGGACTGAGACCTGCTATTCTAAGTTTCAGGCTGGAATGAAGTTTTCAGAGTGGAGCTCTTAAGTCCTAAAGATAGGGGTCAGAAGGGAAACAACGCAAGGGTGTGAAATACGCTGTTGCTGCTACAACGTCAACTCAGCTTGGTAATTTTTCTCAAATTACCAAAGAAAGGAAATATGAAGTCTGATGTCACTTTTTTCAAATACAAACACATCTCAGCAAGACTGCGAATCTTTTTCTCCTAAAGAATAACTGAAAAAACAAAAATATGAGAAGCAGACATTCCTTTGTGAGGACAAAGTTAATAAAACATTTTATTTGGGAAGTAGACATGATACGATTGGAGTTTGAAGGTGCACTTAGCTCTGTTCTAATGTTTTAAATTTGACAACACTTGTCAAAAGATGTTAAAAATTGTTTTGTGGTCCAACGAGTCACTCAGCAAGAATAATTTTTAAGCAGCTTTTCTTTTTGTTTCAGTTAAAATTAAAATCCATGCTGTGTAATCCTTGGAGTCAATCTGTAATTAAGGGGATTTGAAGAGAGACCACGCACCGCATTAATGATAAAATTTAATATCTGTTTTAATACTCTAACATAAGAAAAAAAACCCTAAGCAACATGCAAAAAAGCAATCATCTCCTTATTTTGTGCGAATGCAGCATGTATACACCATTACTATGTCTAGCAGCAATGCCGTATTTGATGTCAGCTTTTTGTTTATAGACCAAATGTTTCAGGATTTAGCATCTACAGAGCTTAAAACTGCATCTGTTTGAAAGTTGGCACTCAGCTTTAAGAGGCTAGATAAACAGATTTTATTTTATCTAGTTTGGAAAACCAGTGTTTTTGTTGTTACTGTTGTACAGCAATTCCAAACGGAAGGAGCTATCAGCAGCCCTTCCAAGGTTTCAGTCACTCTCCTCTCAGCCACTCTCTCCTCCAATACCTAAGACAATTACAGCTCAACTGTAAGAAATAGGAGCAGAAAACCAATGAAGTCCCATTCATTTTATGCGATATTCTTAAACACTTAAAAGTCTAACACATTACAACAAAATGATAACGTTTGGTATACTAAGTGTCTCCTCTAGGCTATATGCAAGGAAAAAGTTTGAAATCTGTGTCTCTTCAAAATGCAGCTAGTTGCAACCAAGTAGTGTATTCAAACCATTTACTCAGTTGTTAACAGCGGAGACAAACACAGTTCCATTTTTAAACTAGATAATTGCACAAAATAGTTTCATCCTTCCAGAAGATGGGATGAAGGACTAAAGTACGAGGGCAATGAGGTATTTTATGATTCATTCATTTTGTCCAAAGAACTCACTAAGAAGCGTGGTTAAAGTAGAGGTGCTCTTAATGAGATTTTGGGTGGAAAGGTTTTGAAGGGATATGATGTTTTTCACTGAGAAAGGATAAGAGTCTTTTAACATAGACATCAAAGATTTTCTGCTGTTAAAACTTCTTCTGGCCTGAGCTCCTGTGAAAGAGCTAGCAAAGCATCACTGTATACTTACTAGAACTTGCTGTATCGTGTAAGATACCTAGTTTATCAAAACAAATTTGAACAGAATTTCCTCTGATCTCTGAATACTGTCATAGCCTAAATGTGTGTGTAACAGCCTAAGGCTTCACAGCTTTGGGACCTAGTCCCATTAAAATTTAAGTGCATGTGGAACTCACAAGCGTCTAGATTAAAGCAAGAAAGGGTTTATTTCTTCTCAAAATTTAGATCCTATTACAGTGACTATTAACATCAGCCGGACTGCTGTCCAGCAGTCGCTGCTATATATATGAACAGAATCAGACCTAATCTACAAGAGTAGCTTCAGTGTTTGAAAGTCTCATCCAAATGATGCTTCTAATGTAAAAAATAGTTTAAATGTTATTGATTTTTTTAAAAATAAGTTCTCTCTGTTTTTCTAAATGCATGGCCAACATATTTGTAAAGAATGAACTCTATGTGCAAGTCACACCATCACCACCTTACTAACCCCTCCAGCGTAGCAGGTATTTCTTTAATAAACAAATAAGCATCAGAATAATCATCTTGACTGCGATCCCCAAGGAAATGGCAAATTTATGAAACTGTGCGGAATCTGAATATGTTTAGTATACACTACAGCCTTGAGACAAAAAAAAGGTTAAGGGAGACTTTATCACCATGTTCCAGTATTTAAAGGGTGGCTACAAAGAAGATGGAGGCTCCCTTTTTACAAGGAGTTACATGGAAAAGACGAGGGGTAATGCATACAGGTTACTCCTACGGAGCTTCTGATTGGACTCAAGAGGAAAGTTTTTCACAATAAGAACAATAAGCCACCAGAATAATCTCCCCAGGGAAGTGGTGGATTCCCCAGCATCGGGCACTTTTAAGATTCAGCTGGACAGGGTGCTGGGCCATCTTGTCTAGACTGTGCTTTTGCCAAGAAAGGTCGGACCAGCTGATCCTTGAGGTCCCTTCCACCTGGTATTCTATGATTCCACAATAGTAAAACTGTGAAAGATGAAATGTGTTCCTGAGTGGAGAATCAATTCTGGAGATGGAAAATCCAGTATCAGCCAACAGAGTTTAGAAAATGAAGTCCCAGCAGGTTTCTTTATATATTGAATCTAACGACAAAATGACATTTGGGTCTTTGAGTTTAATTTTAAATTGCAAATTTTACTGCTTAGCAGCTTAACACAATCACCAATTCACATTAATTCTGTGTTCAGGCAATGTGATATACACTTATTTACTATCGCACAATAGCATTTGTTACTTCAGCTTCCCATTCAAAGCTTAAAGACAGCTCTTTTCTAATTTCACCTTTTTATTGCTTTTTCTTTGCAAGATATGTTTACCTTACCACAAAGAAAGGCTGAATTTTGGAAGTAACAACATAGCTGGCTGAATATTGGAGGCATAAGAAACTGAAGTTTTAATTGCAAATGTATTTTACAGGAGAAATCAGACCACCTTTAAGCGTTTTCAGTGAATAACTCTTTTTTTTGTGAAAGCCTAATGAGCAATTTTGATCAAACTACATGACAGTTATGCATGCAGTGTTTCTAAATATGAAGATAAACCTAGTATATGTTGAGTTGAAATCCTAATGCATTGATATAATTCTGCTGATGTGAAGCTTACTTCATACCTTTCAAGTCTTCAAACAATAAAAACCACAAGTAAGTATTTCATATGCCAAAATCCTATCTGTGTTTGTGTTAATCAGTACAACAGTTTTGCCTGGTTACATACACCAGTATGCCTGCACAGGTTTTTTTATGGTTAAGGTCTGGAAACTTAGAATTACTGATTTGTACTATCAAATCTACTACTTGACCCCTAATGTATAACTTACTGTTCTGAATCTTACTCTTAGAGAAAAGCTGAAGTCCAGTGGCCAGTCCATAATCTCATGAGAAAAGCTGGGGAGATCTACTGGAAGAGTGAGGTGAGCAATATTTTGCTTCATAAAGGCTGATTTCATAGAAGAAAAATAAAAAGATCAAAATAAATCCAAGCCCATTCATTCCTTCTGCTTTTCAAGCATTCTCTTAATGACCTGAACTGTTAGGGTAGAAACATGCACCTACTGCACACATCTCTTCCCCTTAGCAACCTGAATATGTGAACAGCAGAGTCCACTTTTCCTTTACACGTCTACGTGACCACACACATAGAAGTCAAATCAGGATTTTGCTCTTATTTATGGGAAGAAGAAAGGGATTCTGAAAAGCCTCTCAGTGACCTAGGCGCACAAGTTCCCTAACATCAAAAATGTGCCTCTGCACCAGACTAGATAAATAGAAGGGAATTAAAAAGGACAAACAAAATGAGTCCTCACTCCTCTGAGTACATAATGGCTGAGCACCAAGCTGCATTTTATGGACATGGGCTCTTTTGACTTCATCTCATTCTAAAACTTAAAGAAGCTTCTCACCTGAGAGCAGAATAGGAAAGACTTTCAGATTACAGTAAAAAGATAAACAAGAGCAAACGTATCACCTTGAGGCTTCTGAATCAAGGCCAGTCTGCAAGCCTCATGACCATACTAAGACCTAATGTTTCGGTGTCTTCTTTTACCATGTGTCCCCTTTCTACTCTGACCCATACTTCAAATGACCACTTACACGGAAAATGCTAGGAAAGCATTCTCCAATTCTGAACAGAAATTTGGATAAACTTAAACATACAAAGACCTAAGATGCTGTTTGAGTAAATACCTAAAGTTCTGAAATATTTCTATTGATCCTTTATCCTATTCCTGGTTTCCTCTACCCAAGATCTAAAGTAGATTCTATCAATTCTGAGAGGCGTTTCAGATAAGGAGGTCATGGATGGGTCAGAGCAAGACCTTTGCTATTTAATGACCCTGTAGCTTGCCTTTTGCACAAGAGCTTAGGTTACTACCTTTTATACATTTTGTTGTAGGACAAACAAGTGACATGTCATCATGCACTCAGGCTCAAGATTTTGTTTACAGTTGCTGCTCAAACAAAAGAGCAAGAAAGGATCATTTTCCTTTGCAGCATCAAAAATGAAGGGTGTACAGTAAGGCACTGAAAAAAATGATTGAAAATTAAGATTTACCACACTTTCCTTTCTGCGTATATGAATAACAGATTTCATGTGGAGAAAGAAACAAGATTTATGAAACAGAAAATAATATATAACAATGTCTTTCCTCCTCTTCATTCATTAAATCTGGTATCTTGTCTCCTGCATCATTTAATACTCAGTATTCTCAGTACTCTGAGAAACGAAAAACTTAACTTGGCTAAATATTTTTGTTATTTCCTTTGTTTTACTATGTTACTGTACTGGTAGATACTTTGAAAACTATGCCAGTGAAGATTAGGGACAATATTATTAATATAAATGAATGCTAAGGTCTTCAAACATTGCAGAAAAGAGTAACTATTTCATGTACAAAATGGCTTCAGATTTAGAATCTCTTAACTATGTTTGGAAATACGTTTTATTTGAACGTATTTTTGAACACACCAACTTTTTATCATTGGTTTAAGGCATGGGTGTCTCCTCTATGAAGATAAGGAGTAGGGAGCAGACAGTTTTGCCTGGTTACAGGATGCCTCCATAGTTTGTTCCACCTTTTGCAACTTCAGAACCTTTGTTTATTTCAGGATATGTTTTTCTAGAATACATACGTCTGAGATCTGCCCCAGGCACATAAACTATTCCAGTTTTGAGGTCCTTTAACAGAGTTCAGCCAAAAACCTAAAAATGCTGCAGAACATTTACAATTGAAACAAAGTGTCCTCGAAACTGGAAGGCCATGTGGCAGCGTCACTGAGCAAGGAAGGAACTTCTGGGAAGTCACCCTGATGGCTATCAAATGAATCAACCATGCAAAGTGGAATCTACCCTGTTAGAAGGAAAAACAGGTGCGTGAAAGTGCAAGTATTTGTAAAACGCTAAGTTACTATAATATGTGTAGATGCACAATTAGAGAATGGTTAAATGAAAGACATGGATGAGAGAGAGATGACTCTTTGTGTACCAAAAGTGAGGACGTGGAAGCAGCCTAGATAACTGTAAGAATGATAATCCAGATTTAGAGTAACCTGAAACCAAAATATTGCTTTCCAAGAATCTGCTGCCTTCATCAGAAATAATACTTCTGCTAATTGGAAGTAGTAACAGACCTCACAGTAAGACAATTTCCATCTATGAAATGGAAACCAAAAAATAATAGACTCGGCCAAAAGGTTTGATTGACCATATCATCCCCAATGACAAAGGGACGTTTATAGTTTATACAGTTTGTTGATGTTTAAGATTGTCAAGAGTAACCTGGTGCCAAAAAGGATTTTAAGGCTGTCAAATAAAAAGCAACAGACCTCCAAGGAAATTTTAGTGGTGTAGATGAAAGCTGACATCAAACGCGAAGTGTGAATGAGTAATGGATTCCTTAATGCTTAGAACTGAATCAAAGTTCGATACATATATTGCTTTGATTAGAGATGTTCAGCATGTGTTAACAGGAGAGAAGGAAGACTTACACTCCTCATGCAAGGTGAAGAAACTCTTTTAGCCAAGACGCTGTTTGTCAGCCTATCAAGACACATTCGGTGCCATTCTTCTGCAGCTGTTTACAGGCAATAAGAAGCACGCTAACATTCCTTATGACATACAGTGCTCTAGAAAAGCATGGTTAATTAGACAGATACAACTCTTCTCAGGATCATCTTCATGACAAATGCTGTTTTGCCAATAAATGTTCGCTCTCATGCATATATTACTTTGCTTTGAAACAATTCTGAAAGACTTGAGGTCACGGTAAGAAACACCGCTGCCTGGTCTCCTTTCATTTGAACAGAGTCCAAGAAATCCTGAGTAGCTGCTGTGCAGAACACACTGTACACACAGGGCCACCATGCCAGACAGTGCTGTCAGTGAAAGGACAGCCCTACAGACACAGGAAGGTGGCCAGTGCAATCGAGGAAGCAAAGACATACCCAAGTTCTTGTCTATTTGTTCAATTTGACAACAGCCCAAGGCTTGAACGAGTTCAGAATTCTGGCCCGCAGCGACACTTCAGTGAACCAAGAACAGTACAAATGGCACTGCCGACTATACACACAGCCACTTAGTGACAGCGCCAGCTGACCACTGAAAATCATGCAGGTACTAATGTTACCAAGAATCATTTCTCTTCGACTTCCAGGTAGATAACATTTCATATGAATCAGATTTGTCAGACTCTGGAAGCCTGTGTTTCTAAAGGGACTCTGGACAATTTCACTCTCAGTGAATGGCAAGTGTCTCATCTCAAAATTTATTTCCCACCAGCCGAAAACTTTGTATTATTTGCTTATGGCACATTTAAGCAGTTATTTTAACTTTCAACTCCCTATAAAAATTAAGATATTTTTGATCAATTAATACGAATGCCTATCAGTGCTAAAACATTAATTACCAGTGGGAGGAGACCGTCACTAAGAATGTAGTTGTCACTTGTGAACAACTTTTCTGTTAAGATCTGCAAATAAAGCCTATCAGCCTGGATGGAATTATCAAAACTGGCCACTGAAAGTGATACCAGTAGATCAAATCTCTGAACTTAGCTTGTTGACTCATGGTCAAATACATGTGCTAAATTAGTCACTTCCTGCCTTTAGGGGATACACGTAAGCAAACTGTTACAGTCTAAACATATGACAGCAAATAAAGGAGAAATCCCTGGCTGAGGATCTCCGGACCTGAACTGACCAGAGGACCAGCTTATGACATTTGGCTCAAAGGAACAATTGGGTCCAAGGAAGCTTCAAACGACTCCTCTAAAGACCACTTGACCAATGCTCACATTTTTTTCACTGGAATTGAGGTGTCACTGCAGAATTATACGAGTTATTTTCTCCCTCTCCATACATAGAGACAACTAGGCGGGTTGTCAGAAGTCTGTAGCGATAGCTTTTGGCGATGCTGCAACTTAAGCAGAAAGGAATGCAGAAAATGAATATTGTTGAAGTGGAACATGGACAGCATTATTTCTGCAGGAGTTGTACACAGCCTCATTTTAGTGTTCATTTATGGCATGATGCACCGGCTTACACTGATATCCTCTGAGGTATACAGTACTATTTAATAACACCAGCCATAAAGTGACTAATCATGTTTCTAGCATGGATAAGAGCTGAACAGTCTTGGGTCTTACCTTAGTGACACCCTTTAAGACCTTTTGATTAAGTGCTTTTGGGTGCAGCACAAGCAAAGGCTCTGTTCAGTGGCAATTAAGATTGCAACTGTGTCTACTCTGTCTGATAAAGTGTCTAGGAAGCAGCAACTGAAGAAAAATGTGCATTCTTATCCACATCAAGATTGTCAGCAACATGTTCCAAGTTTTACTAGGTCTATTATTTCTACCTCCACTACGTACATAAAAAGCAATGACTATTCAAACTTCAGCAAACTTCCACTCTAAAAATTAACAGTGATCTCACGTGCTTTATAACAAGTTTTACTGATGGGGTAGCAAACTTGTCCCTCACATTGCCCAGACATTTAAATGAGGGCACACACTGCTTTAGGGTAGCAACTGGAGAGTGAAGTGAACTTGTCGCTTTCTATAACTTGAACTGGACAACCGTCCTGAAAGCAGAAGAGAAGCAGCACCTTTCTTAGGAGAAGAAAATGAACTACTGAAATGGCTCTTGCACAAAGTTAGAGATTGCAGCTTGCTTTGATAAATCCTCTGGTATTTTATCCTCCTGTAAGTTATTGGAAGAATAGCATGAAGAACCTTTCAGCATTAGTTGTAACAACATATTATTTGCTGGAGATAACCTCCAAAAAGCCCGTTAACTATTCCCATTGCTCCTGAAACATTCCTGCAGTTTCAGAAAAATAGATACAGATAATAAGTAGATGCAAGGGCAGCATGTATCTCCTCCTACTGATCAGCAGATCTGCAATCTACTTTTCCTCCCCTTCTACTTCCAACATGAAGCTGGCAGCCCAGTCTTCAAACATACCTATAAACTCATTTGCATATGTGATAGCAGTCCTTTTTACACGTAGCAGCACATGACATCCAAAATGAAAAGCATGACTGCTTTAGGGTTAACTCCTTATAGCAAGGTCTCAAACTGAGCTTTCACAGGTTGACATTCTCTGTTAGGTACAGAGGGAATGGTGCATACTGGCCAGAGGAATTCCCAGCAAAATATGAGAGAAGTGGGTGAATTGTCCATCATTGAATATTGGTGAATTGCTTCACTGAAAAAAAAAAAAAAAAAGCAAACCCAAAACCAAACCAACAAAGAAACAACCACTCTGAGGTAAGCACAATACTTCAAAGCATTTTTGAATCATATGACTCACAAACAATAACACCATACCAAGAAGTAGATCAACAGCATGTTGTATGCTCTCTGTGGAACAATGTCTAGTTACTTTGTAGAGCAGAAACTGGAGAAAGGTGTAATACCCACTTCATCATAACATAGCTATTCATCTGTTAGCTTTAAACTATTGATATCAGCAGATGATTTCTGCCACTCACACAGCACCGCACTTAATACTGTGAGAGCTGAAAAGGCTGAAGTCACCAGAGTGGTGTTGTGGATGTGGCTGGGCCTTGCCACGTTCAAAACATATGTTCTAGGTTTCTAATAAATCAACCTGATCTCTGTTGCTTCATGTAACATCATTATGGAAGTACTGAAAGGCTTTTCTCTAAGAGTTTTCTAGGATACAATTAATAACTATACTAAAATGTAAAAACTGTATGCTGAACTGGAATTTGAATAGAAGAGATGAGATTGGCATCTCGCAGTTTCCCACCACAGGTTCAGGCAAGTTTCCCTGGATTACAGAGCATTTCAAAAGCACGTGGCTCTATCTGAAACAAATCAGAGGCTTCATAGCCATAAACCAGCTCTAAACTAATTAAAATGAAGCTGTGAAACTTCAGCTCTGAAGCTCTAAACATAAAAACATTGTTAGAATTACTTTTTTTTTTTTTTTTGCAGGTAAGGGCCACAGTTACTATCTTCTGAAAGAAGCACTTTATTCCATAGTCAATATTATATGCCTAAATAGCGTGCATACTCTGTGCTTTTCAACAGTAGAAAACATTTTAAACTTCATGTTAAAGCTTTTCTTAAACTTTAAGTTCTCACGACATCAGATTCTCCTGGGATCGTGTTCTTCATGAATGATATGTTGACTAGTCAGCTTGATTTGTTTTTGTGGTGGGCATTGTCAAGCAGATACTACTCTAAGAATCTGGCAATTTCTGGGAATCAAAACAGAGCTTAATACACTTTATGACAGGCATCAGGAAGTACTTAAGTCTTCTAGAGAAGCTTTTCCATAAGCATCATCACTGGAACAACTACCAAACTGCTATGCATTCTGGATTTCCTGCCATTTACACAATTCTTACATGTCAGCAGAAAGCAGATGGCACTCAGGTACAATTGCTTTATGACACTACTGTAGATGAATTTCAGACAGCTCTTTCAGGTCACTTTCTTCCCTCTGACTATATTTATGATATTCTTAATAAAACCATGAAAGCATATAGGATGCATTCTACAGAAAATCACAACTAAAAAGATAGATCGGTCAGAAAAGCATAACAAAACAAGCCAATCATAACCAAAGATTAACATCTTAACAGCTCTGAAGGAGACTAATAATCTTTACAAGTTCTAATGACATCGCACTTGGCCGGAGTAAACTCATAGTCACTAAAGGGCACCTGATTTATGCATCATCACGAAACAGCCCCTCCTCCATTTTTGAGAGTTTGGCTTGGAAGTAAAGTTAGTATGTCTCTTTGGTCTTTAAAGCAGATTAATAACCGTTTTAAGAAGAATATACCACCTTATTAAAAAAAAAAAAAAAAAAAAATCAATCAGGCATGTGAAAAAAAAAAGTTACCTCTCCTTATGTTTCATTCAAACCCAGTTAAACATTTTCCATGAATTTTCACATTAGGTTATCTGTTTCACAAGACTTATTTCCTATTCTTCTTCAACTGAGTAGAAAGGACGTTCACACTGGCAAAATCTTTATTTTTCTTCAGGAAAATTTATTACTTGAAACTCCACATTTCAAAACTACGCACTGCATAGCCAACAACAATAAAATGATCCACAACAATATTTGAATACTAGTGAAAAAACAACAATTCTTCACCTTTTCTATGTTTAATTGAATCAACTATTTCAGCCTATTGTGGGAATACATTTATCAGAACCAGTAGAGACCAAGTGTTAATTATGAAGGCCAAGCACAAAAGAATAATCTTATGTATAGACCCTGACACATTAGAACTGCAAAGCGCTCTGCAGATCTTATTTTATGAGAATGTACTAAGAGCGCAAATGTATAGGCCCTTAGGAAGCAATTATCCCTAAAAGATTTAGCTATAATTCAATCGGAAATATTATAAGAGATTTTTTAAAATGATTTCAAAAGAAGAGGATTATTTTACTTTAACTATGGAAATAGGGGCCCGCATGCTTGTCTGAATGACCTCTGTGCAGTTGTGGGCATTGCCTGGAGGGAAGATTTGAAACTGGCCTTTTAGCTCAATTAATACAATCTCCTATGACCAACAACAATGTTGTTAAAATTAGGAGTACCAGCTTGGTGTTGCGGGACTGAATGACCCACATCACTATAAGGAACGTTCTATGCAATAACTACATTAAAAATGGAAATTTAAAATCCTATACTGCTAGTATATATGACAGAGATGAGCTAGCAGTCCTATCTTACCAAAACTGTGCAGATGTTATCATAGAATGGTTTAGGTTGGAAAGGACCTTAAAGATCATCGAGTTCCAACCCCCCTGCCATGGGCAGGGACACCTCCCACTAGACCAGGTTGCCCAGGGCCACGTCCAGCCTGGCCTTGAACCCCTCCAGGGATGGGGCCCCAGCAACCTCTCTGGGCAACCTGTTCCAGTGCCTTACAACCCTCAAAGTGAAAACTTCTTCCTAATGTTTAATCTAAACCTGTCCACTTCCAGTTTATATCCATTCCCCCTCATCCTATCACTACATGCCCTAGTAAAAAGTCCTTCCCCAGCAATCCTGTAGGCCCCTTTAGGTACTGGAAGGCCGCAATAAGGTCTCCCCGGAGCCTCCTCTTCTCCAGGCTGACCAGCCCCAACTCTCTCAGCGTCTCCTCCTTATACCACACAGTAAGATGAAATGGCACTGCGTAGGTCCAGACAGCATGCCTTGTGTTATGTTTTATTTGTCACATGATCCTCAAATATGACACGGGGTCTAGAAGTTTGTAGAAACAAAAGTATGCAAGAGTGCTCACATCATCTTCGTGATTTCCAGGTCCTGGATCTGGCCAATTTGCTGCCACCACACCTCTCCCAGTTACAATCTGTCTCTGCCGCTTTGCCTCACTCAGGAGTCTACAGGCTGCTACTGCCTCAAAGAAGGGTGGCAGCAGCTCTGTGAGCTAATACAACTAAAAATAGAGCTAAAAACTTGCAGCTTATCTTACCTATTAGACTATACTGTAAGTGGAACGAAGTAGGTTTCTTGTTGATTGGTCTTACACTTTTCTCCTTCTGAGCAACTCACTATTGTAAGTAAGAAAGAAAAAAATAACCCGTTGGGTTTTGTTAAGTGCAGTTCAGGACCCTACAGAGGCAATGACCTCATCTTTTATCACAAACTTTTATGCCATCCTTAACCTAGCTGATCCGGATTACTGTATTTTTATCCAGTTAAGATTGCAAGTATCCTTGCACCACATGTGATGTTTACACTTCTGTTACTGTAAAGCAGACCAAATTCCTCATCTGCCACCTATCACAAAATACATCTTTTGCCAAACTGAATCAGACAATATTAATTAAGTTTAAGAGGGTAGGGAAAATTAAATATTTTTTTTTTTTTTTAAAAAAAAACTTTCTTAACAGAAGCTGTCCTGGATAGACAGAGAGGAATACCTGGACTCCTTCTGCAGGACAGGTGTTTACATCTGAATTAGTAGTACATAGCGCAGTTCCCAGTAAGCACTTGGAGGTGGTTAAAGTAAATGCAGTTCTGTGCATCACAGTGAAAACAAAACCAGTTGTGCCCGATATTTAACTCTGCACCACAGAGACAAACGGGCAGTCATATTTCTATGAAAAAGTGAGATGACCAGAGGGTGACCTGCAGCGGGGAGGAGACGGGAGGGGATTCTTGGGTCTGTACATTCGTTCAGTGTGTAGCACTTACGGTGGTTACTCAGCGCATACAAGAGGCAGGAGGCAGCAGCTAAGAACCAGAGGGTTTCACAGGGCAGGTGTGTGCCAAGGCCCCACAGTGCGTTACCTGTCAGCAGGCTCCAGCTGGGTATTTTGGCACCAGTCACACCCAACTCTAATGGAGCTGCTGACACGACTTTCATCCCTACCAGCCAGTCCATATTCTCTAGGCTGTAGCTATACTAAAAAGGAGTGATAAGCTTTTCATTTACATGGGTGCTCAGGTCAGGATGAGCGTTCATATGCTATATATGAAAGCTAACTACTATTGCCAATATTTCATATGGGCATTTTAAAGTTTTCAAGGTCAAGAATTCAACTTAACCCATCGGCCTTTTAAAAAGTACTCTGATGGACCTGTCCTCACTGTAGGTAACATTAATATGAACTGAGACAAACTCTACAGAGGTACAATATTACAAAAGTTCAACTTTACCAAAAAATTGAAAAGCATTCCTTTTTTCCTCCCCAGACTCTCATCTCTAAAAGACTACGACCAATTAACCTCTAACTTTGAAAAAATCAAAAAACGCCTGTGACAGCCAGAAATTAAATTCTTTAAAGATTAGGTGCTGGGAGAGCAATATCAGGCTTAGAATGAAATCCTAGTAACACTCTGAACTATTAAGTCACTTCTTGCTCTGAAAATATAATTATTCTGTAAGCATTATGTCAGGCAATATTAAATCTAAAAAGTGCCGCTTCAATAAAAGATTGCTGTTTTCTATCAGAAAGACTCTGTGCATAATATTTTCAATGACACAGAGAAAACAAGCCATCATGCAATTAGTGAAAAACAATACCACGTTCAGCAAGTAGCATGCTCAGCAAGCACTAACTTTCAGTGATACCAGACTCAAAACAATACCATTATTGTGGTCAGAAACATCCCTGAATGCTTACGATGTCTATTTCTAGTCATCTGACGGATGGATTGCTTTCAGTATCGCACACCTGATTTTGTAATATTCACCATAGATTCTGATGGCAATCATAAACCCATGGAACATACACTGTGTGGCATGCAGCCTCTCTCTGTTTATCCGTTATACTTTTTTTTTTTTTACTGAGAAATGTCAAACTACACAAGGATTTACCTTAATTCCTATACTTTGCATCCGTCAAGTTGTTGCATGAATAATGGTGTTTCCCCAATATAAAAAAAAAAATAAGAAAAAGGAGGCAGAGGAAAATCTGCCTATAAATGAGAGACGTTTGGATCCTACTGGCTAAATCAAACACAGTTTTAAGACGACAACACAGTATTAACAGAGTAACTTCTGTATTTATATGGTCTCTCCACTACCCATAAAAGATTTTTAAGAATATAGTGGTTGAATAGGTGCGCACAATGTTTGCACATCTTACCTGGCATAGTCTCTTATTCTGGCTAGCAGTGAGATTGCTGGTTATGTAGCTATCAATTCCACTGACGTTACAATTTCCCTTTCCGCCTGTGACAGCCAGAAATTAAATTCTTTAAAGATTAGGTGCTGGGAGAGCAATATCAGGCTTAGAATGAAATCCTAGTAACACTCTGAACTATTAAGTCACTTCTTGCTCTGAAAATATAATTATTCTGTAAGCATTATGTCAGGCAATATTAAATCTAAAAAGTGCCGCTTCAATAAAAGATTGCTGTTTTCTATCAGAAAGACTCTGTGCATAATATTTTCAATGACACAGAGAAAACAAGCCATCATGCAATTAGTGAAAAACAATACCACGTTCAGCAAGTAGCATGCTCAGCAAGCACTAACTTTCAGTGATACCAGACTCAAAACAATACCATTATTGTGGTCAGAAACATCCCTGAATGCTTACGATGTCTATTTCTAGTCATCTGACGGATGGATTGCTTTCAGTATCGCACACCTGATTTTGTAATATTCACCATAGATTCTGATGGCAATCATAAACCCATGGAACATACACTGTGTGGCATGCAGCCTCTCTCTGTTTATCCGTTATACTTTTTTTTTTTTTACTGAGAAATGTCAAACTACACAAGGATTTACCTTAATTCCTATACTTTGCATCCGTCAAGTTGTTGCATGAATAATGGTGTTTCCCCAATATAAAAAAAAAAATAAGAAAAAGGAGGCAGAGGAAAATCTGCCTATAAATGAGAGACGTTTGGATCCTACTGGCTAAATCAAACACAGTTTTAAGACGACAACACAGTATTAACAGAGTAACTTCTGTATTTATATGGTCTCTCCACTACCCATAA
Source organism: Charadrius vociferus (assembly GCF_000708025.1). Lineage (NCBI taxonomy): Eukaryota > Metazoa > Chordata > Aves > Charadriiformes > Charadriidae > Charadrius > Charadrius vociferus. Next base: position 8,229,497 of record NW_009648876.1, on the reverse strand, counting down.
AAGATTTTTAAGAATATAGTGGTTGAATAGGTGCGCACAATGTTTGCACATCTTACCTGGCATAGTCTCTTATTCTGGCTAGCAGTGAGATTGCTGGTTATGTAGCTATCAATTCCACTGACGTTACAATTTCCCTTTCTCAAAGCAGCAATAACCTGTCACTTTATGCTGTCCTTTCTCTGACCCTCTCCCGCCTGTCTGCTCATTTTTATTCTTATTGAAAAGACTTATTATTCCTCCTCCCAATTCCAACTAGCTACCCTTTTGCAAATAGTAGTATCAACTATGTGGTCACTAGTAGTATAGGTCAACAATGTTATTAATATAGCACACACTGCTGGGAGCAGATCAAACAGCCATGCTTTAAAATATTAGTTTTGCAAAGGTACTGTGAGTCAAATAGTTGCAGTTTTCTTCACGTTATAAAACGTAATATCGCAAGGACAGACCCCAAGAATTTAGCATTAATTACCAGACCAATAAGTGGGAGGGTATGTTATTTTTTTCTTGTTGTTTTCATATACAAAATAAAATAAAACCATAACAGAAGGGTGCTGTATCTGTGTTTAAAGAAGGGGTTGTTGGCAAACACCATAGCTCACTTCTGCCGAAATGTACACAACTGATATATGCAGCCCAGAAAGCTGGCACCAGGGGCTTACAACCTTAATTTGCCTGCAAGAAGAAATGGAGATTTACCTTCAGAGCACGTTCTTGATTGTTTTCAGCAGTCAGATGTCTCGTGTTGTTTGCTGAAGTCTGGTTCTGCTCTTTCAGATGATGAAGCTCCTGCTCCAGCCGTTTGCACTGCAACGAGGAAAGAATCCCATTAAGTAGAGGAGTGTGGGCATATTTTTTTCAACAAGCCAAATGAATTAACGTAAATAACGCTATCACTATTTCTGCAGTAGAGGAAGCATCAGACAAAAGCAAGTTACAATCTCAGATCAGTACTAGAGCTACGTTTTCTAAACGTGCATCATTTCAGTTTCTTCCTGGTCCAATTGTATGCCAAAAAAAGCCTAAGTTTAGTATCAGATAGAGACGTTTTCCAGAATGTTTTAAAGTCTTAAAAATTACAAAGGTGTCAGGTTGAAATTCTGCTCCTAGTTATGCCAATATAGTGACAGACTTTGGCTTTTATATATGAAGTAAGTGGATATAAAGGAAGCAGTACGTGCTTTTAGAAAAGCAAGCAAATTAAAGACCCTCCTCCCAAATCTAGGACCCAGCCTTTTATCAGAAAATATACGTGTAATTTTTATACTTGCCTCTTTCACACTAAGAGATTACTCTAAATCCCAAACACACACCACATCTTGAAAGAAAAGAAGCTTTAAGATTTTTTTTGTTTAAATATTTAACTTAATGACAAAGAATGAAAAATTTAACACTTGCTACTGTGTGCATGCACATGTATACTTACTGCTGTCAGCCAAACATCTATTTTAAAGAGTAAAGATTTGCAAATTGTGAGCTAAATTATATATATTTCTTTTTTTCTACAGTAACCGTAAGAGGTCTTGCCCAGTTACCTAGGTCTGAAAGAGTAATTACTTGTCAGCAGACAGTTCATTGTGTTATTAAAAAAAAAAAAAAAAAAACCCAAACTGTTTTACAAAAAAAAGGCAAAGCAAAACAGACCAGGAAGATATAGGGGAACAACTGTTAGAACTAGGGAAAAACACAATATTAACATGAATATTTTAAAACAATATATTACAAGCAAGTAGTCTGGATATCACCACCAAAACCCAAAGACTCTGGTGGAACAAAAGAAAAAGTATCTTAATAGATGCTTTCTGAAAGCACTAGTAAAAAAGGAATGATGATACAATACCCATGTAAGCACTGCTGTCTCAAATGAAAGACCCAGAAACATGAGTCTCGTGCTATCTTAGCAACTGTGGAAGACACAGAACTGAGCTTCCCATCAAGTGTATACAATTCTATATACTATTCCTGAGCAATTCAGTATGTGGGACAATGAAGCATGGCTTATGTCAACTCTAAAAAAAAGAAAAACTGTGGAACAGAGAGCCAGCCGTAGGACTGCAAAAATTATAACCAAGGTCTAAGTAAAATAAAGATTACTGAAGGATCTTGAGACAGAAATTTAAAAAGACAGACTAATACATACACTTAATACAAAATAAGTCTTTAACAATGTACTGCACATCAGGTATCCATCATAGTATACAAAACAGAATGATCCAATCCTATATTTAAATAAGTTCCAAATAGTTGTAGATGTCCAGGAGTAATATTAAAAAAAATTCAATTCACATATCTGTTGTTGTATTTGATTACTGCTGTTAGAAATCTGGGCTCCTTTCTAATAGGATTACTTATGTTAAAGGAAGCAAATCTCTCTGGCCTAGTGCATTTTTTCAGTGTCTGTTGCGAAGTTCTTTAATGCACAGGTTCATTTTTATTGAAAGAAAAAGACACTTTCCCATAAAATAGGGAAATACAGAAAAAATGTTAAGATGCATTTGATTTCAAATATTTTAAGAGACTTAAGACATTTAATGTCTATCTCACACATACAAAAAAAAAAAATATCACAAATCACAGAATCACAGCTGTAATTCTTTTTCCATATCCAGCATGAAAATTATGTGTCCGCAGACATGAAGGCACTAATAAAACTATTGAAGAACTAACTGCAGATTATGCAGGTTTTTTCTCTAGCAGCCTTTTTTCTCTACCACACATGATCTAAACACCATTTAAAAAAAATAAAATCAATCTACTACTACAGGCATTATCATGACACTTTACACATTACATCACGTAGTATCACTTTTCTGCTTTGCCAACACTCTTCTTCAAAACAGCGCTTTGGAATTCCCAGTTTGACAACAGCACAGGTTTCTTACAGTAAAGATTACTAAAAAGACCAAAATCTCAAATTACCTTTAAAATATTAATTTATATTCATGCTATTCTCTTGACTCCAAAAGAGAAGTGAAAATATGCTAAGAGCAAAACCTAGCTAAAGGACCATATAGAAAAAGATCTTGATGTATAGGGCAGGTTGCAGAACTAAGGGCATGGGTGCAATCTTATTCTGCTCTCCACTCCTGTGAAGACAGGACAGCGAAACAAACAGCAGCAGTGGGACTCCAGTATCATGCAGCATATAAAGCATGTACGATAAAGATGCAACACCAGTAACATAAAATGGACTTCCCTATCAGGTCAGCCTTGACATGACTACATTTACATCAATCTTGGTCGCATTTTGTAATTCATCTTTAATTTCATTTCCACTAAAAATGTTGATATCTGAAAAAAACAACCAACCAACCCTGGGTATATTCAATCAGCACGCTGCTTGAATACATTTTGAGGGTATCGCTGAATGAAATGGTGATCTAATTTGACCTTTGCACATAAGTGTCTTAATATGTTAGAAACAATGTTTTAACAGAAGCTGTTCTGAATTATCAATCAAAACGTATTTATTTCTAGCTGTTTAGGAAGTAAAATCTTTAATTATCCTGTTTGTGAGTGTATTATAGTAATATTCTTAAATGGCAACATTGTGTATGTCTTACTAAAATTTTATAGCCTAAAATGCTTTGATACCTAAACGATTTTAAAACATTAAAATAGCATTCTAAAAGCAAGCACTCTTTTTCACAAGACTGTATGAAATTTCTGTATAACCTTGCTGTAGAGAAAAGTTTTAAAAATAGAATTTAAAACAATGCAGCCCTTCTTTTCATTTGAGCCAACATTTTTTGAATTCTGTGTCATTGGTTGTTAGCAAGGTCCAGTAAAAATAGATGTTCTTTAAAAGAACATGTGTTTTTATTGGTTCACGCCAGGGCTCTAAAATGCCAACAGCTGCAAGTAAGAAACTGGATTTCCTTCTAAAAACATATATAAAAATACTTTTTGGAGCACAGTGAAGAGAAGAAATCGTCCAATTCAGTACTGGCAAAAAGGAAATGTTGGATGTATCCTTTAAAGAAATCTGAAAGCTAAAGGAAGTGTTTCATTTTAAACATTATAAATAAGAATGTCTAAATCCTGTTATCCCAAACTTGTGAAAATTCATACTTGGGAAACATTCAAACAGAATCCTCCTAAAGTCAGAGACAAAATATTTTGTGCAACACAGATTGCCTAAACATCTGATCCGAGGTGTAACTGTGCACTTAAAGAAAGTTCCCGTGACTTTAACACCTTATGAAAGACGGGTTGTTAGTTGAGAAAACGGCTTTTTTACCTCAGGTACTTTGAGTATATCAAGGAAGATGAGAGGAGTGTAGATGGATGTCAAAGAGAATATGCCTTAATCGGACTTTGCTAAGTAAAGGATATCAAAGCCTCACAAACAGTAACATGTCATTTTATAAAGGTTTAACACAAACAATCCACCAAGAATTAGCTTCATCCCATGGTCTACTGCGTCCATTCAGAGTTCTGCAGCCAGGGGCAATACTGAACACACACACACAAAAAAAAAAAAAAAGCCCCAACCAGAAAAAGGTTTCCTCTCTTCTTTCAAACCCTCATGTTTTTTGTCCTCTCTAATTATATTTCCCTCAGAAAGTCTCCTACCTTAGCTAGCCTCATTCTGGTGATAACGTACTTGTTAGACAGTGAACCTCTTTAAGTCTATTCCAAGTGTTCCTCGGGCAACCATCAGTGCCCAACAGTACAGTTTTCACTGCAACATCATCCATTCCCAGCAGCAAGCACTCAATCTTGTTTTAACCATACTTCCACAGTGCAACCTGGCTGTGCTTTTCTAAATGCACCCAGTCTTTCCAGACAAATACCCCCCTATTCAGTAAAGGACACATCACAAGCAGCTAAGACACAAAATGAAAAGCAAAGCAGGTAACGTACCAAAAGGATAAGAAGCAGTTCAGGCAGAAAAGAAAGGAGAGACAGCAAGTATGCCTGTTCTCCCCTCCCATCTTCTAATTTAAACCATTAAGCTATCAGTGAGCCTTTTTTAACGAGCTTCAGCTAACATGATTCAGCAGAATGAGAATGTTTGTGAGAGGCACTGGTCCAACCTGCAGCAGGTGCTGACCCTTTTCAGTCACTATGCAGGTGGGAGGGTTAAGAATGCCACAGGGAAAATCCAGACAAAGTGCAAAAAGGAGTGCCTGCTAAAGGGGACCTGGTGGAGAGGTCAAGAAGTGGACCAGGAGAATATCACTGAGTAAAGTCCTTGAGGCTTGACCAGCAAAAGACTGTTGAAAGATGGTCCCAGTTCCAGGTACACAAAAGGAGCAAAGACAGTTTAGAATGAATGGAGTATTTCAGAAGATTGAAAAATCAATGCAGATAACCACTTAATAGTGTTTGGCCTTTACTAGAAAATGAGGTTGCATTAACATATCAAACATAACTTTAGCACTTGTATAAACAAATCATCTTTAACACGTTGTCAGCTTTTCCGCGTTTTCTTCTTCAACTTGTACCTATAACACGTTAACCCAGTGTTAGGGTGCCTGCCATGACTACACAGATTGATTAGTTAGTTTTGATCGTTACTAAACATGATTCTTCAGTGAGGTGTTCTGAAAGCAAAAGGTACAGACATTACACAAGAGTAAAGAAAAATGTGCAAGCCACTGGAGAAATAACATTAGTAGGGGCAAAGATGGAATACAGCAAAGAGTAACAGCAGAGCTACCCCTGCCCCCAACAATTTGGTCCCCCCACAGTTTGTTTATATGAAGACAACTCCTATTCCCCGAGGCCTCATGCAGAAGCTTATTTAACTGCGCTACTCAGGTCAATCAGACTGTTCACGTGCTTTCAAACAGACATAAATGTTTTGCTACACCAGGGTCCCTGGCTCTCACCTCACTGAACTAGATAGTAACATCAAGTGCATTACTAATTTTGTCTTTCAGCGTAGATTTGTTCCAGTGAAAGGGCACTGTGACACTCCTTAGCTGAGGAAGCAACAGCTAAAGCTGAATATAACAGAAAACCTTAACACTTCCTTACTACAAATGCACTCTTGGTGGCTATTTAATCCTGTTACATCTATATTTGCTTTTAATATTACTATATAGCATCCAATGTTTTCCGTCGTCTTTCATTAAAAAGAATCCAAACTAACCCCTCCTGAACTTATGGCAATATGCTAGGGAAAAAAAAGAGTCAACACATTATGCCATTTATATGCTAGGAAAAAAAAGGGAATTGATTCGCCTCTGTTAATACAGATATGAGGGTCAAAGTCTAACGAAACAAATGTACTAGGACTAAGATGAAGCCAAATTCTCCAGAAAGTTCTTTCCTGAATTCTGAATTACATTTGATTGTCTCATCCAATTAGTACAAACAAAAGGTAGTATTTTATGAAAACATATTTGTTCATCTAGAGTCCTTGTCAAAACATGCAATGCTTATAATCTTATGAATCAACACTAGCATAAACACACAGTACTTCACGGACGAGACTGCTGAAAAAAGGCACAGTACGTAGATGGAGGTACCGCAACGTGCTTGCCGTGCTCTTCAACCCCACCTGAAGCCTGGACTATTGGCTGAGCGGGGTCAGTGTGGTGAGGTAGGCGGACCTTTGGTCTGATCTGATCCCATCCAGTCAGTTTTATGCGGTCTCTGGAGTTTAATAATAGATCTTGTACATAACCACAGCCTCCCACAAATAGCTTCATTCTGTCATTAAATTTAAGGTAACATATTCTTATTGAAGTCAGACCAAAATCAAAAGTGAGTGCATAGTCACTTACCATGGGTCAGCCAGTGCATAATTACTTGATTGCATATCAGGGCCTTCACTTTAAACAGTGAGTACTCTATCATATTCTGTGAACTCTTATGCATGAAGACGTTGCTGAACTGGGATCTCAGTTACTGAAGTAGCGAGAAATAAAAATAACCTAGTTGCTACTAAATAAGCTGGGAAAATGGTTTATGTCCTCCAAATTATAGGAAAGTAGGAGTCCATCTGAACGGCAGATGAACTATTTTCCAACATGCATTTTTTTCTTTATGCATTTTAAACAAAATGCTCATCAGCAAAGTAAATGACACACCATATCTTGATGGAAAATGCAGAAATACCATTAAAAGATGAGCTTATGGGATGCCAGGATCCTACTGCTATACAGAGTATTATTTTCAGCAGTGATAAATTGCAGGTATACTTTGAAATCAGTTACCACATATTCACCACAATAAACAACTGAAGTACAAATAATTATTCTAGACACCAAACATGAACAAGATGGAAAAACATGGCTACTTTTTCACCTGTTATATTTTTTAAGTCATCACCTGTGGAAATGTGAATACAATAAACAACCATGTGAAACAAACAAAACCAATTCAACTGATTCTTCTCTTATTTTGTTAGTTTGTTTGCCTTTTCTTACTTTGTTTATAATGATCTGCACTTCAGAATAGCTCCCAGCTCAAAGATGCCGAATGGAATGCAAGTGTTCTCAGTTTGACAGCCCTTCTCTCCCCCTCCCCTCAATATATTTTTTTTTTTTAACAGTCTGCCCCTTGTCCCAAATTCATCATGATTTCTGGAGAGGCAAACATCTTGCGCCACTTGGATGCTGCACAACTCTTTCCTTTGCAGACAAAAATAATACCAAAGTCATCCAGTCAAAACACAAACCAACCTTTGGTGTCACTGTGAATTATGTACTTTGAACTGCAGATGTTTGGAAGCACTTATATTTATATAAATAGATTTTATCCTTTTTCTTCTAAAATAATAATTTTAAAAGAAATAAAGAAATAAATGAGTTTCTACATAATAATTACTACAAGGATTTTTCCATTAAATTATAATTTTGAATTAAGGCTTTCTAACCTCTGAAAGAAAAGACTTTCTTCAAAGTTCTGGCAAACCATCAACAAATGTGTTTAAATGATTATTTGTACAATGCCCAACAGCTTAGAACTACAGGGATTTCAAGAAAAAGAAGTGCTTTTGTAGAGCTTAGGCCTCAGAAACATATGCATCTTTAAAAACGTATATTCTATTAGTAAGAGAAACGCTTACATGTAAACACCTTTTTTTTTGCAGCAGGGCAATGGTGTCTTGCTCTGTAAGAAGCCATAAAAAGATATGCATCAAAATACAAATAAAACATTTTTGTCTTCCTTGTCACTATAAGCCAGCTGGAACCTGCAGCATTAAGGCAGATAATATGCTGTATACATGAGGTGGTTTCCTCCTACCTTTCCTTTCCCCTTCTATTTCTGAACACTTCAAAACGGAGCAAAGCAAGCTCTCATTTATTTTCATTTGTACAGTTAAAGGAACTGTAAGTGCACAGAAAGATGTTCAGAAAAGTCAGACAATAAAGTTGAACTGTTTCCACTCTTTATGTTAACAATCCTTTCATGTGCAGCTTTTCAACAGCACTGGGTAGCCCTATGATACTCACCCACCCAACCCCATTCTCTATATATTCTTACACTTCCTTTTAGTGGTGACATTTCAAAGATCGAGACAAGCTTGATCTACTTCTCAAAGAGCTCAGCACACACAGACTTTCCTAATCAATGACACTCATTATACAAAATGTGCAAGGAGAAGAAGAGAAAGGAAAACGTGATGGTCTCAAGCTATAGGTGATTCACAGATCATCAGTCAAACATTTATTCATGAGGCTGTACTGGGTCTGAAATTAAGCAAAAATGTGTTCAACTAACCTAAGAGTGTTTTTCCCTAATTGCCTGCCATATATTAATAAGTGACTTCTGTTTTACATGGAAGTCACATTATTAATTCAATTTTTTAATTTCATGCCTGTAAGTCTAATAAGTAATGTATAAACTAAGCATGTAAGCTGATGAGTAGTACGCAAGGTTAGTACACTTGTTCACACACGAGCTGCAGAGTTGTAGAAACACTAGAAACTGGCACAGTACAATGAATTTCATATAATTTGCATGTCAGTTATAGTCAAAAGCAAAGGAAATTACCAATACTCCCAAATAATTCAGCAAATGGAAAATGCTAATTAAAATTGTATCATAAGAGGGAAAGACCATTCAAGATTCTCTTTTAAAAGCAATGACAGAAAAAAAGTAAATCTTTATTAGCTAAATTCTAAATCACCAAGTAAAGATCTGTCAGTACAATAATACTTAGACTAGGATCAGTTTTACTTCCAATGCATGGCAGCAATTCCAGCATACAGATTCAAGAGATGATTTCAGAGCATAAACTTCTGCACAGAAAATAATTCAGAGTAACTAACCTCAACATCTTTAAAAACATTTAAAAAATAAAATTATACAACACCGAAGAGGTCTTGGAATAAATTTGCCATTAAAGCAGGTCATGTATTAGAATACTACTTACAAGAGAGCCAGAACTGATAGACCCTACTGACTACCTGAAATAACTTCTACCCTGGTTAAGCAGTAAGTAGCACTGCAAGAAAGGTCCCAAAGCAGCCAGTCAGAGCAGCTGAATATTAAAATGCTATTCCGATCTTCTTTTACTGAAGGTCTTAGTATCTATTTTCCAAGTCAATGCAACTCCCACATACTCATTACACACTATTTTGCAAGTCAGCTTTGGTCATTCTAAACTCCAGTGCTAACTACTGTGCGATTCGTTAGTGCACTGAGCTGTAATATTATGAAATGGGCTACTGCAGTCACAATACTTGGTAAATGCAGATAACCTAATATACCACTGATTTTCTGTCTTCAGTTAGACAGGGACAGATATCTCAGTAGCCAGTCACCTCTTCATCACATGGGCTCAAAAAACAATCACATTTTATTCCTGCAGATTTGTAGAACCTACACACGTTCTTTCTAAGATGGAAATATAATCACAGAATCACAGAATGGCTGAGGTTGGAAGGGACCTCTGGAGGTTATATTTCCCAATCCTCCTGCTCAAGCAGGGCCACCTAAAGCCAAGTTGCCCAGGACCATGACTAGACAGTTTTTGAATATGTTTAATGAGGGAGAGTATAAAAGGACTATAAAAGACTAGGTATTCCTAATAAAAGGAAGGAACACAAATTTCAGAAAGCTATGAACTTTATTTTTACTAGCTATTTTACTTTCTTGTTTTACTTCTCCTCCTTCATTGTTGAACGGAGGAAACACAAGTCTTCCCTCTCTTATTTCTTTAGTCTCTCCCTCCTTAAATGTAGCATCTTTCCTCCTTTCTCTTGCATGGCAGAATGTACATATAGTCTAATTCTCAATTCTCATTTTGGCCTGTGTGAGGTCCACTCCACTGCACTGTCTCATTTTTGTCTACATTTTTGCTTCATCTTGTTCCCATAAACACTCTATTATGTGATTCATTTCAATAACTCTAATTATACACAGTGTTTGGTGATGTTATAACTCTTGATAAACATTGACTAATCACTTTTTCCAACACTTAAATGAAGTTAGTAAATAGGACTTCCTTGTTTTATGGAATGACAAATTAGCACAGAAAGTTTAAGAAGCTTTATCAACTGACAAGGTCATGTCAGACCTGGGGTTACTACACCCAAAACCTTTGCTTTACTGACTTGATCAAATGATACGGAGCTATTGCTTTCCATGGCCACGTGTTTTGCTGGCTCCTCAGAAGAGCAGTCAGTTCCATTACAACCAGATGGCCTGTGGCCAAGAGACAGCTTGTCAAACATCTGACACAACACACCATGACAGATAGCTGATAATTGGTTTTGTTTAAAGCCTTTCCCCCACCCCCAGTTAATAATCTGCAGTGCTGGTACTCAAAAAATATATATAGTAGAATGGAGACAGTGTTGGCTGATAAACCTGGGTTTTCAGCTATATAAACTGGTGAAGGTGTATGAAAAGGAGAAATTTGAGAAAGAAACATTCCCAGCGTGATCTTCCAATTAGATCTAGAAATTAGGAATCTGATTCTCAGATATATGCAAGGCACTCAGCTGCTGACAGAGGTATGTTTTTAAAAAGTGTAACCTTGTTTAATTGAACATAACCAATATTAGCTGACAAGAAAACAAAATTTGGTAAACAATCTGTCATTCTAATGAGCTGGTTTTCAAATAATCTTCCATGGATTTTCTTAAAATCCATATGCAAACAAGACTATTGCCTAAACGTTAAGTTGGCATTTACTGCACAAAAGGACAGGAATACTTCTGGTCCATTTTAAAATATGATAACATTATTCGAGAAAACAGTATCATGTATCACTGTATAGATGCCACAGTTTTTTAATCTCTTTATTCAGATATTGTAATCATGGGATTGCAGGTGTTGCTCGTAGTACACACTGTCTGTCCTGATAGATACTGTACTCTCAACTGAGCCATCAATTGGTTAAGTGGCAGTTCTTCAATTTTCTGTTGTGGAATGTGTTCTCCCAAGACTTCTTTAATGTGTAGTAAAAGCTACTTTAAGCTAGAGACTGTAACAAACTAAACCAGCTAACTAGGTAGGTGAAAACACAAAGCTCTGCAGTTATGTGAGGGACAAGAAATACTTTTTGAATAAATGACCCGAATCAGTAGTATTTACTCTTTCTCCATGGAAGCAACACGCTTTTTTAGGAAACTTTGATACTAAACATCACAACTATCTGAAAGCAATATTAATACCTGTGCTTTAACAGTCTAAGTGTGAAAACAGAGTAACTAATTATAAATTTTCAAATATTATTATGAAATCAGTTTCTTTCTCACCACTACAGAGATCTAGGTAACAGCAAATATATAAAATTTGTATTTCAGACATCTTTTTAAATTTGATCAAATGCACTGAACAGTGGAATAAAAATATTTTTTAAAAATCAAGAAATTAATCACCTTTGCAGAAGCTTAAAATGAATCATACACAGAAGAAAAAGACCCCACAGAAAAATGTTTAAGAAAGTAAATAAAAGCTCTGCAAAACTAAAACAAAACAGCAGATTTAGAAATTACATATAGCTCAGCTTCAGTAATACTGAGAAATGTCTGTATGATTTTGGCAGATGAGTAAGACTTTTCAAATATTAAATAGTGGTTGAATCTGAAGATTTTACCTCTGTAACACTATACAGTTTTAGCTTCACTGAAGTGTTTTACAGGGATCAATGTGACTAGCTGCCCAAATAGATGTGCACTTCTCAAGAGGATTGACCATGCAGCTTTGAATTAACAGCCACCTAAGAGCTTTCAGATATGTTACTGAAAGGCAGAAATGCTTAAACCTAAAATCAGCTGCCTTTGACATGTGCTATTACCAACATTGCTCTCATCCAGCTCAAAGCTTCCTGGCAATTCCATCCCTCATGTAGAGGGTAGGACACCCTAAGCAGAAAAAAATTAAGAAAAACACAAAGATAGAAGAATGTTATGACAACTTCTGAAAGCAAAGTGATGGGCCTGCCTGCCAAAACAAACAAAACGGGTAAATGCATGACTACTGCTGAGAAGTGTCTGGATACCATCGAAGACAACACACATGACATAAAGAGAACATATAACGAGACACACAGCTGCTGGCTAGCGCTACAGTAGAAAGCAGGCTGATATGACTCTTTAGCACAAGGGATTAACAAGGATTTTGTTGTTTCTTCTGGGAGGCTGGCACTGGTTGCTTTCATTTTCACAGTGAGCGTTTCAAGACTAGTTTTGCAGACTGAGATTCAGTTACAGTCCTAACATTTTGATTGTGGACGGGACCTCAAGCAATGAGGCTGAAAAAATGCTTGCAGATTGAGAAAGAACACTTTGTCCCAAAGCTACAGAAGATGAAGGAGGTAAACTCACAGAGAGGGCTGGGGTTCACTCCTGTGCTAAACGCAACCCAGCGGAGCTCTTTCAGACAAAAAAGGTGAAATCTACTGTTTCCTAATATTGCTAGGGCCTGTAATACAATATCTGTCTGAGGTATGAAATTCCTTGTCATGATTACAACATGACTTGGAAGGAAATCTTACCTGTTGGTGACAAGTCACCTCATGAGACAACTAGGAGCAAAGTGCTCAGAGCTGTTTTCCTAATACAGAGCTTTACTCTGTTTCTTGGAGTTTATCCCCCAAAAAATGTTTTGCATCCCAAAAAATTGTTTATGTTTTGGTAATACTTCTGCAGATAGTAGAGAAAGGTGTTACAGCTAATTCAGAAATAAGCAACTCAGCATAACTGAAAGATGACCAGTAACTGCAGCAGAACTTTGGTTAACAGATTTACATGTTTACAGATGCTAATTCATTAGCTAGAGGTAATATTAAAAATCCCTCCCCTCTTAAAAGATAGTATCAATTCTATGTTATCAACAATATAAAGTATACATGCAGAAGCATTACTGCCAATTACCCTGCATCAGTACGTTACACCAATAAAATATCCTGTAGTTAGCCACTTGTATTCTGTATTTCTGATAACTCCAAAATTGCAAAAAGTTGTCATCCTTTTATGATTTAATACTGTTCTTCATCCACAGTTAATTTTTTTTAGTTAAACGTATAATACCTTTTACACAATCACAGCTTCTTAAGGGCCTTTACATATTTCTACATATTTGAATTGTGTCATTTAAAGAAGTATTTTCAATACAAAAGTAAACTATAAATCAGAATATGATATTTCGTGCTGACTTTGTGTATACCCACAGCATATGCAACAGTAAATACTTTAAAAACACTACTGGAAAGAATGACAACGAAACACTAACTTGAGAAAGCATTAACAAGTTCCCTGACAACAGCATCTTACAATCACACGCAGATCACACGCAATAGGAAAGCCTGTCCTTCATTTGCAATAGAGGGTAACGGAAGCTAAATTTTTCTTGTTCTCAAGCAACTCAGCTTGAAAAATAATTAACAGTGAATAAACAGAACATGGACAAGAGGATAAATCCTAGATACTCACCATCTGAAGCACGAACCAGTAAAGCCATACAACAAACAAATGTAGGCATACTTGGTGAACGAGACATAGATAAGTTAATGCTACTGTTATCTTTCTTTCATAAAAAGAATATTGATAGATTTCCTTGTACCACTTTTTTTTTTTTTTTGGCCAGGGCCACTACACATTTTAGACCAGAATATGTAAAATAACTTCAACAAGCCTGAGACTTCCAGAAATTGATTAATGGCATCACAACCCAAAAAAAGTCACGATGTCCAGAACAAAGCAAGAGGCAAAATTGTTAGGTGTTCATTGAAGAGCAATTAAAAATCTAGAAAGAAATTGAATAGAATGATAGAATCGTCTAGGTTGGAAGGGTCCTTTGAGATCATCGAGTCCATCCATCAACCTAACACTGCCAAAACCATCACTAAACCATGTCCCTAAGTCCCATGCCTACCTGTCTTTTAAATCCCTCCAGGGATGGCGATTCCACCACTTCCCTGGGCAGCCTGTTCCAATGTTTGATAACCCTTTCTGTGAATAAATTTTTCCTAATATCCAATCTAAACCTCCCCTGGCCACAATCATCCACCATTCTGTTGAAAACGAGTAATCAGCTTATCATCATTACAATAATTTTTCCTTACATCCTCTGTTTCTGCCAGACCTAAACTTCCTTACTCACCACCTGTCTTTACAGCTTAACACACATGTTGAATCACACGGATGACTGTGGAGGGCATTGCAATGCTAGAAGATAGGTCAATATTTCACTTTAGGGACTCTGGGGGAAAAAATGTCAACAAAAATTAGGTCTATTAATTCTTCTTAGCTCCATGTCCCACAATATTCTTAGTCAACTACGGATGTTGTGGTAATGGCACTATCAGCAATATAGTTTGGCTGCTATTCTTTGAAGGTACTCCACTGCCCAATTAAATCCGAACTTTATACCCTGTGTGTCATTTTATTTGTGATCAATGCTACTAGTTTGAAACCTATTTCTCCTTGCAGGAAACAAGTTCATTTATGTCTTGTAGACAGGTCGAAAACCTTCACCAGAAAAGTCTGCATATAAAGTAGTCTAGTAATTTTCAAACTAAAAAGGCTGAATATGAACGTACTGGAATACTTTCTCCAAGAACACTGATAGCTTTTACTTCCCTTTACCTATTTCTTTTATTTTTTTTTTATAAATCTAATTCTCCTTCTTGAAGTCATCTCATCTTTATCCTTACTTTCATACAATACACTAGCAGAGCTTTATGTAACTAATTTTTAAAATATTTTCTTGGATTAAATGGATTTTTTCCATTTCTGTACTTAAAAATAATGAAGCTTTGAACTTTTCTCTAAAGTTCTCAATAAGTCTCAGAAATTTTCACTGAAGAAACACAATTTGCACACTGCTGTGCATGGGGGGTGCAATTTGTCATTTCTCTCACCTGTCTCTGCTTCTTATGCTGAGATTTTCTACATGGACTGCGACCTGAGAGCATGAAATGGATCCCTTTTTTGATTAAAGCAAACTCAAAGATGCACTCCAGGAACACACCTAGTGCATTCTGAACAAAATGAGTATTCATTTCATAGGACTTGACGACAGCTAGTCCAAAGAAAAAACCAACCAACCAAAAAAACTCAAATCAAAAAAATGCAACACCCTCCTCCCCCTGAAACACATTAATGCAGATGTCAGATGCGGAGAACTACTTCGTACTCCAGATCTACTCGTATTTGTTCACACTACTTGCTAATACAGAAATAATCAACCACAAAGTTGCAACCGTGAACATTCAAGAAGTGGCAAGTGGGTAAAAGCAAGGAGGGAAACGAACACACAGGTCAGACGTACTAACCATTTCAGACTCCCCATTAAACATAAATATGAAACACAAAAATCTTGTTTGTCACCTATCAAAAGAATTTTTATGCAAACTCATCCAGGTATCCAAAATAACAAAGTATTTTTGCAGAAAGGTTTCTTAGAAAGTTGCCTAAGAAAACTACCTTTTAATATGAAACACAGATGGATTTTTTTTTTTTAATTTTCAAGAAAATCAGAGACATTTTATCCAACAGGTAAGCAAACTGAAATCTGATTCAACTCTCAGCACCTCACTTGAAACTGTGAAGAATCAAGTGCTGTGGAAAACTTACTTTAGGTACTTCTAAAATAGTCCTGGTACCTATAGAACTTACTGCATGCACAGTGAATCAGTCTCCTCTTCAGAAGGAATCCTGTTTGAGTTCTGCTTGTATCACATTGGAAAACTTCTCTATCAGATGTTGTACTGAAACAGGCGATCAATAAGCATACAAAACATTTTTCTCTCTTTCGTCCTAGGGTTTTGACATTAAATATTTAAATTAATTCTAGAAATTGGTTTGGAAGACTAAGCTGTGTGAACCTAAAGCTTAGCACCCAGATAGATGAGTCAAATAGCAATTAAGCAAACAAGCTTGCATGCAAATTTACTGTCATTTTCAAAGGGGTGAGGAGTTTCTAGGTACTGAAGAGAAGATGAATGTTGAACTGGAAATTCATTAAAGTTTACAATTAAAGATACAAAGCTTGATCATGCCCTGAAATACTATGCAGACATGTATTTTCTGAATTCTGCACAACACACTGTTTGCAGAGGAACAACAGGTGATTTAACAATGCAAACAATGATGTGTCTCAGGGCATCACTCAGCCAAAACCTTATGGCAGTGAAGAGAAGAAATGTAGTATCAATTAAAAATTTGCTTCAGAAGTTCAAAAAGACAAACCATAATCCCTCTCTTCAAGGAAACATTGCATTAAGATTTATATATTTACTCATACTTAGCATTCATGGACTAAATACAAAAGTTCGGTATAAGAGATCCTTAGGGTAATTTCCTTCGGATCCGCCTCTCCCTCCCACTAATGACCTACCAGCTGACCTGCACTACCAGCTGTGCGAAGCATTAACTCAAAAACTACAAGACCTCATGCAACCAAAGCCTTGCTGAAGTCAAACTAAGGAGTAAGCTGCAGAATACTCACTTACACTAGTGAAATTCTGACTCTAGTGAAATCAAAGGGAGTTTCATGCCCCACTACCAGATACCTGCCTACAGAGAAATCACCACCTCTGCTACATCAATGCAAGAGACCAGCTGACTCTACTGAAACAGATGTGTAATGTTTCCAAATCTTCTTCTATCATCCTGTCTAAACATCTAACCTCTCCTTCAGCTTTCTTAATGCCTTGAGAACTGAGAGTTGCATGCAGTGATCAAAGAAAACAGCACACCATGACGAAAGATTAAACAGGTGTTATTCTTTTGGGGAACATTCTACACAAATAAGAAAACCCAACATAAGATATGAAGAGGATTCTGTTTGGCCAGTTTACTCTCTATTTTAGTCTCTAGTGGACTAAAATTCCTAGTTCAGAAGAAAAAATTACTTTATTCATCTTCTGAATGTAGCCAAATATTTAACTGAGTATTCCCCTGGAAAATATTCATGCTCCAGCTAGCACAAATACATCTGAGGTAGAAAGTCAGAGCAGACCTAATCATCTCAGAAAGTAAAGAATTATTATAATTTTCAAGCTGGGTTTGATTTTAGAAGAAGTAAGCAGCAAAGTAGGGAAGAACCTGCCCTTTTCTGAGATGCAAAGGATTCTTGATGCTCTTCAGCATCATTCCCAATAGTTTTACTCCATGCCTCCCAACTACAGGAGCCACTAGCTCTGTTTGGCGCTTTGAAAATTCTGTAATTGGTGAGATTCACTTGGTTTATTCTGAGAAGCAGCAAAGAAAACATAGATTTAACCATGTTCAGTATAACATGGACCTCCTAAAACACGGATTTAGTCAAAATTTCAAAGGATTATCTTTATTTAGGAAGACAGGAAATGAAATGTGACATTATAAAGCACCATTCCAGTGCAACACAATCAAATGGAAAACACATTAAAAAAAATATCAAAATTGCTAATCACAACAATTGCTTGTATAACTTGGCTTTTTGTGATCTTACTTCAGGATCCCTTGTACTCAGAATTATCTCCAAAGAAGAGACATCTGTGAGGTTTACCTGAGGCCACTAATGTGGCCACCAATAAAACTGACAACCATTTCTTCAACTCCTGTTTCTTTTCTCCCTGCAGCCACAGTCTATATTTTATTACTTATCCCTATTGCTTTCTCTCAAGACTTGGACTAAATTTGCAGGGCAAAAGGGGCATCTTGCTCATGTCTCTCTGTTAAACCATCCTGCTGGCAAGTAATTTCCCCATGCCTATTCATCTGCTAGTTCTCAGAAAAAATCACTGCAAACGAGGGCAACAAGAACTTGCTGTTGCCTGCCCAAAGAAAACCAGCCACAAGAGTGAACCAGCATGGTCCTTAGATCCTCAGATTACAATAAACATCCCCTTTACCTTCACTTTCCTCCTCAAATAAGCCTGTGACCAAAATAATCAGCACCCCACAGCAGCTGCCTGGTTCACAAACAACTGTGAATACAGTGTCCTGCCTTTCCTTTTCCTATTCCCAAATATCAGTGGCAAAAGGGAGAAGGTAGTAGAGGAAGCATGCTGGCAGAGTAGCTAAGAGGACACTGTCAAATGTGCTCCTGCCACCCAAGAACTCGATCAGTACCCTTAACCAGGAAGTGTCAAAGGGTACCAAAACACAGAGTTTACAACTGAACTGCTAATTCAAATCACTAAAAATAACACCCCAAACTGTGGTTTGAGTTATCCTAAGATAAGAGAGTCTTGAAGCATTGTAACCAGTCACCTGAGTTTTCCCCAACTAAAGGGCCAAAATTTGTAATTAATTTTTTTCATTTACATATGCTTTTGTTGTTTTTACACTTCGTACAGCTCTTGGGTTTATTACTTCAGCAAGACCTGTTCACTCATGTGTGCTGAGAATGCCTTAATGCTCTGTGAATCACAGATAACACAGAGCTCTACACCTTATTTGGTGTAAAAGGAGGGAAATCGCTTGAGCAGAATGTAAAAAAAAAAAGTTAGCAAGAAGCTGGCTTGTTGTAAGTACAGACATTTACTAGTTATTAGTCATTAGTCGAAACTGATAATGATGGGCAGTCAAGCATAGTGCTTCTCATCTTTGTTTTCAATGACGATAAACTGCCGCCCGTTGCCAAACAGTAATTCAAAATGGAGAAAGGTACTTAAACTTGCCTCAGATGAGCAACTGGGTGCATGCCAATTTTTTACATGAACAGTCATAAGCATGTTCCTGCACAGCAGGATGTGATCAAACTATTCAAAGCTGTAAAACCAGGTTTGCTTGCCAGTTATGTTATTGCTTCAAGATCAGCGTATTACAGACGGTACTTTGCCAGCCGTGAAACCGCTGTTTTTCCTTAACAACAAATTCTACACCTTTAATATTTAAAACTCTGTACAGAACTGACTGTTCCCAATTAAAAAAAAAAAACAAAACCATCCACAAAATGAAAGTTAGGACTGATAACATATCAAACACACGTTCTCCTGAACTATAAGCCATCTCTTACTTAGCTTGAAAAAATCGCTTCCTTCAAGCTGTGCCAATTAAAAGGTCCCCTTTCTTCCCCTTTCTTCTCTAAACCAGAAGAGTAATTGTAATGACTTACTCAAGTCCTCAGCTTCAGCTGCAAACCCTGAAACATATTAACATTCCTGTCCATAAGGTGTGATGTGGTTAATAGGTGGTTGCTAGTTTGAGACATTGCACTGTATTGCCTCCTGCTGGAAACCACTTCTTTAAAGTATTTTAAGAAGATCACACAATGGGACTGTGCCATATGTAATCTTTATTAAATACCTGTCACTAATTGGATTACTCAAGCAAGAAAGATTTTTGAAGAAAGGCAGAACTGTAGTACAACCAACAGGACAAATAAGTAGTTTCCTTGAATGGGTTAGGACAAACCTGAACATTACAGACAAGAAACTGATGTTTTATTTCTCATGACAGTCAGCATCTTTCTCCATTTTCCTTTGAAAGAATTAGTCATAAAATAGACTCAAACTTCCCAGTATAACACAATATCTGTTCACTAACAAACATATCTTAGCAAATACAACCAAACAGTTGAGTTTGTTTTTTTAAGGGGGTTGGTACAGGAGAAGATGGATGTCAATGTTTAGCCACGCTTTAGTTGTTTGTTTTTTATTCACTTGAAAATACATACTAAAAGTAGTATCAAATATTTGAGTTTATACCATTTTATTTGTTTTCACACATACAAAAAGTAGTTTGCATATTTGCTCAGCAATCTAGTGAATAATCTAAGATTACATACACATGCACAGCTCAATACAGTGACAGAAGTACCTCTATCTGCTTCCTAGTAAGAAGCAACATTCATGTTTGAGATCTCAAAAAAATACGCAGAAGTTCTTGGGTGTTACGGCTCAAAAAACCATTTTCATGACCCTTCTGAGACATGGGCAGCAGTCTTCATTTTTTGAAGAATAAAAAAATTATTCAAGTAAAATTCAAATAGAAGAATAGCAACTAGCTAACCGTTGTCAAGTAAGCTGCAACAGCAGTCCAGTTAAATGCAACCGGATATAATAACTACCAGAAAAAGTATTGCAAAACTGCATTTCAAAGACTAGCTGAAAATAATCTGTATTTACTTGATCATAGGAAATGCACAGTTTATAGAATGTCCATTCTCCAGGAATGTAACCTATTCCTTACTTGAAATCAAAGCTATGTGGCTATGTGTTCAAGCTGTGAAGGCTTTTGTGTTATTGTTTCTAACTGAGAAAAATCAGAAATCCTACAAGTAAAACCCCAAAAGCTAGATACTACTTATATTCACTGTGCTCAATTGTCAAATGCCAGGCTATTGTGAAGAAGACCACAAGAGGGGTAACAGACGCTGCTTCATTAAGCACAACCGGTCCAAACCCTTATTATCATATGGGCAGTTCTCTGTCATATGGAACCGGTTATGGTGGTCACTCACATGACATTGCTGTCTCCAGCACCGCACAACAGCAAGCAGGAAGAGTAACACAGTGTTCGCACAATGTGTCCTGAAGCATTTAGCTTCCGCTGCCCAGTGACCTCTGAACTTTAAAAATGCCTTTTCCAGAGGATAGCCACAGCATGCTAAGGGTCTACTTTATTTATGCTTTGTTTCAGCCTGTTCTCATCAATCCCCCCTCATATTTGATGTCACCTCCACCAAAAAGAAACGATTTTAACTTGCAGATGTTATGAATGCCTGAGGCAACCTCAGATCTTACTTCCAATAATTTGCATTTGTTATGCTAAGCATATACATCCCCTGAATTATATCTAGTCCCTTTGTGGTCTAACGTAGGAATCCCTCTCCTATTGTTCTTGCTGTTAGCACTGTAATAACTACTGCTATTGCAATGTTAACAAAAGACTACTAATAATTCAAGTACGGTGCCAATTCCCAAGGAATCATCAAGTGAGAAATGCAGGTTGAAATGGTAGCTTCAATTCCAAGGACCTATTTTCTAGATTCAAGAGTTACAGCCATACATCACACGTGAAAACACAACACATGCTCAACAGACTTCTATTAATAATAATTAATTTAAAACAATGGTATTAAAAACTGCAAACAGTATCACAACAGTACAGCTTAATACCAAATATTTAAATTTTCATTTGCCAAGGATTTATTATTTTATTCATTTTTTTTTCCAGCTGCACTATCTACTTAACATTACCTGTGTTTTTTGCCAACAGGCCTAAAGATGGTTTTGCTAGCTGTGGCACTTGAGCCATTACGATATAAAATAATTATCTTTATTAATTTCCAGCTGATTACTTGGAAAAGATTACCCCTTAAACAGCCAGCTTAAAAATCAATTCAATTAAAATGTATATTAAAATGCCCTACAATGACATTCTTCTGACATTCATAAAAGTTTCATGGTCCAAGTATGCCTGAAAGTCCCCTTCAACAAAGAAGCAAAACTGAAAAAACAAAAATAAAAATATCAAAAGATCCTTCTCTTTTGCTGAAAGCTTTTCTTTTATAAGCTGCTCACTTTTATATGCCCTGTGCAAAGGAGAAAGAACATAAACTTTTGGCAGGACTGTTGGATGGTTCCCAGTAGCTATGCTGCTCATCAGTACTATAAAAGTAAAAGAAAGTAGACTGAAAATGTAAAGTTCCAATATTAACACCTTCCAACATTAACATCCTTTGCAGCACAGACTGAATAGATAGACACAAAATATTTTAAGCACCAGGCAGATGCAGCTTTCAATGTTAAAAGTAGGAGAGAATGCAAAAACAATTGCAAAAAAGTGAAAATTACAGGGTGGGTAGAAGAGACCCTTTTACCAGAAGACTTCTCAATACAGCATAAATTCAATCAACATTCTCAATACCACACAAGATCACAAACCTGACTTTAATAGAAATTAGTTAGATGTGGACTAACTTTGGTAACTCACACTAAAAATCTAAATTTTCAATATTGGAAGAGTCAGATGAAATTTCTTGCCTGGGATGACAGGAGTTTCATCCAGTCTAAAATCTTGTGTTTCCCCAGGGGATATATCCCCTACTTGGACGACTTCTCCCTACAGCCTGTTCCTATTGAGCTAAATCTAGGTTGAAATCCAGGAATGAAAACTGTGAGGAAAACCAAACCAACAGAAAAACTTTTCCATGAGATGGGAAAAGCAAAGGGGACTCTCTTCATGATGAAGAGAATGAAGACAATATTGTTCTGTGAAAATATGAAATTGCAGGGAACGAGTATCTGAGCAGAAAAAGGACCTCAGCTTCTTTCAAGTCATGTAGCAGAAGCATAAGACTTTGAGAGTCAAGGACCACATGCTGATTTTTATCTCCTGAATGTAAAGCAACAAAGGGATGAACTGCTTGCATTGTTGCATGTGGTACCGTTACCTTCCTTTAATGTATATTTTTTATACTTATAACCCTTTACAAATCCTTGAGTCCCAGGTAACTGTCGTCCAATGCATTACACCAATACAGCATACTGCAAAACTAAGCCCTTGATAGCTTTTTCGATTGGTCAATACACTGAAAACTACTTTGTTTTAAAAAAGGAGACAGTTAGTGATCAGGTGCAAGAACCACAAAAATAACTTTTCTCATGAAACGCATTGATATCATTTCAATGGCCACCATTACCATGAAGAAACAGTTGATCATTAATCAGCCATTTACTACAAGGCCTCTCTTTGAGATTTTCAACAGAGCAAAGTAAATGAAATAATTTTGTTCCCAGAAAGTAAAGCAAAAAAAAAAAAGAGAGAAAAAAGAAAAAAAAAGAAATTTGTTATTGAGTGATTATATACTTGTAGAGACTTACTTGAGACAAAGCAGCATCCCGTTGTTCTATTACTGCATTCATTTCCTCAGCTATTATTTTCTTTTTACGTTCTTTGGTCCTGTGTATTCGATTCAGAATTATAGCTCCATTCTTCAGTATATCTATCCCTGTGTCTGCATTGTTTATTCTGTTCAGTAATTCCTGTAATGTCTACCAACAGCATTATATGTTAGTCAGACATGAAGTTTTAATATATTTTATTTAATATAGGGTTTTAATTAATAGGCACATGTGAATTGTAAATTGACTGAGTGAAGTTATTGAATTTTCATATTGCAGCAAAGATGTACATTATTAGTGTGTCAATTCTTCTTTTTCCCACATCTTAGTTCTTGAAACCCACTCAATTGAACTTAAGCCTCTAAGATATAAGACTGACATCAAGAAATCTCCTCAGAGAATGGCTTACCATGTCATTTTCTTCAGGGTTAATATTTTCTAGCCTAGAAAAAAGGGACACAGAAAGCCTGATCAGTAGCATTTCCTTAGTGCAGCAAAATGAGTTCGCTTTTTAAATCTTTAGAACCTCAAGTAATTTCATTCTACTAGTCTTTAGAGTCAACCATGACACTGAACATATTAAAGTGCCACCTGCTCGACTCCATCTTTCAATAATGCTCCATATCTTCAGCACTGACTTCAGACTGTTAAGTTATTAATGTTTACTGCTATATATGACTACAAGGATCAATTGTTCATATGTGCTTAGATGAAGAAAGTTCCCCAGCGATAGAAATGACTGATGCTCTTATTTTATTTATTTCTGGGCTTACAACTTTTACCTGACGTTGTATTTTTGTTGTTTTTACTGCATCCCAGATGAAACAGGACAGGACTTTTGCGGAGATTTTTTTTTTTTCCATTTTAAAGTAATTCTTTTTCTACCCTTCTCTTCCAAAATGGGGAAAAAAACCTAGTTGCAGTTTCCTTAAAAATATTTTTATTTTATATCTTGCATAGAATAGCAAGCTAATTCAGTTCTCTGCAAGGCCCTTATTTAATTCTGGAACATCCCCCCCACCACCACCTTCCCCTGCTTTTAGTTCAACAGAACATATATTGACCTGTCAAATATAAAGGTAATACGAGGAATTTAGTCATACAGCATTGAACACTGGCTGTGCAAAAACAGGGAGTGAAAGCACAAAAATCTAATAAATGGGACAGTACGCATTTTATTTTACTTAAGGTTAGTTATATGGACAGCATATTATTTAAAACACCTATGTATATTTTGAAATGGAAGACACCTCTCTTCTTGAAAAATGAGCATATTAAACTTACCTTACTACCCCACTGCTACTTGCTTAATGGTGACTTCGACTAAAAGTAGGTCTGTCACTAGCGTATGATATTTTAAAGGATAGGTATTGTACCATTAAGTATCTACTAAACAGCAACACACATTTTTTAAACAGTGCTGTGACAGGTGGTGCTCTGAAGCCAAGATTTTAGCTCGCAAACATCACAGAGCACTTGACAGCACACTAACACCTTTTACTTTAAAGCATTAGTTTTACCAGGTAACAGTGCATAAGGCATAATAAATCAAACAGTACAGAAATTAATTCTTTAAATAAAAAATAAATAAATTCAGAATGTACTAGCAGTGTACAACAGCTGGTATATTTACATGGAATTCACGAGCAGTAACTACTCCAACATATGCAGTCAGCATCAGAACTGAACAAAATAAAGTAAAAGCTAACCTTTGCTGGGTTTGACTTGTATTAACAAAGTAACACAAATCATAAAATAACAAACATAAGTCCAGATTCTCAAGAACCGGCTCCTTGACTTGTCTCTTTATAGAGTTCCTGCTTTAGGTTTTTACATTGCTCTACGTGCCACTTCATGTGGGACTTAAAAATGGATCTCCGGCTAGTTTGTATTCACAATGAAAGAAACGGTATTTGTCAAAGTAAATTGGCATGACTGACCCGGCTTCTCCAGAGGACTTCTACCCTGCTAAAAGTGTGGGTCAACAAAATGACCCAGCCGACCAACAGGCTGGGTAAGCAAGACACCTTAGGGAGAAATGGGGGTGGGAAAAAGTACAGGAACTTCAACGGTAAGTGTAGCTGTACACTTACCACCTACACAGCATACCACTGCCACATGGGATCTCTCTGTAGGTGTACATACATCTCCTTAGGTGACAGGATTTTTTGAAAAGCAGCGTCCAGAGTTGTGTATTTACCCTGCTGCCTCTCCCACTGCTGTGCACAGGCAGTAAGTGACCCTTAGATCTCTCATGATCCAAGGATTCCTCTTTCCCCAGTTCTACGCACATTCTGCTACTGTAACCCCTAGGGCCAAGAGGACTGAACGAATTTTGGTTGTTACAGTTAAATAATAACAACAGAATTGCTCCAGCTGCTAATTTAAAGAAAGCATTACAGTGTTCGATAAAGGTTGGCAGGCTGTTCAATACTGCCCTCTGGTAAAGATCTCTGATTGGAGTAAGTCCAAAGCAGATGGAAGGAGCAACCTGCACTCTAAAACTTGATGAATGTTGCACAGGTAGTGTTCTTTGAAAAAAACCCAAACCTCTATGTACTCTCCATCTGAGACAGAGAACTTGACCTTTTGAACAACCAGCTTCAGGAAGAAAATATTAAGGGTGGTAGTTGGAAAAGTTCCAAGATTCCAGAAGAAACTCCAAAATTAAATAAAATAAAGCAAGTCCCTCATGGCTCATCCCATCATCTCTGCTCCTTCCAAAGGATTAGCAGAGTGGTGAGATGAACTAAAAAAAACCATTTCCATTCAGCCACAGTATTAAACTAATTAGAATAACGAGGCTGAGAAAACTAATTTCTTCATGGGGTTGACTATGCTTCTCAGAATGCAGCATCTCAATTTGACTCTTCTCAGTCATAGTCCTGGCTCGCTCCTCCCATTGCAAAATGCCAGACATCCAGGAAGATACAGAAATGCGTGTCTTGCCATCTCAGCTGAGATGTTACCACAGCTAGTAAATATGCCCAACATTCTGAAAAGCCTGAGTGCTGGAGCCAGGCAGGAATCTTGGCTCCACTCAACCATTTCTTGTTTGCAAGGTGTATGGCTGCATGAATAACCATCTTGTAAGCTTAGAATAAGTGGACCAGATGAAAAGCAAGCAGCTGAGCCTGATGGAGGCAATCCTGCCTTCTTGGTATTGTAATGCTTAAGGATTTCAAAAACAGCAAAGAATTTTTTAACAAAAACTACCCCTACCCACCCACCCCACCCTCCATACTCACGACAGGAAATGTGTCCCTGTACCATACCATTGGAAGAAATATCGTATTATCTAGAAGGTGCTGTCACACAGAGCACTGATATGGGTCAGGAAAGAGCCATGGTCAGCTTGACACATGGATGCAGTCGCTGTGAGCTGAGGTAATACTGAATATAAATCGGTGGAACAGAGTAAGACATTTTTGAAGTTTCTTACATTGTCTGATATGGCTTAAGAGATTCCTATCAAACTTGCAGTTTGGCTGAATGGGTAGCAAGGTAAGGAAAGAGGCAGGTATTAAGACATCTAATGCAGCAAACACGATGATTACTTGAACATATAAGTTTTTCTCCCTTTCAGGGGATTATACATGGCAATCAATGTCCAGTAATTCATTACCAGTAAGTACTTGCTGCATGGATGACTAACAAACTTTAACAAACTTTACAGTGGGAACAAATGCAGCTTTTGGGCTCTCTGCCTTTGTGGTGTTTGTCAAGTAGGGTTTTTCTTTGACTGCTCTGACGACTGACACTGAAACTATCAATGAAAATAAAACCACATAACATTTTTCAAAACCCTTTAGCAACATCTTTGTGCCCTATGGGAGGCATAAGCATGCTTGGGGTCTGCCTAAGGATTTTGTTCATATCCAGGATGCCCTCAGTGACAGGTCACAGTACCCACAATGTGAAAGACTTGGGTATGACTCCTCCCAACGAGCTGCCATTGCCACAGTCAGTCTCTGTAATGCAGAACGGGAGATCCTGGAAAATACTGGAACTATGATCTTACAGTACACAGGCAGCCTGGCAAGGACAATTCTTTTGAATTAAATTTGCTTTTGTGCCCAGTCTCGTGTACTGGTGTTGGCTGTCATGACAGCAAATATCACACAGAAGCCTGACGTGCACCCTTGCAGAATATACAGGACAAGACACTAGCTACGGACAATGGCTCACCGGTTTAGGCAAAGAGGAATGTATATCAGGTATTGAAGCAACAGTAGCTGGTTAGCTCTTCACAATTTTGACCTCGTTGGGTTGGTGTTCTCCACAGAGAAATCTCCTATGCCAATTCTGAGACTGTGAATGGCATCAGGGCACCAGGCCTCTCTATAAAGCATGAGAAAGAGCTCCTAAATGGATGACAGCAACAACAATTGCTGTTCTCTATAGAATAGCAAGAAGGTGTAATAGCTTGGCTCCAAGCTATCAGCCAAGGGAGTTAACTGACCCTCTCCTTGGAGCGAGTACCTTTTTTGTCATTACCTTTGCCTTCTGCAATGACAGTTTTTGGGGAAGGTAGTATGCATATTCTCCAAGAAATGGAGTTTCTTCTCTTTTCTCATCCTTATGCTTGAAACTCAAGTGGTCTTCCAGTACATGAGTGAAGCAGACAGAAGGGGCTGAAGGGAAAACGAGGGATGGTGTTCTGAGGGATTCATGTGGGCCAAGACCTGCCACACGTGTGTCTATGTTTCCACTGCAGAAAAAAGCAGCAATATGCCTCTCACACACTTAATTACCTGTGATTTCTTCCAGAAACCCAAAAGTCATTGACTAGGTCCGTTGACCAGAATAATTAATTTGCTGCAGGACTTGAGTGCTTTAACCCCAAAGATCTTGAGTTTATGCTACCAGCTTATACACAGTTTCATTTGATTTTGGGGGCCACACAAAACTCTTGCTTTCTTTACTCTTGGAACATACAAAATTAGAAGAGTGACAGAGGAAACTGGGAAGACTGGAGTAAGGCTCACAGTTATGATGCCTCTTATGTGAATGTAAAGCATTTGTCATCTCCTCAGAGACTGCTGCTCAAAGCAAGATTTCAGATGCATGTACTCCTAGAATGGGCTCTGTAGAGACATCTACTCTAACAAATTGTGCACTAGTTCTTGTGGGAATGGAATCTCCTAATCTTGCTGTTGAGTCATACTTACAGGCTGTGACAGACTCTAGCAACTTGTAAACTGCACAGAGTAATGGTGCTCAAATTATGTGCAGAATATCAAAATTTATTTAGATAACATTCTCTGGCCTTGCCCACAAAAATACCCAAAAGAAGGCGACTGGTTTTCTGCCATAAAGAGGAATGTGAGTTCTTACTAGAATCAATTATTTAAAACGTCATTGCCTACCATTTAGTTAACTAACAACTGCACCTATTAGTCTCCTACCATGAAGAGTGTTCTTAATAAAATCAATTATTTAAAACGTCATTGCCTACCATTTAGTTAACTAACAACTGCACCTATTAGTCTCCTACCATGAAAAACTTCTCTGCTTCGTATTTCTCTTGGTAGAAAAATTGGAGAAATTTCTCAGCCACACTAGACTTCGGGGCCTACCCTTTGGGGGACTACTATAGATGGTAACTACTATAGATGATCACAGCTCAGACAGAGAAGGATTACATGGAGAGGCAAATTGTAGCTTCAAAGCTAGTTATATCACAAAGGGAGAAAAGAAACTGTTCTTGATCTTCCTCTCCTGACTTAACAGTTTTGTTTAACGTGAGATTGTCTATTTCTGTTGTGTTAACATGGCATACATAAAACTCTATGAAGTATTAATTATACCCTTATTGCCTCATAAACTGCTTCTAAACTAAAGATAGGAAAAAAACCATATATTTTTACTACATCACCCACATCATTAGTAGAAATTTTGCTGAAGAAAATGTCCAGTGGGCTTAAAGGCTTGATTGATTTCCTATACATTACAACTTCTGACTGACATTCTGGTACTTCATGTCAAAAGATCCCTATAAAATGTCACATTCGTCTTATTTGTCCCTGAATAAATCAATACCGCAGCTTTTGATTATATTTTTAATTTTTGTGATCAAAATTATCCACCTTGCTCTCAGTCTCCAGAGAAAAATACAGTCTTATAGGATGGCTAACAAATTAACCAATAGCACAGTAAGACTAGCACTAACCTGTTATTTCCTCATAGAGAAGTTTGTGCTAAGTTTTCCTATATAAACGTTGTCGAGCAGTTTCTGACAGTCACAGACTGACACAACAACCTTTTTGCCCAGGGCAGGAAATGTATACTTACTCTTTAAGAGACTCTTCTAAATGCTGGACTCGCAGAAAGGCTTCATCTCTCTCTTCATTGGCTAACCTAAGCCTTGCCATGACAGCCTCGTCACGTTCTCGTTGAGCAGAATAAACTTCTTCCACCAATGCTGCAAAAGTAACCAGTGTGTTTAACAAATAAGTTTGACAGGGAAAAACACTATTAGATGCACTTACATGGGCCTTTGCCAGCATCTCCTAACACCAACATTTCTCCACTGACCTCGGATTACTCTGGATAAGATCTATATTACTCTTCAGACACAACACTAAACTGCTGTTGATTGCTAAAATGAATACTTTAAGGAATGAAATAAAGCTATGTTTTCAAATTCACCCCTGTATAATCACACAGGGCAAGGAAAGGATTTGCTTTGCGTTCTGAATTCTTGCTTAATGGAAAAGTAATTCTTAAAGTTCAGAATCATATGAGACACTAGTAGGTTTCTTCTAGGACACAGAGTTAAAAGTAATGATCCATTAAAACTAATTCTACCGTGACACTGCTTTCTATCAGGGTGGCACACTGATATTAAATATTAAAAATTCTAATATTTTCATAGTCTGTCTCTGGTATCACAAGAGTGGCACAGCTGGCATCTCTCTTTCTCTGCCAAGCCTTTACTTTATTGTGTAATATACTGTTATATTATCTGTTACGGCATACATGGACCTTGGAGCATTAGGTGCCAATAAACTAAGATTTACTGTCTATCCTTGGGAGCAAACTAACACCTTCAAGTCATTCCTCATCCCGAGCTTACATTTTCTTCCTGCCTCTCCCTTGTCAATATGTCTAACACCATCTCTGGCACACTGCCAGAATCCTTACCTCGACCCTGCCTCCACTAAAATCTTTATTCATACTTTCATCATTTCCCTTTGCAATACTGCAAATCTCTCCTCACAGTCATCATAAAACCCTGCAGTTGAAATGCCTAGGGACTTTCATGATGCCATAGTAAAACTGCTGTCACTCCAAGACAGGAGACTATATCCTCTCTGATTGTCACAGGCACTTCCAAAAAACTCAACCCACGCCTGTAGGTTCCAGAATTCTCCATGCTCCCCTTCTAGTCTGCCAAGTTGGTGTTTAGCCACAGTCTTCTAACACCATACTACAGTCTCTTTCAAATTTTGGCAATTTTTTTCTCAAGAACCTTCTGTATTAACCCATTGCTGCTGAGCTTTCTTACTCCCTTCAGAACTCTGCTCCTCTCTGAACCACTGCTCAGGTCATTAACTTTAGATCTCAAAGAAAGCCTTCCTCTTCACTTTAAGCTAGAGCTTTTATCCCCTCCATTCTTGCCTCAATTGATATCAACTTTGTTGCCTTTATAGGTTAGTTTACTCTTACTTCACCTTTGTACATTATTGTACAAAAACTTCACAGTGTGATATAATATAAAACACTTTATGATTCTTCACAGAATGGAACAATAGGAGCATAGTAGTATGTTTTGGTAGCAGCTATATTGCTGGCACAAAATACACATTATAAGTACCAAAAAACACCCCAAAACACCCCAACTGAAATTAGAAAAAGCAGTAAGTTTCAGTACAGTTTACAAGCAGCTCAGATAACCAGGGATGTGAAATGAGAAAAAGACTGTGGAGAGATGAATTAGGAAGACGTCCAAGGTAGGAAAGCAATCCTCTTGTTCTCAAGCTGGGCAGAAGAGCATTACTGAGGAGCAAGGAAGCATTTTTTGCAGGTCTAGCAAAAGGTTGCACAATAACAACAAATTGGACAAAAGAAGACAGGGAAAGTCTAAATGTCACTTCTGGGAGTGCAGTCCCCCCTCTCACAAAAATTTGTAGAGGAGCTGCAAGTGTAGTCATCAGGCCAGAGATATAACAAGTTGCATCCCAACAACAACAACAAAAAATATTCAGAATCAGAAGCACAAATCTTGAAATGTACAGAAAATTTAACAAACGCTGATTCTCTTCTATTTGAGTATTTACTTGTTCCACAAGAATAGGGTTGGTTTTTTTCCTGAATATCTATTTCCCCTGTTTGCAACAAGAAAGCTTTGCTTGATGTGGAAAGGAAAAACTAAGGCATGAATAAAGCAGCTGCAAAACTGCATACACACAGATTGGTAGTCAGGAATAAGTTTGCAGCACTTGCAGAGGATGAGTCCGGTATCTGCAATGGTAGGTGGCTCAGCAAGGACAAGAACAAATTGTATGGGGTGGGCTGTGCATTTCAGCTCACCAGACTTCCACTTAGGTTGCTGAGACCTGTGATGGCAGGGAAACTAGTGCCTCAGCATTGGCTACCTGGGTAAACTATAATACAGCTTCCATATCCCAGCTGGATCTGGAATGCACAAGCAGTTTAATTATGTATTGTAACTATTACCTATCTATAACCTAATATATTTGTTTACGATAGTTCTTCCAGAAAATTATGTCAGTTTACCTAGCATCCCGCCAGAGACACTGCACAGAGAACTCTCTACATCAAGCTGCAAGTGGAAACATTATGCAATTTTCATAATGAAAACAATTGCTAGAATGAATAGAAACCTGTCTAATATAACTGAAAATTTGACACTTATTACTGTTCTGGGGTTAATTAGTGTCCAGAGTAGTTAACTTTGAGTGTATCCCTTCTGTCAGACCCTATAACATCCCCACCTTAGCAGGGAAAACCACAATTTGCTGAGTGCTACAATGGCTCTTGAGCATAAAACTACATTTAGGGGGACTGTGTTTGGTATATCCAATCCCATCTTTAAGGAACTATAACCATGACTGCGCAGGCTTTTTAAAATCAGATTTTTGCTTATTTGTCTTTAAACCAAAGTAATATATATGTAACAGTATGAAAACATTCACAAAAAGAGATTTTTTAAAGTTACTTAAACATCCTGCTTATCTCAAATCTTACCATCCCTGATAGCAGCCCAAAGGCTAATTGCCTTGAACAGTGAACCCTTCCCCCACCCAAAGGCCCATTACAAAATACCCTCTTTTAACTATTGGCTATGGAAAAGTGACTTAAAGCAAGCAACTCTTTCTTGTTATTTTCTTACCCTTCCACTAACTAATTGGAGTAAATATCCCAATGATCAGATACACCAAATACCAGAATAAAAAATTATAGCTTTTCATATCAATTGCAAGTGTTTGGCTTTTGCTTCTATTTCTTATAAGCAATATTGCAAGGGGGTTTTTTTCATATTAAAACAGATTAGGGAGAGCGTAGAAAATCATGTAAGATGCCTGCATGGTAATCTAAGTTTAAAAAAAAAAAAAAGAAAGAAAAAGATACTTAGCTACGTGGCATTTCAATATCATGTAGCAATACTGACACCGATCACAAGAAATTACTAATTTAAAAAATATTTAAAGTCCTCATCTAACTCATTTTAATGGTCTACAGAAGGCTAAATCACCTGATTCCTTTACCAACCAAAGCTTCTGCTGAATTTAGGTTAGACATTTCTGTTATCCAATGCCTATACATTTCTGACTCTATGTAATATTTAACAAATTCGTTTTTTTTAATGCTATATGGAATAGTATAACAGTTACATAATTGCAGGTAGTCCGAAGTATGGTGTTGTTAACACTATAGTTCGCCATTCACATTGAGCTATGGATGAGTCACAAGTAAAAGTTCAGGACCATAAGGATCACAAGATTTGTCAAATAAGCCTCTGAAACACATACACCTTTGGGCTGCAACACAGCAGCAAGTCAAAACATTTTGTGTCATATTTAGGAAAGTGTGTGAAGTATAAGCTGTCCAATGAAAAGTCTATGAGAGACAGTGACATAAAAATCCGCTATATTAAAAAGAGTGAAGAATATCCAGATTATTATCCCTATGCTGCTTAAAAATGCCAGGTGAAAATTAATTGAGAGTAACAAGTCAGGCTCCCAAGTCCCATTCCAGATATGGCATATCCAGCAAAATACTAGCCCCATACTGGCACACTGACTCAACGCCTGATCCAATGAAAAAAGGTATCCAGCTACTTAGTCACCAACTGCTCTGGTCGACACCACAAGGTTTTTCTTGGAGACCTTCCAGTGGTGCACCAACCAACCCTATCCTGTTTATCTTGAAGCCTGACCAACAAGAAACACAAATTCTTATAGAACTCACGTTTCAAGCAAGAAAGTGACACACAAAAATGAAGTACGAATAGTCAAGCATTAAGCTAAAATGAATTGTGTCATTTACTAATTCATATACATATAATGACATTCAAGAGTTGAAATATTTAAATCCCATAGTGCTAAATTAAGAAAAAAATAGTATTTTCCAATGCTTGCAAACATTGTAATATACACAAATGTGACATTACTATTTAGTTGCATAAACTTTATTTGCTTTAGAATAATTTAATAACATCTTTCTCCTTGTAACTAAACCCCCTGCATACTCTAAAAGAGCTCTTTATTTTAAAAGAATCATTATGCTAAACTCATCAATCCTAAAACATTTTTAGTTTTTAGTAAAGAAAACAATTGTAAACACAGAGCTTTTGTAAGGTAGATAGCTATTACAAAGTTCACTTAGAAAATCAATATAGCATTTTAGCTGGAATTTGCTCATTAAACACCCACAGCTCTAATGCAAATTATGATGGAATGAATAAAGCAAATACATATGCTTCTTTCTTTTTATTAAATGTAAAATCTACTGTTAATTGCATCTGGTATGTCATATAAACTTTTCTCCTTAACTATTAAATGGAAGCTTTTACAAAAGTCATTAGAGATTCTCTTTCTTTGACTTGTATAAATTTCAATATTTGTTCAGTAAAGGTTCACAGCAGTTAAATTACATTAACAAATATTATTAGCTACTATGTAAGCCAACTAAGTAAAATACTTATATTGCAGGTAAAACAAATCAATGGGTGTTTACAATAATATTTGGATATGTCCATTTTTAAACAAGCTTATCAAATATCATGTAATTCTTAGCCAAATGAGAGAGACTCAAAGTAGATTTTTTCTTCCCAAATACTCAAATTTGTTTAGTAAGCTAATTGTTTTCTAATATGGGCAAAAGTAAATATGAAGAAGATGAACCATACGGAGTATGAGTTTACTGAGTCAAAGCAGTGTACATATTTTCTTAGTTGAACCTGATTCTTTTGGCAAACCTATCTTCTACACTTTTTAAACTACCTTTAAAATACAGCAGTAGTGAGAAGGTGTGTTGGAAATCATCCTAGTTTAAACAGTGGTTCATGATTTTCCAAACAACAGAACTTTGGGGGAAGGGAGAGAAGCACCGTTCCCAGGAAAAAAAGTCTGTTTGCTGATTTCCTAGAGGTCATCTGTGTAAATACAAAAACTGAATAGGAGAGGCAAGAAAGAAGAAATTGTTAGGACTTAAAACATCTACGGCAGCAGAAATCACTTCACATTACTCATCAAAAAACTGTAAACTCCAGAATACAGGCCAGACCTTATAAGAAAAAAATATGAAATCGCTACACACACCGCTATCTCAGAAGATACAGTAAATATTACAACACTGTAACAATTGGCTTTCAAGATAAGTCAGTTTTACAGGAATAATAACAATATTTTGGACTTTGCAAGGTGTTTGACATTAACAGATGTGATGCAATACTGCTTTTGGCTTTAGACTATGAAAAAAAAGTGATCCAAGAAACAGTACAATTTAAATTTTGCTAATTGTTTTTGTAACAAGCACTAGTTATAGTGATCAGTTACTTCCAAGAAAAAGACATGCTGATAAAGTTTTTCTGTTCATAACAATGTGTTGTTGCAGAAGGTCAGGGTTTTGCAGTATAAGATTTAGCATTCAAGACCAGTGGTTGCTAAACAGTAAGTGACTTGGGATTTTCTTTGGCATTGATTCTTGTACATTCAAGGTAATTTTACTAGTTACTCACACCATTACAGGAACAAGAAGTATAAATAAGATGATATGTTTTTACAAACAATGCTCTGAGCATCTTAAATATTCAAAAAATTAACTGAATAATAATAACTAATGACTCAAAAAAATTTTTGACTTTTGTTTCATACAGATATACAGCTCTAATACAGGAGTGAATATTGAACTCATGAGGAAAATGAAACAAAGAATATTTTCTGTTTTTTGCCTTTTGGAGATGTACATCAGTCTGAAGGAACAGTAGAAACATGAAAGAACTTGCTTGGCCAAGTCATACTTAGAATTCAAGATTCCTGTAATGAGCTTCTTGTTTATCCTGCTCAGTTGCTTCCATGAAAAAAATGTCAGCTGAAACTTACCCTACAGAGAGGTTTAATTGAAGCTTTTTAGGAATTTTTGTTGTGTTTTCACTTTGGATTTCTGAGTAGCAGCTATACAAAGATGAGGAATTAGGGATGTGCACTGGGAAAAGAGGTGCAATGACTACCTGCCTTTACATTTTGGTTAGCCCTCCCATTCCTGTCCACCACTGCTGGGTCTCTGTCTGTCTAATCACAGGAGGACTTGGAGATGATCCTTGCCATTTCCAGATGGGCCCCTACTATTAAATTTTATTTAGTCATATGGATACATGCTTGTTCTCCTTACAGAAATACAAACATGTATATATTTTTTCTCCAGTCATTTTAGAAATCAAAATCCTCTGAGATGTCTTTCTACTAGATTTAATGACTGTGCTCACAATTCTTAAATAAGAAGTCAATCTTATCATAGCCAAGTAAACAAAACAACAGATTTACTGCATTGCTATGAAAGCCTTAAAATGTGTCATTAATTGGTCTCTGCACATACATGTTACAAAATGCAGATAATCCCTAGAAATGTTCAAAGCCTAAGGCCCTTACACAGTTCTCATTCAGGTTAATGGCAAACTACCATGAGCTCCAGGGCTGACTGTCAACTTAAAAATAGTGCTGAAATGTTCTATTACGAAACAGACAACTTAAGTTCCTAGCTCTTTTTTGAAAGCTACCATTCATTTACTTTCAGTTATGACCTATAACTGAAAAATAAAAGCAAAATAGTGATAAGAAGATCACAGGAAAACTACTTAAGAGTTTTCACCGGTCTATACCAGCAATTATAGACTATAAGTCATTTACACCTAAATGTGACTTTATAGATAAAGCAATCTGAACAAACACTGATAGAACACAGTGACTTCTCTATTGCTTTGTGCTCGTTGTATGTATTTAGTGCATAGCATTCATCTGCTCCTACATTTCCAATGCTATAAACAGTGTTCTTAATAAAAGGCTAAAGTTGCTTAGTGGCAGTTCTGCATAGGGTTTTCTTTGTGTACTCAGATCCCAATTCAATTAAAAAAATAAAGTGGGAAAGAATAGGAGAGAGTATTATACACAGACCCCACGGCAGTTCTTGTGAAAGCCAATCCCTGTAAAATACTTAAGCCTCTGTTTCTAACACACTAAACACAGCCGACTTCAAAATTCAAACCATAATGCTATTAAACTTTTTTCTGTGAATAATTGCTGATGCCCGAATATTTACTTTAGGGGGAAAAAT
Organism: Charadrius vociferus; assembly: GCF_000708025.1. NCBI lineage: Eukaryota > Metazoa > Chordata > Aves > Charadriiformes > Charadriidae > Charadrius > Charadrius vociferus. The sequence continues at coordinate 8,192,506 of NW_009648876.1, read as the reverse complement.
AGAAATGTTGCATTAAAATTTTCAAGTTACAATTTGACAGGTAAAAGAAAAGTTTTTGTAATACCCCAAGAAGTAGATTATTTGCAGAGCTTTTTATTCCTGAATAAAACCCAATTATTTATATTCATCTAGCACCGTAGTGAGGAAGAGAGAAGGGCCAGACTAATCATAAAAATATGCAGAAGATACGGGCTTGCTTTTTACATACAAGCTCCACCCATAAACAGCTTAGTAATTTACATTTTAACCTATGCCAGCTCATCATATATTGTACTTCAAAGAGCTGCACACAACTTTTTGACAATCAGCAATTCTGACAATCTAAAGGTAAAATTAAATTGTTTCAAATTCAGCTGTTGAAAATTAAGCCAAAATGTACTCAGTCTCAACAGCCCCAACTTCGGGGTTTTTTTCTGTGCTTTAGATAGATTGCCTACCTTCCCATACAGAGGATTCAAATCCTACAGCTATTTTCAAAATTCTGTTATTTACCAGGAAATATTTTGAAAAAATATTCAGAAAATAATTTTGCATAATGAAGCATTAATAGGACAAAATCACTAAGAACTATATAGCCTGTATATACAAATGAATTATGCACAGAAAACTGAATTAGGGAAGTATATGCATTACCTACTTAAACTGTAAAATATCATTCATATTTAGATTTATAAACACAAGGGTTGGGAACTATTGAGTTCTTTTGGCTAAAGCCCAATATTGGCCTTATTTCAGTTTAATTGGAAGAGGATCTTGAATTCATCTTCTCCATGAGATATCAGGAACCTGGATTTCTGTTTGTACCAAAGGTTAATAAGAAATGTGTCTGCAAAAGTCAAACAGCATTAAATACCAAAAACTGATTATTATTCTGCAGGAGTTGTTCTGTCATTCATAATCTCTCCATGCTCCAACCTTCCACAGCTAATCTTTAATGGATGACATGCAAGAAAGAAAAATAACATCTAAAAAGGGACTCTGAAGTGAGCTTTGAAGAAATGGAAAATACTTTTCTTCTGTGCTATAAGTTATTGCCACCCGAAGTTTATTACTGGCAAGATTACTTATTTCCTCTTACTTTATAGGATATTAAATCAAACTAACTCTAACCTAATAGCCACTTGGATATTTGTTTTCACTTTTGCTATTAAAACTATTGCATGTGCATACAGTAATTATTTTTCAAGTTCATTTTGGAAACTTCAAATAATGTCCATGAACATTTCCATACCATATTCAAGAATTCCAAAGTACCACAAATGTTAATTCTCAACATTTTTGTAAAAACAGACCTGAAAAAGGGACTTCATTGTAGGTGTGTCGCCGTAGTTTCCAAGAGACTGAAAGCTGTATAACATATACAGTAATATTAAAAAGATTGCTTTCCCCTTTTTCCACACTATATTTCCTATCATTACCCTGGTCTTTCAGAGAGCATCTGCAGAATGCTCATATAGTCGTCAGGCATTAAAGGTGGTGTGCAGCACCTAACAGACCTAGGAGGGCTGGACTCAATCAGCTGACTGATTTAAAAAAGTATTAGCTTTTAGTAACATTACTATTAGATATTGGCAAAAAACCCCCACAGAATAGCCCTTGCTACAGAAAGATTTAATGAGAAATATTTTTTATTATATTTTCCTTCGGAATTATTCTTAGTCCCAATATATAGCACTGTGATATCAACAAAAATATTCTGATAGCCAAGGCTCTGATGCCAACTATGGTATATATTGTTGCAGTAATGGTGGGAGTGACTGTGAGAAGACCGGGGCTTTGATATTTTTTCCAGTTTAGAGAGGTTACCACAATGCTCTACAATTCTCACACTCAACCAGCTCTTTTCCTCTAGAAGTTCCTATATACCCCCGTATAATTCTTTTGTTAGGCAAAAATGAAAAATGAAAAACTTACTATGTCCATCCAAAATGAGATCTGTTCTCTCTGCTAGCTCTTTTGAAGACTTACTCCTTTGCAACACTTCCACCCTTATCTTCCAGTCTGTCCTCAGAAGATGTACGGTCCTTCTCCCTTTCCCCTCCCACAGAGTGCACCCATTCCTTTTCTGTTCAACATATGAAAGTTCTGCAGTCCCACATTTCAAGATTTGTCTATTCTTCGTGCCCAGTTCACGTCGTGTTCACTCTTTTCCTTACACTATCCTAGTCTCTGTTCTTTCATGATGTGCTCTTCCCTCGATTTTCCTGATGTTGCCTCCACCTCTGTTCTTCTTCTCTTCATGATGGGGAGTGAAACTCATGGTACCTTCTGACGTTGGCTTATAATGACAGGAAATCCAACAGAAGAATAATGAAGAGACAGCAGGAACCTGTGGCAACTATGACCACCAGAAACAATAGTCTCTAATGCTTAAAAGCCTGCAACCAAAACTGACAATTCCCTAATTTTCATTAGCCATAGCTACCTGACACAGAGATAGGGACCCAAGGAAGTTCTAAAATCCATTTTCCAGGCTAGTAAAATTTAAAAATAAACACCTTCTGAAAATCAGTTATTTACTGCACACAATATTAAACAGTCTCTTCCATCGTGTAAATCTTCTGCCTTAACTCTACTTTTTCTTATTCTCTTATGAAGCATTTCACAAACTTACAATTTTCCTCTTCACTTCTTCATCTGAACAAAGGAAAATTCGTAAAGCAACAAGCTTTGGGCTATTTCTTTCTGAAGGCTGTTGTAGCTTAATTTTAAAATGGCCTTTGTCTTCAGCTTTTCTGTTCTTTCCATGGGACTTGTTTAGGTAAAACCCATCAATTAGAGGATTACATTTTAAAACTGAATTGTAGTATTCCTCAAAGTAGATAACATTTCTGATGTTTCTTACACTATAATTTTGTGGAGTTGTTTTCTTATCATAAAGTCAGTACTAAGTAATAATAAAAATGCAAACACCCATATTTACAAGCTTCAGTCTACTGTGTGTTATACAGTGCAGCAATTAAACATTAACTAGCAACATGAAATCACAGCAGCACGTGTTCTCCTTTCCTCAAAGGACTTAACACAAGGAGAAAAAGTTTTTCCTGACTCTTCTTTATTAGTTTCTGCTTGTCCATTAGAACTCTCCCCAAGGCTTTAGAGACACATAGACATCAAAAAAATTTGGTTCACATAATGCCAGAGCTCAAAACATTTATCCAAATTTAGTAGCATTCTTAGAACTGTAAGACAGGAAGCAAAAAAAAATGAAATATTAACAACGCTTCCTTTTTGCAAACAGCTTAAGGAGTAAGGAGTCTTTTGCCCTCTCTCTCTGCATTTAAAGGATTTTATACTTCCTGAACTTGTAAAAGGAGAAAAAAGGGTATTTTTTTAAAGGTCATATTTATTACACATTGTAGCTGTCATTAAAATTTGGCTTAATCTTCCTTTTAAAATGGAATAGTCATTTTAATTATTGTAACCATATTCATGACATACTGTTTTGAAGAGAATATTATGCATAGGACATAATTAGAAAGTTTAAACAGTAATGTAGGAAAAAAATTATTAACAAATATTTCAAATGTATCTGTAAAAATGAAACTAAACATGTTTTTTGACACACCTTTTGACATACATTTCTTTCCAGGTTTTAACAAGCAATGAACACTTATATCAAAGAGAATATTTTTCTATTATAGGTACAGAGGTAAAACACTGTGCAAATATCCAGGAACAAACACAAAACTTGGGATTGAACCCAAACAATTTGCATTAGCTTTCAGCTGCTGGATATAACTATGATACGCAGTGTGGACTTTCTTCTTCTGAAAATAAACCCAGCAGTTTATGAAAAACAAAATAAGAATAACATTATTCCTGTATATCCTATATATATTTTTTTCCTAATATGTAGATTAGATTTGCTTTTCCCTTCCTCCACCACAGAAAATCTAGGAACTCTCTCTACCTTCTATAATATACACAGAATACTGTATTCTCAGGAGTTTGACACTAAATGGAAAGTCAGCCAACTGTTTTTTCAGCTGGAGAGTTTATTTCCTGCTCCATTTTCCTGAAGACAGTTACACCTCCCATCAGCATCAATAGTTTGGGGACAGGTATTAGTACTATTAATAATATATGAAGCGTGCGTGGTCTATGAGGACACAATTTTACCTAGCTTACACTTCATTTATGAAGAAATGATATGATGAATTTATAAAAGCAGTCCCCTTAATTTCTTTGAAATACTTGGTGAAAAACGTCAGAGTATTTCTCATCCACCGGATACATTGAACACACAGTCACTTTTCAATAATAAAAATACTCAGCTTCATACCTTTAGAAATTTTCAAAACCATAGAATACAAAACTGTCTTTATTCTTGTATGTCTACTCAAAGAGCAATTAATAACAAATAAAAGCGTGCATTCACTTTCAACTATAAACTTAAAAACCTTTCATTTGGGGAATTTGCATAAACTTCATTCACTGGAGACATACCATCATCAGACAAACATTCATTAACTACCAAAAGAACAGATTTTTCAAGAAAGTGCAGGTCTCTAGTTGAGGTGAATGTGCGACTATCTCCATACACGGGGAGGGGGTAGTATTGCTCTGAACAAGCTAAAACAATAAGTGGTATTTGAACTGCTGGTTGAAAGGTAGAGGCACTGGTAATCATTATTTCCCCTTGTTTGTTCAGGACCTTCCAACAAAACAAACAACCTTTTTGTGATTGGATTGACATGGTGTTAACAATGCATTTAATGCCCAAATCAGTATGAATACAGGTAAAGCTCCTGCTAATACCAGTACCAGGATGTTAAAGCCACCTATTTTCTAAGCAACTCTAAACAGCCACACATTTAAAAAAAAAAGCCAAATCTTCCCTCCTTTAGCAAATAAAGCTAACATTCACTAGGCCACGTCATATAGCAACCGCGGGTACTGTATGAGCCATACAGCCATCTGTTAAATGCTCGTCTATGGTACCTGCAATCTTTTCTGCAATCTTAGCTTCTGCAGCTCTCTCTTGCAGTTCTAAGTCCAGTTTTATTGTCTTCAGCTCCTTGTCCTTTTCAGACAGCTTATCTTGAAGCTGAATTGAACAAATGAACAGTGAGATTCTTATCTAGCTGAAACAGTCAACCAGCTCTTTTAACTACAACAAAATTTTAAATAATAGTTTCTTACCCCCAAAACACAAGCAATAAGCAATACAACAGAAGCTCAATTAATTATATTTATTTATTTAAAGGACAAATGTCAAAAATATCTTTTTTATCATCTGCCCTATCTTGCTCTGCGAGACAAGCAGCAATGTATGTGCCATTATTTTTATTTGGCATTCTCTTCTTCAGGTATCACCAGCTGTGGTCCTCCTTGCTAAGGAAGTTCAGAATTACATGGAATATAACACAGGTGGTGCACCTGCATGAATAGCCTATTTCCCACCAAGAGTACTGACACCATAGCCCGAAGAGACTGTGGTGTAAATGCTTAATTTTTCATGTGCATCGCCAGACAGAAAACTGGTATTCTTGCACATGTTGAGGCCTTTCTTTTAACTGGGAATTGACTAAATCTGTTCTTGGACAGATATCTGAGCTTGCCATTGAATACTCAATGACGCTTCATTGACTATAGACTTTTCTGTTGTTCAGGTGCATGCAGCCACTACGAATGCAAGAAACAATGCGGTGTGCAAATAGGATGGAATTTTCTTCCCCTCAACAAAGAGGAGGTATCAGGGTACATTCATTATCTGGAACACATGTACAGAAGCACGAGCTCCAGATTCTGTTCATGAAATCCCAGCCTTGGTTTTGGTCCTCCTTGGTTTTCATCCATGATGCAAGAACCTATGTCACTGATTAAAAAGGTCAAAGGGTAGGATGAAAGATTTTTTTAATTCCAGAGAAGTAGTTGTTAAGCAGATACTAAGAATCCAAAATGACAAGAAAGCTATTGATTGGTGCACTAAAATAAATAACAAAACTAAATTAGAAACAGTTTAAAATGTATGTTTTGTAAGACAACCATAAAAGAGCAAATACTGTGATCTGAATATCTCAATTGTACCTTTTTATTTTTGGCCCTCAGAGTGTCCAATTCTTTTAAAAGGAATGAAGTTTCTGTTTTTCCACCTAAATCTGCAGCATCCTTCAATGAGGATATATATTCAGGGATCATCCTGTTAGCCTTTCTTGCTACGGTGCTGTGTTTAGGAGGGAAAAAAAGAGAAAGAAAAATAACGCAAAACCAGTTCCTCCCTCCCCACCCCCAAAATAAAATACACAGAAATAAATTATCAAAAATTGTTGACCATTGCAGATGTATTAAATAACCAGTAAAAGGGATGTCCTTCTATCACTTCTTAAATCAGTAATTCTGAAAAAAAATCTGTAATTCTGGAATAGTAAATAAATATGCTACAGTGCTAAGGCATAAACCAGATGAGTACAAATTGCTATGAAGCCTATAAACAGAAAAAGCCTAAGGGAAGCTTATATTAAAACCCTGTGCTTAACATGGAGCGACAAAGTAATGAAACATTTTGGGGCCAAATTGATGCTCATGTTAAAAGAAACCAAATTCTTCAGCAGG